>NC_140489.1:44577622-45057622 GCF_964271855.1 Acomys minous
TAATACTAGCACTCAGGAAGGGACAGGTGGCAGGAACAGAAGCTCAAGGTCATTGTCTACCTAAGGAGTTAGAGGTCAGCCTAGGCTATTTGAGACCTTATCTCAAAATACACACACACACACACACACACGCACACACACACACACCATATAAATTATATATAACCTGTATCAAAAATTGTTCTATGTATTTCATTGCAATGGTTTAGAAAAGGATCAGGAAGCAGGGTGCCTTTTTCTCTCCTGTGTTAGAAATAAAAAGGGGGTCTAGTGTACAAAATAAGAGTCCAGTGCAATTAAAAATTGAACTCATAGAGCAGCGTGATAAAGAATCTTAAATGTCATCAAATTATATCCCGTATTAAACTGAAATTTGTGATTTAAAAATCTATACTACTTGTGTATTTGTGTGTGTGTGTGTGTGCACCTTTCTTTTCCTTAGTCCCTAGGTAGTAGCAGAAGAAGATGTAATTGTGAGACTAAAATGGACTGTGAGTATTCAGTCACGACTTTAGAAGTAAAAGATGTTTGCAGGAAAAGTAAGAAACTGGGGGTCCAGAGAAGTAAAGGTTATTTGACTACACAATAATAGGCCTGTCTACATCAGTCCCTTGATTTATAGTGTTATTTAGACTCTATACCATGTCACTCTTAAAAATCATATGAAACATTCAGTTCTTTCTTCCGTACCATGATATTATTTTATCAAACATAAAGTTTTTGTACAGTTGCTTGTATTTAAGGCTCTGTTTGGGGGATGGTATTTTTATATTTTCATGAGTTTCTTTTTCTCATTCCTTTGATACTAAGAGAGGTTGTATTTTCTTTACTTTTAAGAATAATATGTTTCATAAATTTGTTTTACATCTCTCCTGCCACATGCTTATCTTAAACAATATTCTCCAAATTACTGTAAGTGAAACTCAAGATAAAAGTGGCACTGTCCTTCTCACCCCAGACTGAGATTATGGATCACACTAGGAACATTTTTAGTTGCAAATGACAGCAATGTTATTGCCCCAAAGGAGCTTCCTGGCTACCTAACTGGGGAGTCAAGGGGCACATCTTAAGACATCATTTGGAGACTCAGATATTACTGTTAATGATATCACTTTGTTTTCATTGCCTTATTCTTTAGACAAGTTCTCCTCATGGCAGGCAATTGACTGCCAGACACTTGTACCAGTTGTCAAGAAGGACATAAGCAGAAGAGGTCATGGCCTAAGTTTATATCTTAGTGGCAGGCTGTGTGTGCCCACTCCTGTGACTAGTAATCCCAAGGCTAACTCATAGAACAGAGGTAGACATTCAAACAAAACAAAACAAAACAAAACAAAAAACAAAGAAATAAAAAACCCAAAACCCAAAAACAAAACAAAAAAAAAATCTGAAGGAAGAGGCTCAGAAATTAGGCACAACCAAAGAAATATTTCTCTGTCCACTGAACTGGAGTTTTCTTACTTTATAATGAAATGAAATGGCTTCTTAGTCAGATCAATAGGTCACTACTGCTCCTATCCAAACCAACATAATATTTTGTGTCATTTAATGGACGGCACAAGTTGTTTTCCTAACATGTGAATTCCTTCTTTTATGGAACTTGCCAGGAGAAGTTAGTGGGAAAGCAGACCATATTCTCTGTTAGGGAAGCTGAAAACATCAAATGCTCTTCTTTAAGTGCTGTTAGGGTTCTGGTAGGTGGCCTATGTTTGCCCATCTTCCTGAGGCTTTCACATGTAGACAGGCTAGGAAGCGTGGAGCTAGAAACAGCTCCAGGTCGTTCTGATGGCAGCTAGTACTGCTGGGGCCTGGAGCACCCATGCAGTGTGAACCGTGTCTGGGACAGTGTGAAAGGTACTGGCAACCTGTCATTCAGTTCCTTGAGGTCTCATTCTAAAGGCCAGCTTCCCAGCCTTTCTGCTAAGTCAGCTATCTAATATGACACATATAAAGTAATCTTTTCTTTCAGCCCAAACCACTGATTGGTATATGGCTAATTCTTAGTAATCATTTTGAAGAATAATTAATGTCTCCAAGTGGTTAGTGATGGATAAATTAAGGTATGATTCATCTTTTTCATGTATTTAACTGCTTCAAATTCTAGAATTTATTATTCTGTTGCTCCCTTTATGATGATGTTAAATTTTTTAAAACCACAAACATATTAATACATTTAAGAAACATTTTTCAAAAATATACAACTCTTCCGTCATCTAATTAAAGCCATTTAATATTAATACTTCTATGTTCCATAGGTAATATGTGACATCTAGTTTGCTTCTCTGTTTCAGATCTGTAAAACTATACATTTATACCTTTGCTATTAATATAAATTAGCATCTTTTTAAGTGGAAGAGGTTTAGCATAATTATGATGAGTATTATAAAGTTGTGAGAATTTACTAGACTATGTGAGCTATATTATGTTTTCACACATGCAAATAAATGCACATGAGAATGTTCATAAAATACCAGGTATAAACTATGTTCTTTCAACATTCTAATGGTGGCAGTTTAAATACTATTTTGTTGTTAATAATGGCTCAATACCTAAAGTGCCCTTCCAAGGTAAATTAACCAGGAAATGCACCTGGTTTGACTTCACTGTTGAATGTTCACTTTTATCCTTTTTAGATTTAGCTCTCTGTTTGCTGGTCCTCGGCACTCTCTATAGAAACCCAGCTTGTTCTGCTTTTCACCTGGCTTTTAACAGTTTAACATAGATGGTTGGATCAAGTCCATTGCTCCAATTGTATGAAGCTTAAAAAGCTTCCCAGTGCCCCAGTCTCCCATTGTGCCTGGCTTCCCTGAGTGCTCTGCGCATGGCATTTCACTTGTGCTTTCTGTTTTCTAAACCCATTTGTGCCCATTCTTTCTGAAGACACTTGCTCATCTGAGATCTCAAATTGACTTCTCCCTATTCTGTGTCCTTAAATAAAGATGCACCATTAACGCTGATTAAGCCCTTGCAAAGTCCCCCATAAATCAGGAAAGGCTGTGAGAGACTGTGCCCACAGTGTTTGCAGGTACCTGCCTCAGCCAAACTGAGAGAAAGAATTGAGAAATAATTGGAAACTTAAAAATTATACATATATATATATTAACAGATTAGTCTTTTTTGCTTGTTCATAGAGACAGTTCTGAAACATGTTGGAGGGAAGAGAGAGGAAGCACTGTGTTACAATGAAAGACAGAGCAAAGAGCAAAGCCAAATCAATAAAAGTAGCAGAGAATTTCTGGAAAAAGACAAACTCATTTTACAGCAAGGAAGACGTGAAGCACACAGGCCAAGGCATACTAGCTACAGCGTTGAAATGAAACCAACCTGATTATTTTTTAAAGTGAAGTACAGCTGTTGTTATTGATGATTTACACAATAGTAAGGTTTCTGCTTTTTCTTTCTAGAAACAACTCCTAGTGTAGCGTACTTTTACACAATTGGAAACTAATTAGAATCATAAAACCAAAAATTAGAAGAAAATAGAGAATTATGGGTTTACAGTTATAAACCCACACATTTTAATACTTGTGAAAAACGCCTCACACTTGTTTGCGGTCTTGTGTTTGGTAAAAATAGAATTTATTTAAAAATGTACCGAAATGTGTTATCCTGGTGCACTTTGCAGTCAGGACACATGGAAATAAATCCTGTCCTGGTTAGAGATTTACCAGAAAAGACCGTGTGTTCTAATGTGCATCTCCCTCTGTTGTGTAGTTTCCGCCACGTTGCCAGGCTGTGATCACTGGAGCCATATGTGGAAAAGGACAATGTTACTAAGTGGGTTTATGTTGATCAAAAGAGCATATACTTAAGGTGAAGCCCAAGGAAGCATAAAAGGTAACTAATTTAATTTCAGGTAATTAATAGTTTCAAAGATATTTCTACCTTTCTTTGATTAGATTAAAAATTCTTACAGCTTTTTTTCTATTAAATCACTAATTATTTATAAGCAAATATCAGTACAAAAGCAAAAATTTAAGATAAAGTGCATAAGTTGAATCTAAGAGGTGTCTTTTGAGTTGTTTACAAAGTATGTTAAAATGTAAAAATTAATGCTATAGGTAATATTTTTATTAAAAATGAATAGCGGCAGACTGTTTTTTAGTAAAACAGCAATGTGTTCCTGTCCAATCTGGCTCTAAGAAGCAGCTGAGAATTTAAACAGCAGTTTAGCATTACTTTCTTTAGAAATATTCTACTAATGAAGCACAGTATGGGAAGACAGTGAAGTGGGTGGTCTGAAATTGCTAGGGTTTGGGCAGAGACAACTTATTCTGATGAAAAATCAGTTTTGAATCCATAAACAAAGGGACTTGATTAGATTCACTTAATATCCAGAGGAATTCAACCATAGGTGCTGCCTCTCCTCAGAGAACTAAGGATAATTTATTTCCTATTATATCAGTAATATTTAATTGAAAGCTAAAATGAGATCTAATATTTTAAATTTTTGAATGCTTCTCATAATATATAATAGCTTAAGAGCAAGTAACAGCATGCATGTTGCATATGATTAGTGCCTGGAAACATACATGTAGTGCATACACCTGTACATACAGGGCATCATGTACATTTTAGACAAATATTCACAACCACAGTTAATTCAACAGAAGAATTTAGGGCTGCAAAAATAGGAGTAGGTGATAAGATCCTTACTGAGCGATTATAATTACAGTTAGTTGTCACATGAAGATATCAGGGGATTGGCTTGCCAGCTCTACTTTCAGTTCGGCATAGGAGACTCCTGATCTGTAATTAAACTGTGTTGATTTCTCACATTCAGGTTGCTGTGGAATCGAAAATAAAGTCATAATGCATTTGATTGAGCGCATGCAAAATAAGTCTACTACCAAGAACAAAGAAATACTCTTTGCATTATAGAAATTATAATGTTTAATCTACACTAAATATATTGGAAGAAAATGAAATCGTTTATAGTTTTAGGTAGATTAGCTATATAGTAAGCTAACACATACTGCTGGCTAGACAGCACGTGATTGTTAATTGCTAATTCATCTGTATTTGAAAAAGCCATGAATTTGAGTGGAAAATGTCTACGGTCAGATATGTCGTATGCCATCCTTTTAGTAAGCCACCCTTTCTGTGAGACGGTGCATGGCATGCTTACCTGGTACATGTGTGCCAGGAACCAAGGGCAGCTAACATCACTCCTACAAGAACACCACTTGCAGTGCGTCATATTTTGTTTGTTTGGTTAAATAGGAATGGATGGAGACAAAAGTACTATGACCTACTTGACAGTCCCAGGGGCCTTGTACATCACGTCAGTGACATCTGCGGTTATGGCAGAAATAAAATTACAATCTGTTGTGCCAAATCGTGTTCAGAATCAGCTCCTTATTGTTTTCATATAAAAGCATTTCTGTGATTTATATGAGAAGCTAGCCACTGAAGGCTAGCTCTGTGTTCACTGCATCTTGTATAGCACCTGGCAGTGTCTAAGCTCATGTTTATTATTACCCTGTGTGTCACTATCAAATTATGTATTCAAATTATTTTATGCTCAAGAAGAAATTCAAAGGTAATTAAAATATTTATAAAATATCCCAAACTTTTAGAAAATGACATAAAATCAAACATAACATTTATGAAAAATGTGTAGGAGAAAAAAAATCCCATAATGTTCAGTTTGTGTGGTATTTAAGTTATTCTTTTCTGCTTTCTATTTTCTGTTCTTGAACACTTTTCCCCAGAAAAAAACATATCACACTTATTTATCCTAGTATTTTAAGAAGATACTTTATTATCAAAGTTTGATATTCATTTTAAAATCATAAAAGAAAACAAAAAGCACAGAGTCCTAGTTTCATACCAGGCACACACTGTCAGCCCCTACAGCAGTGTCGGAACCGCAGTGCAACCCAGACACCTTCTGGACAGCTTAAGAACTGCACAGTTGGTCTCTGAACAAAGGCCCCCTGAATGGAATAGCTATTGAAAAACCACACTTTAAGAAATACAAGATCAATCTGTAATTAGGTTTGAAATTTAAAATATTACATGATTAAATTACAAAAGCCAGCATTTAAAGACTAAAAAGCACAAAGTTATTACATGCACATTGAAATGATAGTTTCCAAAATACCTCCAGAACTATTTTCAGGTAGATTATAAGGTATGAACAGTCAGATTAAAAACCCCTTATGTTTATGCAAGGAACATTATAATAGTATGAAAATTATATTCAATGTGGAACAAATTTGAGTATAAGGTACTTTCTGAATTTTGTAGCCTATTTATATCAAATATAACTGGCAACTTAGTGATCATTTTTTTTCTGAGACAGGGTCTCTTTGTAGTTCAGGTGAGCATCAAACTAGTCCTGCCTCTCTCCCCGACAGCTGTGTGCCACTGTGCCTGATTTATGCAGGGATAATTATTGAACTCAGGGCTTTGTGCATGTTAGGCTAGGCAAGCACTCTCCCAAATGAGTCACATCCCAGTCCATTAGTCATCAATTTAAAGACTAGGAAGCAGCTGGGCATGGTGGTACACCCCTTTAATCCCAGCACTCAGGAGGCAGAGGCAGGTGGATCTCTGTGAGTTCAAGGCCAACCTGGTCTACAAAGCAAGTCCAGGACAGCTCGGGCTATCACACAAAGAAATTCTTGCCTTGAAAAACCAAAAATTAAAAACCAAAACAAAATAAAAAGGAACGAGCAGTGTCCATAGTTGGGTATATATAGGAATAAGCACGGATTTCCACTTTTTGCATTGATCTCTAAGCAAGTTTGACCTGGGCTTCTTTTCTCCCACTGCAAAGAAGAGCCCTAAAAAGTAACCAGTGGCAAAACTCAACTAGCAAAAATCACTTTGTTTTGGCAATGGTTGTGTTTGGCCTGCTGGTTCCTATTCTTACAACAACAACAACAACAACAACAACAACAACAGTACTAACAACAGAAGAGTCTTCTTTCCTATACAAGCAACCGTGCCTGTCCCAGTAGTCATGATTTTACAAGCAGTCTCAGGCTGAAGAACACATGCTCAAACTGAGCATCATGAATTGAAACGCTGATGAAATGGAGTTTCATGTAATTCTAAAGAACTAGTTATTCAACAAGCCAAAAGTCTCCACAGTCAGGCCGCGGTGAGATCTCTTACTGCTTCTGGTGCCAGGAGCAAACATTTGGGTTTCTAGCATTTGTTTCATGCCATCACTTTTATCTTCTCAGATTCTCGTACACTATAATGAGCAGCCCACGACTGTAAAAGACACTGGGTCAAACAACTAAAACAGCCCTAAAGTTTAAGAGCAATGGTATTAAGTCAGATTTAACCAGTGCCTGCGCCACATCAGTAATGTGAGCTTTTCTCCCTGACTGCTGTTGGCTGGCCTCTGCGTGACGGTTCAAACAAATGTTTGCTGGTTCCTGCTCATTTATTTTTAGGTAGTTACATCTGAGAAAGTTACTCTCAGGCATTCTGTAAGAAACAAGGTAGGTGTGAATCACAGAACGGCCACTTAACAGAATGGCTCGGAGGAGGGCTGGAGGCTGCGGTGCAATGCATGGGTTCTGCATTCACTTCCCAAAAGACAACTAGGCTCATGACTAGTTAGACATCATGGCAGCTTGAAGACTCACTAAAACAACTGACTACAGTGAGGGAGTCGGCGCGGCAAGCTGGAGCTGCAGCTACAAAGAAGCTGGAGGGCGGGCAGGGAGGTTTTCACCGGTGGAGTAGACTCCAGCGGAGCTCTAAGGGGGAGTGTCTTCCGACTGAGCTGGGTTTGGGGGTGGGCCAACATTGGACCGAGGCAAGCTAACAGGGTTTGTCAAAGAAAGCTCGGATTATTTGCAAAATTCTCTGCCTTTACAACGTCAGGATGCGGAACTTATTTGGTGTTCAAAACACAAGCGAACTGCACTACGCCCTCCATGAGCGCAGCGAGTCGGGGGAAACACAGAACTGGTTGCTCTGTAGTTATTTCGACGTTTTCTCACTAGGGAGTGCTTCTGATTTTTGGAACACTGTTCAACTTTCATTGTCTTATTAAACCTCTTGATTTATTATACAAATCTATGAGACTTGGCAAAAGTTTCATATATGTGGGAAAGAAAGCTCTATGGTAAGAGCTTTTTCCAGTGAGCAAAGAACGCTTTAACAGTGTAGGGCTAAAGTCACTATTTTTAAACACGGTTAGCAAATTGGGAGGGTTTTTAAATAGAGAGGAGTGCTAACAGTACGCAGATAGCTGTATTTTCCTTCATGGTGAGGGAGCTGTTCACTTATGCTGTTGGGTGGCCATGTTCCATTGTGATAAAAGAGGAGGCGAGGCATTCCCCCACCCCTCCCCGCCAGCTGCCAAAAGCTAGTTCTGTACAGATGCTCCAGGGTTATTTTTCAGAATGCCTCTAATTCTTGGGATTCTTTGTCTTTTCTCAAATTAGGAATTCAGATAGTTTTAAATTATAAAATAATAAGGAGTAAAGTTAGGCTGCCCCGGAGCTCAATACGTGCTATATGGGTTTTACAATATGAATTCCAAATTTCAAATAAAATATAAAATTAGGTTGGGAATGGAGACACAGCAAGGCTGCAAGGAGGAGACGTTGGGGGCCAGTGAGGACTACATAGTAAGAGCCTGCTTCAAAAACAAACTAGGCGTGGTGGCGCATGTCTTCAATCACAGCACATGGGAGGCAGAAGCAGGCAGATCTCTGTGAGTTTGAGGCCAGCCTGGTCTACAGAGTGATTTCCAGGACAGCCAGGGCTATGTAACAAGACACTGCTTCAAACATCCCCACCAAAGGAAAATTAAAAGATTACAAAATTGCCATATATTACTAATACTTAAATTTCTGTAAACTAATCAGATTGATTCTTTATAGCTGTTAAAAAAAAAAGGTAGACCTGTGTGAAAGTGACCATACTTTTCAAATTAAATATCTGAGCAGTTATAATCAGAAAATAGCAGAGTAAGGATATTTTTTTCTCCAGAGAATCCTAAAGAAATGCTGACAAATCTTGAAGGAGGATACATGTGAAAAGAAAGTTACAAGGATGAAACCAGGACTGGGCTTCCTGAGAATCAGAGAGGCGGAGGAAAAGAAGGACTAAACAAGCACCCCTAAAGACATTTCACTCTCAAAGAGACTAAAAACAAGTTGACAGGTCCAATTGTGTGTACAGTTGAATCTTTTGGGAAAAAAAAATACTCATGATTAAAATCTTACTGTCATAACGATGTAGAAGTATGAAAACTAAGACAAATAGCAATAAATTATGCTGAGTTTATTTAATACATCTGGTGTGTGTGTGTGTGTGTGTGTGTGTGTGTTGAGGTGGAGATAGGGTGTAGATGGTGCATCCTACAATGAGTGTGTAGTGTTCAGAGGACAATGCTAAGGCGTGGTTTTCCTCCTCCGTCCTGTGAGTCCTAGTGATCAGACCCTGGTCCTCAGGCTTGGCAGCAAGTGCCTTTACCTGTTGAGCCATCTCACCAGCCATGGTTTCTTTTAACAGGCTGTCCTATAAATATTACAGGCATGCATGGTAATTGCCTACTCTTAGTAGGCTCCAGATACTTTTATAATTATTTTGGTGATTTTTAACAAAACGAAGAGGTAAAAGGAATGGAAGAGATTCCTTCTCAAGCAAGAACGCCATCTCCAGCTGTTCCAAAACAGAGCAAGTGAGGAGCTGCAGTTTGGGAGGAGGCTTCTTCTAAATGCTAATTAAGGTGAATATACTAAATGAAATATTATCCACGTCCTATTCTTTTAGTGTCCTCCATCCACTAAAGCCCTGGCTATCAGATGCTTCATGAATTCACTGATAATCCCAAGGAAAACATGATGTATGTTTTAAATTGTCTGATTTTCACTTTTAGCAGAATTCATCACTGAACTGGTTTTGGTGGTTTTCACTACGACATGCAGAAAATGTAAAATTTTGAAAGAAGTCAGGAAATTCTTGTCCTCACTGAGAGTGGACCAGTCACAACCCATGAGCAGTTAAGTAGAATACAAACTATACTAGTTTTTGAAACTGGCACAGATAACCTGACAAAACATATAATACTAAGAAGACAAATTAAACCATGCACTTTTAAGTCACGTTAGAAGTGAAATGAGATGGCTGTTTCAAATGAGGGTTTTTGTTGTTGTTGTTGTTTTTATTGTTGCTGCTGCTGTTCTTCGTCTGTTTTTACATTTTCTCTGAAACTCTTTGTAAAAATACCTTCAACTTCAGGAGTTAAGGTGAAGTCAGGTCCCAAGAAATGGCTAAATCCAGCAGGCAGAATAACATTTGTTATTTTAATGGGAGAGGCTTTAACGTGGCACAATGACCCACCATCCGGAGGAGAGTTGGTAACAGGAACGAACTACACAATAAAATAAAACAAGTAAGAACATCTTACCTCTGAAATCGGGACAGATAGGTTTAATACTTACCATAAGCCCCAAGGCACAATAAACTTTAAAAGGCACTTTCACATGCTCACTTAAGCTCGGGATTGGTGGCAGACAGACCGAGCCCTGCAGGCACGGGGTGGCTGTCCCTCAGTCTTAGGGTCTGGCTTTCTTTACACTACACTGCACTGTTAGAAGCTAGAGCGTGGTGTCTTGTCCTTCTTCCAAAAGCTCGTGGTAGGGAAGATGTTTCCTTTGTAATGACTCTTTTTCTTTCTTTAAATATTTATTTTCACTTTGTATGCATGAGTGTCTTGCCTATCTCCATGAATGTATGTGTACCACTTGCATAGCGTGTGCCAGCAGAGGTCAAGGGAGTGTTGGACCCTTTGGAATTACAGGCGTGTAGGCCACCACATGTGTGCTGGAAACAGAATTGCTTTCTGCAGAAATGTATGCCTGCCCCACATTCATCAAGACTGTGAGCTTGTTACAGATAGGAATTCTGAACATATAGTTCCACTTACTTCTAGGCTCAGGCCTTTGGTATTTGTGTAAACTAACCGACTTGACTTTAGCGAGTGTTACCAAGAACGCAGGCTTTAGTGGGCACTGAGTTCTGTAACTAATGCTGTGTAGTCCCAAGTTGCCCAACAGTTCATTTTGGGGAAGTTTCTTTCTGTTATTAATATGGCTCACTGTCACCTTTTCCTCTTAAAGCCAAACCCATAACACGTTTGGGTGTAAGTGTCAGGAGTTCACTCTGCCTTTCTGCTGTTAAAAGAAACAACAGCAACAACCAAAATAAAGAAATCCAAAATGAGAAACTTGAAATTGTTTCTATTCTTGTTTCTTCTGAGTAGCTAAAAGAAGTAATGGCTCAGTTTTGTTCTAACCATGAAAGAGTTATTATTGAACCTTAAAATACACTTTTTAAAATAAGACAAACATTTCAAATACATAATTTATTTTACTGTGTAGAGATGGATCAAAATAATTTTAAGCATCTTTGCTTATGTAACAACAGTAGATAGTTAAATTCTTTTATATAGCACTAGTCAAAGGGCAAGTATTATAGTTAAGTTGAAGAAATCATTATATTGTTATGGTAATGGAAAAAGAGCAATTCATGAGAAAAGATACACAAGCAAACACTACAGAAATGTAAGTCTGAAGGTCGAGTCTGCATGTATATTTGATAAATCAACCAATTTAAAAGTTATATATGAAAAATAGTGTTTTAAAGTTATTGAAAGTGATTATTTGCTTTAAAATCTAGCAATATTACTTTAAAATAGAACTTACACATTTTCATTAAGCAAAGGTTCTTTGAAATGCCTCTATGGAACCCCACACATGCAGGTGGGTAGGCGCATCTTCCCCCAAGGATGCGGAGTAGCCTCACCTGAAACTCTATTGAAGGCCTTACCTTACACGGCAAAGGAGCTTGCAGGTGGGGCTGAGACAACGACTTGGAAGTGGGGATGTTGCTCTGGACAGTCTAAAAAGAGGGAAACAGAAGGGTCAGCATGGGGAGCAGGAGCTATGGTGAAGGAATCAGAGCTTGGGGTGATGGCACCGCTGGCTGAGGGCCAGGAGCCAAGGAACGGACCAAGGAACACGCAGACTGTGTTTCTTTCCAGCTCCCAGAAGGAATGCAGCTTAGCCATGCTTCCAGCTAAGACGCATTTCAGACTCCTGACTTCCAGAGCCATAAGCCACTCAACGTGTGCTCTGTTAGGTCAGTAAATGTGGGATAATTTGGTGCAAGAGCAACAGAAAAACTACTTCATGGGGCATACGATCGTCCAAGAAACGGCTTGAAGATCAAGAAAGGGAAAGAAGGCTTAATCACAGAACTACACTTCATCTGACTTGTTCTCTTTTGGAAGAGTGAAGCCCATGACAAGAATTTGAGTACAGGGTATCAGTACTCTACATGAGTGCTTAGAACCCAAAGCTAGAATTTAATTTTTTTAAACCTATAGATCAATCTGGTTTGTTTAAACTATTTTTTTTTAATCAACATTGAACAACTATGAACATCAAGGTCTCTATAGACACTCTAACTTATTCTAGAGGTACCTTTGTACAAACATGTTAAGATTAATTCTTAAAAATTGGAGTTAGTTAAAAAGTCAAGAAATCATTAAAATGTGTAAGGAGGAAGACAAACCCACAGAATCAACTAACCTGGGCCCATAGGAGCTCACACAGAGACTGAACTGCCGACCCGAGAGCATGCGTGGGACTGAGTGAGGCCCTCAGCAACGGTCGTGCAGCTTTGTCTTCATGTGAGACTCCTGACAGTGGGAGCAGGGGTTGTCTCGGACTCTGCTACCTGCCTTTGGGACTCTTTCCTCCTACTGGGTTGCCTTAACAGGGGAGGATGTGCCTAGTTTAACTGCAACTAGATATGCCAGGGCTGGCCTGGCCTTTCCTGAAGAGAAACAGAGGAGTTGTTGTTGTTGTTGTTGTTGTTGTTGTTGTTGTTGTTGTTGGAGGTGGTGGTGGTGGTGGGGTACGGGGAGGAGAGAAGGGAGGGGAAACTGTGGTGGGAATGTAAATTACCTACCTACCTAACTAAATAGTAAGTAGAGAGGAAATTGATTCTGAGTGGTAGGACACTTGCCTAGTGTGACCTGTGTTTGCCCCTCAACATTACAAAGAAGAAAAAAATATATAAGACATATTTATCTTTTAACAAAATTTCAAATTGTATGCATTTGGTAAAGAAGGACCCTCCCCACACCTTTTCTGGGGCAAGAGGTCAGATACCCTCTGCCAAGGATGACGCTGAGCTTCTGATCTTCCTGCTCTCTGAGTGCTGCGCACACCACCATGCCTGCTGAAGGCCATTTTCTAAAACTGATATTTTATCTGACTGTCCTTTAAGATTTTACCTATAATTTCTTCTGCTGGTATCTTTAAAACAGCATTCATTCAAAGATATGAAGAAAATTTAGAGACAATAAGTTGTCTAGATTTGAAAATTAGTTTTCTAACATAGTTTCTATAAGTTTGTATCGTTTTTCCTGTGTTTTATCGTTTTGTTTTTTTTTTTTAATCCCACATCCAGTTTGACATTGTGTGTGCATGTGATCACTCTTTCCCCAGACTCTCTAAAGTATTTAGTTTGTTTTTTCATGTTAACATAGAAATCGTAATTTAAATTTTAAACTTGTTTCATCTGTTGACTTACTATAAAAACCACATGGCAGGTTTTTGAGAAATGAAGCCATCTTTGTGTGAGTGTTGTGACTCTGTTGCTGAAGGGAGAAGTAAAGCAAGAAGAATGCACTAGGATCAGAAGCACCATTTGTTTTATGAAGGGCCTGAGGAGAACCTGCCAGTCAGCACATATTGATCCAGGAGCTGAGTGAAGGCTGAGTAGGAAGGCATGTCTGGAGAACTTCATCTGTTTCTCCTTCAAGATCCTGTTTTTTGTTTGTTTTGTTTTGTTATTTTAAGACAGAGTTTCCCTGTGTGGCCAATGCTGTTCTGGAACTTGCTCTGTACACCAGGCTGGTCTCAAACTCAGATATCTGCCTCTCTCTGCCTCCCAAGATCCTGTTCTTATGTAACCTTGGATCCTTGACTCTAATGTCCTTGGATTTTTGCTTCTAGTTTTGTTAAAGGCTCCTCACCTGATCCAGGTCTTTGTATTTCTTGGACTACCTCTTGGCTTCCCTCTCTACCTCTTCAAACTTTGCAAAGGCTCACCTCTACATTTCTGTTAAAACCATTGTATTTCTGTGTTCAATTTAGTCTTTTAGAGGATGGTCATGAACAAACAAAAGCGGTTAATGATAAAAATCCTAGAAGTCTGTTTCAGTTGTTTCTTCGCTCTATAATTTTGTTTGTATCATGGTCAGGTCTGTTTTAGGCCTCACGGGTGAAGAAGCCAGTGATCCCACACAACCGTGAGAACAGCCGCACACATCTCTGCGAGGTAGACGATGCTGACCAGAAAGTTGAGATGAAAACTCCCTGCCTTCCTCTCTGCCCAAAACGGAGCCATTTTATGGTCAGTTTCTAAGTTCCTTACCTTCTAGCATTATCTGAAGTACTGAACAAGCACGTATTAAATAATTTGCCTTATATCAATGTATTATTAGGAAAAAGAGCTTCCTTTGATAGTAGTCACCAAGTAAATACTACAATTTACAAAACCACATGTTCCTAAACATTTAAGTCGAAATGTACATGATCTGATGCTCTTTTACAATGGTCTACGGTAAAAAGAAAAGTGTAAGCAACGTACTTACTGAATTTTTTTTTGCTTGTAGTTCAGAGAAATGAAACTCAGCCTTTGCCTTATCATCAGCATTTATAGGAATTCCATCCAACATCTGTAAATTAGGCAGGCGGAATATGAGCACATGGCGATGCATCACTTTTCTACAAATCTAAAGAAAAGTAAAAATAATAGTTTATTTCCTAAATAACTTTAATTAAAAAAAAAAGAAAAACCTTTAAAAGAAGGCAGTGGTGGAAAGGGCACAAAGATGATGCAGAGCAGCTACTTTACAATACTGGCGGCTACAGGCAGGACCTTTTTCTTGGAAGGTTTCTCAATCTTCTGTAATGCCAAATACAAATAGAAAGTGTTCTTAAACTAAGGCTACCACTCGCAGGCTTAGTCTTTATCCTCTGCCTTTTCTATCCTTTTCCTTTTCTTCCCCCTTCTCCCATCCCTCCCCCCTTCTCTCATCCCTCCCCCCTTCTCTCATCCCTCCCCCCTTCTCCCATCCCTCCCCCCTTCTCCCATCCCTCCCCCCTTCTCTCATCCCTCCCCCCTTCTCTCATCCCTCCCCCCTTCTCTCATCCCTCCCCCCTTCTCTCATCCCTACCCCCTTCTCCCATCCCTCCCCCCCTTCTCTCATCCCTCCCCCCTTCTCTCATCCCTACCCCCTTCTCCCATCCCTCCCCCCTTCTCTCATCCCTACCCCCTTCTCCCATCCCTCCCCCCTTCTCTCATCCCTACCCCCCTTCTCCCATCCCTACCCCCTTCTCTCATCCCTACCCCCTTCTCCCATCCCTCCCCCCTTCTCCCATCCCTCCCCCCTTCTCTCATCCCTCCCCCCTTCTCCCATCCCTCCCCCCTTCTCTCATCCCTACCCCCCTTCTCCCATCCCTCCCCCCTTCTCTCATCCCTCCCCCCTTCTCTCATCCCTCCCCCCTTCTCTCATCCCTCCCCCCTTCTCTCATCCCTACCCCCCTTCTCCCATCCCTACCCCCCTTCTCCCATCCCTCCCCCCTTCTCCCATCCCTCCCCCCTTCTCTCATCCCTACCCCCTTCTCCCATCCCTCCCCCCTTCTCTCATCCCTACCCCCCTTCTCCCATCCCTCCCCCCTTCTCTCATCCCTCCCCCCTTCTCTCATCCCTACCCCCCTTCTCCCATCCCTCCCCCCTTCTCTCATCCCTCCCCCCTTCTCCCATCCCTCCCCCCTTCTCTCATCCCTCCCCCCTTCTCTCATCCCTCCCCCCTTCTCTCATCCCTACCCCCCTTCTCCCATCCCTCCCCCCTTCTCTCATCCCTCCCCCCTTCTCTCATCCCTCCCCCCTTCTCTCATCCCTCCCCCCTTCTCTCATCCCTCCCCCCTTCTCTCATCCCTCCCCCCTTCTCTCATCCCTCCCCCCTTCTCTCATCCCTCCCCCCTTCTCTCATCCCTCCCCCCTTCTCCCATCCCTCCCCCCTTCTCCCATCCCTCCCCCCTTCTCTCATCCCTCCCCCCTTCTCTCATCCCTCCCCCCTTCTCTCATCCCTCCCCCCTTCTCTCATCCCTCCCCCCTTCTCCCATCCCTCCCCCCTTCTCCCATCCCTCCCCCCTTCTCTCATCCCTCCCCCCTTCTCTTATCCCTACCCCCCTTCTCTTATCCTTACCCCCCCCTTTGTCTTTCCCCATCTCCCTGTATCCCAGTCTGGTTTGAACAAATACTCCTCTTGCCTCAGCCTCTTCAGTGATGGGATCATCGGTTGTGCCCTAGAGCATTGGCCACTAGCTAGGGAAAAATCTCAACCCATGGGCAGAATGATACGAAAGTTCATTTATGTGTAATTAGTTCATGTGAGAGTTTCCGTTTCATTTATTTCAATATTGTCTGGTCTGTATGACCCATAGTGTTAATCCGCTCTAAAAATATTTGGCATATGTGCATAAAAAGGTAGGTAGAAAGACTTAGATAGAGTGGCCCAAGGGTGTTGACTTTTAAAAGATCCTGCTTGCAAGGATGGCACTTCCCTGATGTTTGGTACTTGGACTTGGGAATGCACTTATCATTCCTTAGTTGATAAAGGTAGTTGACTACATCTTGGTGGTTACTAAAAATAAAGGAGGATTTATAATCAACCTCTTTTCCACCTGGAATTTGGAATTTAAATTATTGTTTGGGAAAAGGTGGCTATGTAATCAACTTCCAATTTTTGAATGCTAAGCCTCTAAAGGGCTCCCTTGTAGAGGAATTTTAATCCAGCAACATGGCTGCTCTGGCAAGGGATCACATTAAAAGACCTAGGTCTGTGTGATTCAGCTGTAAGAAGACATAACCTCAGTGCACACCTTTAATCCTCTGGCTGGAGTACACACCCTTAAATCCTATAGCTGGGACTTATTGCACATCTTTAATGCTAAACAATGACGTATATTGAGGGACTGACAAGGTCAGAGAAAGATTCAACAGAATGAGTCAGAGATAGGATTCATCCAACAGACAGGAAAGAGAAGTTACTTAAGAGCAGTTCAGAGAGAGTAAAGGGGGGGGGTATACCCAACTTATAAGAAGAGACAGGAAAGAGATGTTACTTAAAAGCAGTTCAGAGAGAGTAAAGGGGGGGGGGTACACCCAACTCTAATGGGAAAGGACAGGAAAAAGAAGTTAAGAGCAGTTCAGAGAGAGTAGAGGGGAGTTCGTAGAGATGGTATAGTAGAGTTGTGGAGCACAGTTTGGCTTGGTGCAGTTCAGTTAATGCAGTTAAGTTCAGTTGAGTTCGTGCAGTTCCATTCAGTTCCATTTAGTTCATGCAGTCAATGCAGTTTAGTTCATGGAGTTCAGAGGCAGTTTTCCCGAAAAGAGTAATTCAGTGAGAAGCCAAGAAAAGCCTGTTTGAGTCAGTCAACTTGGGGAGGAGTTTCAAGCCAGCTGAGTTGAACCAACCAGCCAGAGTTCAGAAATAACTAGAAAGGGTGAGCTTATTCAGGAGGAAGTCTTGGAGACTGAATATATTCTAGGCCTAGGTCAGCAGGTGGGGGCTGGAAGCTGAAGCCTTCAATGTCTGGACTTGCAGAATATTAGATTGTATGGCGACTAGAAGCTTCCAGGCCTAGGGATAGCTAGAACAGAGATAGAAATGCTCTGGGTTCAACCCAAGCTGTGTATTCATAAAGCTTGGTACAGCTCACATCTCACTCCTCAATATCTGAGAAAAGACATTTACCCTCCCTTGAATAAAAACAACACCTAAGAAATGCCATTTCTGTGGGTAAATGAAGAATGTGCTCTGTGTCTCCACCACGGGAGAGAAAGCATGAGGAAATATACATACAGATTCCTCTGGATTCTACCTTTCTCTTCTTCCTGTCCTGTGACTGTGTTTCCTTACTGTGCCATTGCAATTGATCTTAGCCACAAGGAAAATATTATGCTGACTGAGTCTCTCTCTCACATCTTTGAATCTCAAGGACTCCTAATGTAGAGAGTATACAACACTATCTCCAATGGCAAAGAGCGACGAACTCTAGGAGGCAGATGAACAAGCTGGGCCTGGTGGCTCATGCCTATAATCCCAGAACGCTGGATGTTATAGAAGGAAGGTTGCCATGAGTTAGCAGCCAGCCTGCCTTATATAGTGAGTTACAGAGGAAGCTGAAATTTAAAATTAAAAAAAAAAAAGGAAATGACCAAACTTCTTGAAATGAATATGGTAGGGGGATGTTCAGTGATAGAGACAGATCTTTAACACATATAACATCCCAACAAATCACTGACCACATTCTAGATTACACAACAATTTTCTTAAACAGCAAAGAACACAGAGCCTACTTCCTCTGACTGAAGTACTCCAACACTCAAGGAAAACGATGAAGACACAACAAGAAATATACCATATATTTAAAACAAATAAAAACATGCACAGTTCTCAGTAATTTACAAATGAAAACAATGTCCTTTGAAGAGTAGAAGATTTTGAGATATGAAGATTAGTAAAGGCAACAAATATAAAAACTTTCAGGATGTTGCTAGAGCAGTACACTATAACCTAGAATTTATTGGTTCAGAAATATGTTGAAAATTAATGTTAATTTAAGATGATTAAGATGAAGAAATATGAAAATTGAGATTTTTTTCTTGAAAAATTTCAAGAAACTAAAAGGAAATGAAATCAAAAGCAAACAATGGCATTGATAAAGAAAATCAAGGTGCTCTAAAGCACTATAAACAACACTTGAACACGATTTATCAAGAATCAAACACAAAGCAAAATTGATGATCTTAGGCATAGAAGGGTGACAATATAGAAATGGTGGAGATTTGAAAGGGTATTCTGAGCTTACTATGATAGCAATACATTAAGAGTTTAGATAAAAGATCAGCATCTAGAAAAACTGACTTCTCAAAATGAGTTTCTGAGGAAGTAGAAATTATGATGGGATTTATACTCATAAAGGAATTTGAGTAAGCAAGTTAAAGTGTAGCTTATAAATTAATTAAGCCCACAGGGTTTTAGAGATAGGGTCTAATTAGTTTTCAAGGACTGTATGAGTCTTCAAACTAATGTATAGAGTAGGAATAGAAGTGCTCCAGAATTAATCTTATAAAGCAAAAGACTTGGGCCAGATTTAAAGGCATTGAATAAAGAGATAGAATTAAAGTTCTTATCTGCATAGATGCAGTTATATTACATTGATTATTATCAGATAGAATCCAATAAAATATAAAACATGGACAAATAACATTCACATCAGGAACTTAGAGATAGTGTCACTCTACTAAGTCTATCAATGTGATTTGCTACACCAGTAACTTAAAAACAAAACTTTATAATCCATCAGTCAAAACCCATGTCCATTTGTTATGAAATAGTCAGTTGAACCTGCAAAGGCGCTTCCTCAAACCATTGAAAGTAACTATCCCACAATTCATAGCAAACATCGTCTCTAATAGAGACAATTTGGAAGCATTCTAGATTATTATTAAGTGCTTCTATTCAGTACTGCACTAGAGCTCTTAATCAACACACTGAGAGAAGTATAGAAAATAAACATCTGAAGATTAAAAATACTAGATATTATTTACAGATAGCATGATAGTATACAAAGGAAAATCCAAAAGTTTCTACAAATCATTAGAACTAAAAACGTGGCTTCACAAGCTGCCCAGAAAAAGAACAATATACAAAAGCTATAATTTCTTTACTCCTACAATAAATAATCAGAAGACCATAAAAAATGAATTCTTTAAAATGACAATAAATCTTATCAAAGGTGATTTAAATCTTTGTGGGAAAATTATAAATCTTTTTCTGTGTGAAAGTAAATATCCTTTCTGTCATATTTTAGATTAATTTCTAAAACACACATTAAAAACAAAAAGTATGCATATTAATGGGTACTTTGTGACATAGTACCCATACATTTGGATAAATGTATACCTCATGTCATCAGGTGAAGTCACCTCATTTATCACTGTTTATGGAAAAAATTTGCTTTTTGAGACACACAGTAACTACTCTGGACTTACCATCTTATTCAATAGCACACCTCAGCTTCTTGTCCCTGGAAATAAGATTATTACTGACAGAGTGTTTGACTCCTCCAAGAGATCTCTCCTCCCACACAGGTTTCCATCAGGAGTGTCCTGGCCCTTTGTAATCAGATTGCACATTTCTGTAATCTGCCAGTGTGCCTACTTGGCATTTTCAAGCACCGTCGCCTGGCATAGTAATCCCTGCAACAGTTCCCAAGAAGTCCTGACCAATTTCCTCACCACAGTTTCTCAGCATCGTAAACAAACACAACCATGAGAGCAACGTGTGAAGCTTTCCGACTGGATGCTACACCAACAGGCGTGTACCCGGCGTCCTTGGTATTAGCGTGAAATGAACTGCTCTGGCTTGGATGAAAGGCCCTGTGTCCTTCCATCATATGACCCCCCCCACCCCTGCCCCTGACCCACTGGTCTTGCTGCCCTTGGCGTGCTTCTGTGAGATCCTGGACCTGTCTGCCTCCTGGCCCCTTCAGTCTTACACCTTCTGCTGTCAGATCTTTTATGCTGGACTTTCTGGACACTCGGCACACTGAACAGAAGGCGGCCATCTTGCCATGGTCATGGTTTTCAGTTTGCTTAGATATTAAACGGGCATGGGTGCTATTTATTGGATGCCTTCAAAGACTCCAATAAGAAGAGTGACGAATGCCTCCCAAATTAACTCAAAGTAGGTGCAGTTCTAATTAAAGCACCAACAAGAGTCTTCTTCAACTTAGTTTCCTTCTTAAAATTCACAGGAAAGTGTAAGGTGCCAAGAACAGAAGAGACAGTGAAGAAAGTGGAGGAGCTAATGAGAAAGAAGAGACGAAGAGGAGAATAAGGAGAAATACGCTAACAAGGATGAAGACAAGATAAGATATTACAAATGAACACTGCCTAGTATGATCAGCACAGCAGGTTAGCCAAAGGGTGCAGCGCAGAATGCGAAACACGTGTGCTTACATTTGGCAGTGGTGGTTTGCAGCACAATCATGTGGAGATGACACTAAGCCAAAAACTGTGCTGGGTTGACTAGCTATGTATATAGACAGAGGAAAATCAAATCACTTTCTCATATCATATAAAACAAATTGCACACGACTATTGGGGAATGAACTAGTTATTAGGGTAAATAAACACTCACCGGATTGCCATAGACAGTAAGCTCTCTGAGAGAAGGGATAACATCAAGTTTTTCCAGTTCTGCGATATCCTACGTAAAAGGCAATGGATTGTCAGTGGGCTTGCTTACCTCTCCCAACACAAACTACTCCGAAGTCATTGTATGCAAACTTTAGATTTCAAGTAGCTCACAGCTGGAACCTCTACTATGACCCTGAGGGAAGCCTGCAGACCCCTAACACATGCCTCCCAAAGGTAGCACTGTGACATGGAAAATGGGCAGAACTTGCAAGGTAACAGCAACTTTTTCTAGGAAGAGTTCTGAGCCACCCTGGGACTTAGATGACGACAGCCTTGATAAGAGAGGACCATGCGATGTTGGCTATACTCCAGTACACTACTGTGAAAGATAGACAGATAAAAATTTCTGGTTAAATGTTTTGCCCTTCACCCTGCACAGGGCTATTGATTATTATCCACTTAACATCAGTGTAAGGTTGCCATATTGTAGTTTTAGCAAAAAATTTAAAAAAAGATTGATTTGTATTTAATGTGTACATGTTTTGCTCCACTGTATGTTAAGATGTGACATGGAGAATTTGGATGTCAGACAGAAGAAGCACCTAGCCACGGGGAGAAAATAGAAATCTTCGTTTGTGTTGTAGTGATTCCTAGAAGCAAGGCAATAGGCCACATTTTTCTCAGTCTACATAAATGGACATATTGGGGGAAGCAGAAAGCTGGGCACTGGGGCCTGCAGGTCAGCGGCCCTTATCCGCACCTAATTATGTCTGAAGCACTAGTGTTTAGATAATATTTAATAGAGTTTTCTCTTGTCCCATCATGCCTAGCTAGCCCATGATTGCATTCTTAGTGTGCATTCTTACTGTCCACTTGTAGAACTGATCCTGGCATCAGATTGCCCAAGGTGCCATGGACAAAAGTCTCTCTCCCACAGGAAATTTGAATAGACAGCCAAGGTTTTGAAAGAACATAGATTTTAGAGGAATTCAACTGCGTTTCCAACTCACCCTTGACTCCCCAGAGTTCATTTTCCTTCTCCAGTTAACTGTAAATGATCACTCTAGGATACAACTGCATCAACCACTAGCGTAAGTTCAGTAACAACCCAGCCAAGCCCAATGCAGAACACCATTTCAAGGATAAAGATAAAAGGCTAAAATCATTCAACGACCAATAAAGCTCAGTCATTTTTTTTTTCAATGATGCATGCATAGTCTGTGATTTGTCACACAGGTTACTGTGTGGCTGTATCCAATTGTGATAGTAAACCCACTGAGCATGATTCTGTTGAAGTTGCTGAGCTGGGAGCTATCATACCAAGTGGATGCATCTCCTCTTGCCCTTATAAGGAATAGGTGAGCAAGGGCATGCAGCGGAAAAGCTGGTTACCAGATGTAACCTCCTTTAAGTATGCTGCTACCTGGATGTCCTGGCAAACAGAGAAGTGGCATTTTCCAGGAAGGCCCATACCCATGGCATTCTCCTAGCAGATCTCTCTGGATAAAAATTGTTTACAGTCCATCGGCATCTATGGAATTACAAGCTATGGCCTCTAATAAGACACAGCACAAGCTTAACCATAGGATGGAAATGTTTTAGGAAACACTCCCCTATTGCAAGATCACTACAAAATCTTTCTTGGAGTTCGTGTCTTTTATTCTGAGCTAGATAGACTGTGTGGTGTGGGAAGAAAGTAACCAAGAAACCAAGAAAATGCCCAAGGCCTCAAGTATTGGCTCTTGGAATGCTAAGCAAGACTTGATACCAGACAAGGTCATTGATGAATGTATGAAGGTTTTATTTGTTTTTTTTTGTTTTGTTTTGTTTTGTTTTTTACTGAGTTTGTTTAAGTTCAGGCTTTGGGCACACTGAGCACATTCTCCACCACAAAGCAGTTCCCCGCAGCTTTTAGGTCTCATTTGTTAAGGTCACTTACTATTGTCAGAAATATTTCCCATAGAATACCATTTTCCCCAACTGAATCCAGTTCTGGAAAGATCACCAGTTGGGCTAGGCTTTCCTCAGATTGGTACATGAATCTTGATAGATCATGTGTATGCTATTTTTTCTCAACCTGTATGCCTTACTTGGTAAGAGAGAGGAGATATTACTCATGGTTCCCTCTAACATTGGAAAGGGGTTTCATATTAGGACAGAAAAGACTTTACGACTTGTAGCAAAAAAAAAAAAAAGCCTCAGTAAACACTTGCCAGGGGTCTATGGTGCGCCACATGACATACTAATATAAATATGGACAAGATGGACACAGGTCTTGCTTTTGCAGGGGGAGTGTACAGTTCTGTCTCTTTAAAACTGCCTCACAATATGGATGGCAGAAGCAACTTTGGTAAAAGTAGGTTTCTTTTACCTACTTTTGATACAAACACAAGCTCTGTCAGGTTGTATCCACTCTCTTACCTATATCTATCTATCAGGAGACAGTCTAAGAAAGCCCAGGCGATGTTGTGCTTTAAAAGACTACACATGGCACATGCCTTATGAGGCACCTGATAGAGAGGTGAGAGACAGCGGCCACTCCACTCTAATTGGTGTGTTTTGGGAGTTCCGTGTTCAGATCCCAGAGGATTTCAAGCATGCAGACCTCAAAATGATGACACCCCCAAATAACTTTACCTGGATCTTGTTATATCCTAGGAAGAGCTTCTCCAGCTTAACCAGAGACTGCAGCTTGCTCAGCTCCCGCAGCCTGTTTTCCTCCAGGTGGAGGGTCAGCAGGGAACTCGGCTTGGCAAAAGCGCTGTCATTAAACGCTCGGATGCGGTTGTGGTCGACCACCAGCTCCTGAAGGACGACCAGGTTGTCCAGCCCTTCCACCTGACTGATCTCATTTCCTAAACGGGGATGACACGCTGTGTGAGCCCCAACTCTCAGGAGAAAAGTGTATCTGCATACCTTCATTAAGACAGTCAACAGTTGATTTCTTTTAAAGCTAAAAAAAGTATATATACTTTTATGCCTCAAAATTGTAACACAAACTGATCTTTCCCTAACCTCCAACTTTATCTGGCCTTAGCAATCCATCCTCTCCTTTAGATATATCTGATTAGTTACTTGGTCCTAATAGTTCCTCCTTTACAACGGCCTTTTAGACCTACCACTTCTATTGTTAGCACCGTGGGCCAGGTCACTATTAGTATATGTTAATATATATTATTTTATTCACTCTGGATCAAAAATGCATATGCTTTAGAGTCATACAGACTGGATTACCACAAAACACTAGTGAAAACTTGGTACATTACCTAGCCACAGTGAACCTCAATTATTTTCCTATTCTCTGCTGGCGTCCAACAGCAGAGAAATGACTAAGAAAATATCATGATAAACATACACTGGATTTTTCAGTCATAAAGAAGAACAAGATATATATATATATATATCTTGCAAGAGAATGTATGCAACTGGGGACACATTAAGCAAATTAAGGTAGTCTCAGAAAAACCAACTCCATATTTGGAAGTGAATCTAAGAGAACAGAGGGGACTGACTACTGGGACAGAAGGAGAAGACAAGGGAGGAACAAAATACACTCAGCATAAAATATATACTTGTATGAAAAATGTCCCTGTGTAATATTGCTAGGTACAATGAGTACATACAGTTTAAAGAATATTTGATAATATGCAGCTAAACTAAGTAAAAACATTTGTGATTATTAAGTTTTTGTTGTCAGTGATCATTAGAGTAAAATTTCATGCTTATACTTGCTTGTCAAAGCAAGATGATAATCGAGTTAGCTCACAGGGTTTATAAAGAACATGTCTACTCACCTTGTAGAAAGAGGAACTTTAAGTTTATTAGTCTGTTAAGTTGTAGTTGAACTAAGTTACAAATTCCATTGTATCCCAAATGAAGAACTTCTAAACTTTGCATTATTGGAGGCAAGTTTTCGTTGCTTACTGAATCTCTGAAACACACAGGTAAGTTTGAAATCATACATTGGATTTAAAAGCAACTTTGTCAAGAAAGGTGATCTGAAGTGTATACATCATAAAGTGAAAGTAAGATGAACATGCATAGGAGCTTTTGTTATGATAGTTGAAGAATGCTTTTAATAATAATAACTTTTATCTCTTAAAAATACTTGTATGGAAAAGAATAAAGTACAGAAAGTCACAATGAAAAGTAAGGAGAGGTATATTCCATTAGAATGAAATGAGTACAGGTATCTTTATTCAAAAAAGACATATGCCTGTATGTACTACACGCTGATTTACTAAAACACTACTTGAGCTAACAAATTAATTCATGACAGTCACAAAATAAACTAATCAAATGGCCTGATATTCCAGTGTCAGGAACTAAAAATGTAAAAATAAAATTAAGAAAACAATTCTTTCTTTTTTTTTTACAACAGCATAAGAAAATAATTTCAGAACACTTTAGAATAAGAAACACAAAATTTATATCTAGACAGCTACACACAACTGAATGAAGTCAACTGAAGTATCAGTAACTGACATGTTCGTGGATTAGAAGTTTGGATATCAAGATGTCAATTCCTTCAAATTGATGAGTAGAGTCAATACAATTTCTATTGAAGGCTCATTATGAAAAAATGAACTGTCTTAAAATGTATAAAGAACTCAAAGAACTTTGAACAACTGAAACAATATTAAAAAAGAAGATAAAGTAAATGGCTTACATTAGTATATTCTATGTATAGATATAGTACATAGCAGTGTAGTGAAAGTAACTGCTAGTCTTTGCAGTGACAAGAGATAGGTATCAAAAAGTAAGCTAAGCGAAAGAAGCCAGACACAAAAAGAAAATAGAAGGAGGGCTTGGAGGTAGAGGAAGGGGAACAGTGGGAGGGAAAGCAGGATATGATCTAGGGGGTTGAAGATAAGTATTATATGCACATATGCTATGTTATATTATTTTGTAAATTAATAAATACTAATAAAAATGAAAAAAAGCAGTTACTATGTAATTCCAGTCTTATACAATTCTAGAAAACGGCAAAATTATAGGGAAAGAAAGCAGACCAGTGGCTATTGCCAAAGGCTGGGATGTGGGTTAAGGGGATTGCAAAGAAAACTGAGGCTGGTTTGAGGTGGCAGTTGTTTCACCCTGAGGTTTTAGCCATGGTTACAGGACTGAACACAGTTATCAGGAATCATTAAATGTTACACTGGAGTTAGCAATTTGTTACATGCAAACTGTCCCTCAATAAAGATGGTAAGATAGGAATGTTCTTCACTGAGAAAACTGAAAGTGAAAATATTTTGGTGATGTTCTCTCTCTCTCTCTCTCTCTCTCTCTCTCTCTCTCTCTCTCTCTCTCCATTTGTCTGTCTATCCATCTATCCATCCATCCATCCATCCTTTCATAAATGTATAGGAAAGCAGGAGATGTGTCTTCATCTTCACAGATTATATCTTTTCCATTAATATAAGAATCAGGGAACAACGACAAAGACATAGCTCATATTTTTTTTTTGTGAAGTTTATTTTTGACCTATAGTTTGTTTAATAAAACAATCCTTAAGAGATGTTCAGTGGTTAAGAGAACTGATGGCTTTCCCAAAGGTTCTGAGTTCAATTCCCAGCAACCACATGGTGGTTTACAACCATCTATACTGTAAGCCTAATGTGCACTGTATACTAAATAAATAAATAAATAAATAAATAAATCTTGAATCATGAATTTTAAACAATTAAATAAATATATGCACTAGAATGTGTTACTTCTTTGGTTGTTTTTAATGTGAAAAATAAAAGAACTTTTAAAAGTACCTGTTTAGTTTTGAGGCTCCTTGCTGCCCATAGCCGCTCGAGGGCACTTTCTGGTAGAGCAGTTGTCTGCTGCTTAAGTGGGTTTGAGGTTTCACTCTCGGCATGATTGACTCAATGTGATTATAGTTGAGGGATAAGACCTATAGAGAGAACATTTTGTTAGCCAAACGTCCTATGAACTATTCAAGTGGTATAACTAATGCTCGGTGAGAGAACACCATTAGTAGTATCGTATCATGACAAAGAAAATACTTTATCTCAGATTATTTAGGTTTAGCTTGGGATGTGTTTCTAATGCTCTTGCATGTTGGAGAATCACTAATATAAAACATCCAAGATACTAGCCAGCTGCTCCGCTTTCTCAATCTACACTCCTGACTTGTCTAGGCCCAATACAGATGAAATAATTACTTAGAAGGTTGTTGGTTTCTGTGTTTACGTGCCTTTAATTACTGACTGAGTTGAGGCAATGAGACTCTTTTGAGGACCACCCCATTCTCCACTTTGTTTCATATGTGCTCACTAAGACTTGGCCTTTCACCCCATCTCCACGGAGGAGTAATATGTGGTTGCAAGTCAAGGACATAAGACAGATTGATAAAAAAAAAAAAATCAGAGGGCAAGACTAAGAATCTCTCTAACTAGTGAAAAACAAAATAAAATACAATTGAGGGAATAATTTCGACACCTTAATAAGGAAATACATTTTAGTGTAAAGTGAAGATTAAAACTTGTGCTGAAGTCTTTGAGGGCAAATACAGCTTTGCGGCCACGTGCCTTCACGTTGGGCAGGTAGATGAGGCCGCTGAATGAGGTGAGGTTGTTGTTCTGGAGATTGACGTTGGTCACATTCCTGAAGTGGTCAATAGGAATCAGATCCACAGTCCTGAATTAGGAAGCAAACACAGCCATTGTTTCAATGGGACTAGTGAGTTCCTCCATACATGACTCCCAAAGCCATTAAGGAGACTCACAGAACAAATTCTATGTAATATCTATATTATACATATGTTTTTGCTGCATGGGGATGAAGAAAATGGCATAGAATTTTATTGCTTAAAAAAAAAAAAGCCAACCAGAGAGTTCCAAGATGGCGGCGCATATCACACACTGTACCTGATCTAATGCACGGAGTCCAGGGGCTGGATTGGGAGTCACAGACTGCAAGAACTGGAGAACACTAGGTGAGTGGGGTCCGGCACAGTGCAGACCACAGGCGGGCTTAGCCCCGGGCCAAACAACAGCCCACGGAGGACCTGAACCCACTCTCAAGGCTTTGGAATGGAACCCACCTGTGGACTGCATCTGAACTCTATAGCCCAGGCTCAGTGGGTGCGGCAGTGGAACATCGAAGCTCCTGGCTTGGGGAAGTCTCAGGGAAACAAGGAAATCTGTCCTTGGATACCCCCACCCACCCTACCCCAGTCCACAAGGAGCCCCAGAGGCCATTGCGAAGCCCACGGTGCCCAGCAACAGCCCACGTGGTCTGGGTGGGTCCAGCCGGAGCCAGGCAGCCAGCCTCAGCAGACCGAACCTGCAAAACTGAGTTGATAGAACCCAGCCAGGACAGTCCCCATGGCCCAGCAGGGACTCCCACGTTTGTGGGAGAAGCTGGACTGCTCTGAGGATCTGGAAGGGGTTCTGAATTGTGGCCACAGCTCAATGAGACTGAACCACCAAAGGTGTGCAATCTGGGCTGGTCCT
Source organism: Acomys minous (assembly GCF_964271855.1). Taxonomy (NCBI): domain Eukaryota; kingdom Metazoa; phylum Chordata; class Mammalia; order Rodentia; family Muridae; genus Acomys; species Acomys minous. Next base: position 44,606,359 of record NC_140489.1, read on the forward strand.
CTACCTAGACTGATCCCGGCAGGAACCTGTCTGCGGACCACAGCGGTCCAGGCCTGAACAATTGAGCAGATAAAGCCACAGTCCCCACGGCCCAGCAGGGACTCCCACACTCGTGGGAGAAGCTAGACTACCCTGAGGGGTCTGGAAGGGAGTCTGATTGCAGCCACAACTCAGTGGGACTGAAACACCAAAGGTATACAACCTAGACTGGTCTGCTATCTAGATTGGTCCAGGCAGGAACCTGCCTGCGAGTCACAGTGGTCTGGCCCTGGACAACTGGGCAGTTAAAACCTGGCCTGTCCAGTTCCCAAGGCCCAGCGGGGTCTCCCACATGCGTGGGAGAGGCTGGACTGTCCCAAGGGATCAGGACAAAAAAATTAAACAGTGGCCCTCAACACAGCTGGTCAGAATCTCCTCAGTAGCATGAATGGGATCAGGCAGAAGCCTACCTCTGCTGACCAGTTAGGAACTTAAGGTGTAGAACAAAGTCTCGTGGAGCAGAAACCAGGTCACCTGCTGGTTTGAGGGAAGAACTCCCTGATTCCCACAGGCAAGGGCACGGGACCTATAGTCACTCACCAACTATTCGCTCTCAATGACCAGTGAAGGACACCAGAAGCTACCACCCAACATCAAACATAGCAAGATGACTAAAGGACAGCGTAAGAACACAACAAAAACCAAAACAATTTGGCATCTCCAGATCCTAGCTATCCCAAAGAAAGCAACCATGAGAACTCAAATACAATCAAAATACAAGAAAATGACCTCAAATCCTTAGTAATGAAGATGATAATGAAGTAAACAAATAAAATCTGTAATCAAATGCAGGAAGACGCAGCCAAACAGGTGGAAGAAATAAAAGAGGCCTATAGAGAGGCACTGGAAAAAAATCAGGAACATACAAACAGCCAGATGAAGGAAATAAAAAAAAAAAAGTTCAAGATGTGAAGATGAAAATGGAAACAGTGATAAAAGCACAGATAGAAGAAAAATAGGAACAAGAGACCTTAGAGAAGAAAGTAAGCAACACAGAGGTGAGCTTCTCTAACAGAATCCAAGAAATGGAGGAACGAATCTTGGGACTAGAAGATACAATTGTAGAACTCAAATCAACCATAAAAGACAATGCTAAATCTGAAAAATTCCTGACACAAAATATCCAAGAAATCAAGGACACCATGAAAAGACAAAAATTGAGACTAATAGGCATCGAGGAAAGAGAATACACACCTGACTTGAAGGCTCAGAAAATATCTTCAATAAAATCATAGAAGAAAATTTCCCTAATTTAAAGAAGGTGAGACATATAAACATACAAGAGGCCTACAGAACACCAAATAAAATAGACCAGAAAAGAAAATCTTCCTGTCACATAATAATAAAAACACAAAATATACAGAACAAAGAAAAATATTAAAAGCAGCAATAGAAAAAGGCCGAGTAACATACAATGGCAAACCTATCAGAATTACACCCGACTTCTCAGCAGAGACCATAAAAGCCAGAAGGGCCTGGACAGACTACTATACCCAGCCAAACTTTCAATAACCATTGATGGGGAAAACAAAATATTCCATGACAAAAACAAATTCAAACAGTTACTTTCCACAAATCCAGCTTTACAGAAGTTACTAGAAGGAAAACTCCACCCCAAAGGGACAAGCCACAACCAAAACTACACAGGAAATAGATAACTACATCACAAAAACACAACCACACAAATTCTCTACTGTGCCCAACATCAAAAATTAAGGGACTTAACAGTCACTTGTCATTAATATCTCTCAACATCAATGGTCTCAACTCTCAAATAAAAAGACACAGACTAACTGAATGGATGCATAAACAAGATCCAACACTCTTCTGTATTCAAGAAACATGTCGCACCCACAAGGACAGAAATTATCTCAAGGTAAATGGCTGGAAAAATATTCCAAGCAAATGGTCACAGGAAGCAAGCTGGTGTAGCCATTTTAATATCTAATAAAATAGACTTTCAACCTAAATTAATCAAAAGGGTTGAGGAAGGACACGTCATACTCATCAAAAGTAAAATCAGCCAAGATGACATCACAATTCTGAACATCTATGCTCCAAATACAAGGGCATCCACATTTGTAAAAGAACTATTAACAAAGCTTAAACCACACATCAATCCCTACACATTAATAGTGGGAGACTTCAACACCCCACTTTCACTGAAGGATAGGTCATTGAAACAGAAACTAAGCTGAGAAATAACATCACTAACAACGCCATGAATCAAATGGATCTAACAGATATTTATAGAACTTTTCACCCAAACACAAAGGATTATATCTTCTTCTCAGCACCCCATGGGACCTTCCCCAAAATTGATCACATAGTAGGTCACAGAGCAAGCCTCAACAGATACGAGAGGATTGAAATAATACCTTGTAACCTATCAGATTACCATGGTCTAAGGCTGGACTTCAACAACAACAGAAATAACAAAAAGCCTACACACACATGGAAACTAAACAATTCTCTACTTATTGACACCTGAGTCAGGGAAGAAATAAATAAATAAATTAAGGATTTCCTGAAATTCAATGAAAATGAAGGAACAACATACTCAAATTTGTGGGACACACTGAAGGCAGTGCTAAGAGTAAAATTCATAGCATTAAGTGCCTTTAAAAAGAAATTGGAACCATCACAATAAGCATCATAACAACACATCTGGAAGCCCCAGAGAAAAAGAAACAAAGACATCCAAGAGGAGTAGATGTCTGGAAATAATCAAACTCAAGGATGAAATCAATAAATTAGAAACAAAGAAAACAATTAAAAGAATCAACAAAACCAGGAGCTAGTTCTTTGAGAAAATCAACAAGATAGACAAACCATTAGCCAAAGTAACTAAAAGACAGAGAGACACTATCCCAATCAACAAAATCAGACATGAAAAGGGAGACATAACAACAGACACTGAAGAAGTACAAAGAATCATAAGATACTACTTTAAAGGCATATACGCCACAAAATTTGGAAATCTAAGGGAAATAGACGATTTTCTTGATCGATTCTACTTGCCAAAATTGAATCAAGATCAGATAAACAAATCAAATAGTCCTATTTCTCCTATAGAAATAGAAGCAATCATTGATAGTCTCCCAATCAAAAAAAGCCCAGGGCCAGATGGTTTCAGCACAGAATTCTACCAGACCTTCAAAGAAGAGCTAATACCGATACTATTCAAGCTACTCCAAAAGATAGAAATGGGTGGAACATTACCAAATTCATTCTGTGAGGTCACAGTCATGTTGATACCTAAACCCCACAAAGACCCAACAAAAAAGAATTTCTGACCAATTTCTCTTATGAATATTGATGCAAAAATACTCAATAAAATACTCACAAAACAAATTCAAGAATGTATCAAAGATATCATTCACCATGACCAGGTAGCCTTCATTCCAGGTATACAGGAATGGTTTAATTATGGAAATACATCAATGTAATCCACCATATAAACAAACTGAAAGAAAAAAACCACATGATCATCTCCTTAGATGCAGAAAAAGCATTTGACAAAATCCAACACCCATTCATGTTTAAAGTTTTGGAGAGATCCGGAATACAAGGCACATACCTAAACATAATAAAGGTTACATACAGCAAGCCAATAGCCAACATCAAATTAAATGGAGACATACTCAAGGAAATTCCTCTAAAATTGGGGACCAGATAAGGCTGTCCACTCTCTCCATATCTCTTCAATAAGTTCTTGAAGTTCTAGCCAGAGCAATAACACAACAAAATGAGATCAAGGGGATCCAAATGGGAAAGGAAGAAGTCAAATTATCCCTATTTGCAGATGATATGATGGTGTACATAAGTGGCCCCAAAAATTCCACCAGAGAACTCCTACAGCTGATAAACACCTTCAGCAAATTGGCTGGATACAAAATTAACTCAAAAAGCCAGTAGCCTTCCTATATACAAATGACAATCATGCAGAGGAAGAATTTAGGAAAACTACACCCTTCAAGACAGCCACAAGCAATACAAAATATCTAGGAGTAACTCTAACCAAGCAAGTGAAAGACTTATTTGAAAAAAACGTTAACTCTCTGAAAAAAAGAGATGGAAGATGATATCAGAAGATGGAAGGATCTCCCTTGTTCATGGATTGGGAGAATTAACATAGTAAAAATGGCCATCTTACCAAAAGCAATTTACAGATTCAATGCAATCCCTATCAAAATACTTACACAATTTAAAAAAAGATAGTGAAAGATCAATTCTCAACTTCATAGGGAAAAACAAAAAACCTACAATAGCTAAAACAATCTTATACAATAAAAGATCCTCAGGAGGAATCTCTATACCTGATCTTCAGCTGTACTATAGAGCAATAATAATTAAAACTGCATGGTACTGGAACAGCATTAGGCTGGTTGATCAATGGAATCGAATTGAAGACCCAGAATTGAATCCACACACATATAGTCATTTGATTTTTGACAAAGAAGCCAAATCCATTCAATGGAAAAAGGATAGCATCTTCAACAAATGGTGCTGGTCTAACTGGATGTCTACATGTAGAAAAATGCAAGTAGTTCTATATTTATCACCACACACAAAACTCAAGTCCAAGTGGATTAAAGACCTCAACATAAAACAGACACACTAAATCTGTTAGAAGAAAAAGTGAGGAAGAGCCTGGAACACATTGGCACAAAAGACAACTTCCTGAACAGAACACCAACAGCCCAAGCCTTAAGGTCAACAATTAACAAATGGGAGCTCACGAGGCTGAGAAGCTTCTGTACGGCAGGAGACACTGTCAACAGAACAAAGCGACAGCCTACAGACCGAGAAAAGATCTTCACTAACCCGACATCTGACAAAGGTCTAATATCCAAAATATATAAAGAACTCAAGAAATTAAACATCACAAAACCAAATAACCCAATTGAGAAATGGGGCTCAGAACTAAACAGAGAATTCTCAACAGAGGAATATTGAATGCCTGAAAAACACTTAAAGAAATGCTCAATATCTTTAGTCATCAGAGAAAATAAAAATGACTCTGAGATTCCATCTTACACCCATCAGAATGGCTAAGATCAAAAATTCAAGTGACACCACATGCTGGCGAATATGTGGAGAAAGAGGAACACTCCTACATTGCTGGTGGGAATACAAACTTGTACAACCACTTTGGAAATCTATATGGTACTTTCTCAGAATATTGGGAATAGGGCTTCCTCAAGACCCAGCTATTCCACTCCTTGGAATATACCCAGAAAATACCCCACCATACAACAAGGACATATGCTCACCACGTTCATAGCAGCCTTATTCATAATAGCCAGAACCTGGAAACAGCTTAAATGTCCCTCAGTTGAAGAATGGATAAAGAAACTGTGGTACATTTACACTATGGAATACTACTCAGCCATTAAAAACAAGGAAAACCTGAAATTTGTGGACAAATGGATGAAACTAGAAATGGTCATACTGAGTGAGTTAACCCAGAAGCAGAACGGCTCACATTATATATACTCACTTATAAGTGGGTACTAGCTCAAAAGGCGCGTCCCATGAAAGTCTTCACTTACCAGGAGATTGGGATAGATGTGAGCACATCCCACTGGGACTCTAGGTAAGAGAAATATAGGAGATGGGGAAATAGAAGGACCCAGAGGGTCCTAGAAACCTACAAGAAGAACATCATGATGGGTGGATCAGGGCTCATAGGGGTCTGCTCAAACTATTGTACTAACCAAGGACAATACATGTAGTAAACATCAAACCCCTACTCTGATCTAGCCAATGATCAGGACATTCTCCAAAATTATGTGGAGAGCGGGGACTCACTCTGACATGAACTCTGGCGCCCTATATTTGACCACCTCCTCTGGGTGTGGAGGCCTGAGGGCACTCAAAGAAAGAATAAGCAGGCTACCAAGATGAGACTTGATAGCCTATGACCATATAGAGGGGGAGGAGAATAGGGTGAAAGCAGGAGGGATGGAGGAATGGGAGGATAAAATTAACCAAGGAGAAAAAAATAAAACAAAGAAATGAAAAGACAAAGATTAAAAAAGACAAGTGTTAGCAAGGATGTAAAACAACACTTTCATACCAGCAAAATTTCATTTGTATGTGGCTGGAGAGATGGTTCAGTGCTTAAGATCACTGGGTACTCTTCCAAAGGGGCCCAGCTCCATTCCCAGCAGTCATATGGTGGGTTCACTACTACATGTAGGTCCAGTTCTAGGGGGGAATCCAACATCCTATTCCAGCTTCTGTGGGTCCGGCATACATGTGGTACATAGAATCACATGGATGCAAAACACCCATAGAAATACAAACATATTTCCCCTGGACTTCATAGTTACCTTTGAAATTCATCCATTTTGGATATACTTTTAGCTTCTTGTTGATATATTATTTCAGTGTATATGATATATTCATTTACACTATCGTTTTATTTAATTTTAATAAACATGTTTAAATGACAAAAAAAAAAACCCAACCGTATATATTACCATTAAGCAATTACTGTAGAAGACACTTACACAATAAACATCTCCGATCTTACAAATTGACATGCAAGTTCATGAACTCGAAGCAGACTTGATACAGGAAGTCATAAGATAATCAGGCCCTAAGCTTCCATGGACACGTGTAAAGGAGGCCATTTCCAAAGTGACAAGAAGCGAGAGAGTTTGACAGGAAGGGCAGCACAGTATGGGCTCTGAAACCAGATGTCTTTGAGCTCCGTGGAAAGCCTCCCTAGCGTTGCTTTCAACACTCAATTGAGAACAGCAACTGGGGCCTGTGGGATCACTGGAGAGGCTCTGGAAATCGCCATGCTAGCAAGTCCTGAACCTGGACATAATAATTCCACATTCACATCCTATCTTGCGTCTAAGGATTCAATGAGAATTGATGTGGTACAACTAAAGGTGTCAACAATTTCTTTTCTTTTCTTTTTTCTTTCTTTTTTTTTTTTTTTACTAACTTTGATGTTCATGATTTTCTTAAGATGTAATTACATTTTTGATACTCCTTAAAAAACACCCAACAAAACATTAAGTGTAAGTAATGAGCCTAATATGACTAGCAGTAAAAGGAATGGGAGAAAGAAAGCCAGGTGAAAGACAAAAGCTTTTGGTAACCTTTCAATTGTAGTTTCTGATAATAAAAATTACCGCATCATTTCAAGTGGTGACTGAGATAGACTAGGATAATTATTGGGTGTGTTTGGAAAAGAGGGTCAGAACTATACATGCAATTACATGGCAAGTGCGCACAGTAAAGCAATTGTACCTGATAGATGATGAAGTCCAGTTTAGATCTTGCATTTGGAGAAAGTTTGAGTGTCCTTGTCGTTCGGCAACCATGTCAGAGGTAAGTCTACCACCAAACAAATCCTTTGCACTCTCAATTTCTGGCAGTTCCTATGAGGACATTTAGAGAGTGATGTCCTCTATTACAGATGACCACACCTCTAATTACAGATGCAAATGAAACAGACACTTCTCCATATCTTTCCAATAGAAACAGCTACTCCCAGCCCCTTGCACGTTGGATAGGCAAAACAAACACAAGACAATACCAGGGCTCTAGGGACTTTGGGGCCTGAAGAATAACACTCCTGAATTTATTTTTTGCCTCATATATGACAGACTGGGTGTTGGAAAGCCTGAAAACAAAAAGCCCACCACAATCCATCTGTCTCTAATCAGTGGACAAGCAAAGAGGAAGCCTAGCAAGACAGTAACTGTTAAACTCGTAGATAGTAATAGGTCTATCTAAGCCCCAGAAAGTAAACTTTGGCCCCACCACAAAGATCAGCATGGGCTATTCAGTACTGCCAGCCTACAACCAGACAATTCTTAGCCTTTCCCTGTTGAAGGGAACTTATATTCCCTCCCAGCATAGTGGTACCCAGAAAAATACTAACCCCAAACCAAAGCAACCCTCACCACAAAGTGTTTGTTACTGAAGACCACATGGTGGGGGTGGGTGGGCCTGGCTAGTGACTTCTGTCTGTCACAACAAGGGACCTATGGACGATTAGTGACACATTCCTGTCTCTCACTGCCAGGATGAATGAAGGAAGGCCCATAGGGAACATTTCTACTGGCATAAATATTGCTTTAGATGAAAAATTAATACATGGTTCTGAATATGTAATGACTCTTCTGAAAAATACTCAGAGCATATCATTTCCTTTAATTTGAGGCAAGCAGATCTCTGTGAGTCAGCCTCATCTACAGAGGGAGTTTCTGGATAGCTACGATTGTTACACAGAGAAACAATGTCTCAAAACAAAAACAAAAACAAACAAACAAACAAACAAACCCAAAGGAAAACAAACAAACAAAATCCAACAAGAACAACATAAATTAGAATAGATAAAAACTAAGGTCAGAGACAGAGAGACGATAATATCCTATAGAGTTCCTATTATTGAATCATAAAATTGGTGCTGAGCTTTTAGGATGTTAATATGAAGAGGGAAATAATACCCATTGTCACCGAATAGAACAAGACCCCACACACTTATCTCCAGAAGTACTGTCTCACGCCACCTTCCGAATGATAGTTTGTAAATAAGAGGAATAAGACTTCCAATACATTTAGAGCAGATGCGATACTAGTTACTTAAGACTCCACATAAAGACCCACCCTTAGGGAAAACTACTGACTGAATGAGCCCAACGTCCTAGAGAATTTGCATTTATTGGAATGAGGATGTTTTATTCAGTGAGACCCTGAAAGATGTGGGGCTAGGACTGGCAATTTCTTCAGGGTGTCTCAGGACTAAACCATCAAGAGTTGCTTTTCAGTTTTCTAGAATGCCCATTTTTGTTTGATGAGTGTAACCTAACAGTACATGAACAAAACGCATCCTTCACACGTTTGTCCGGCATGTTAGATGGAGTGTGGGCGCCCTGCGGGAGTTTACTAGTTTTAGAACCTGGGTCTTCAGATGAGGATTTGGTGTTCATCTCCAAGTCCTGTGTTTTCCTTTAATTGTTCTTAAGAAATCTTGCCATACTACATTTCTTGGCTCAAGTATAGCTTCCATGATTGCCAAGTTCTTAAGCCTAAGAGAGTGATGGTGCTATGGTGTGACCTTTTCCATTCTCCTCATGGGCCTGTGCCTTGTCTGTCATGGCATTTATTAGAGAGTCAACCCAGGACTTCACTCATTAGGAAATTATCACTAAGCTGTGCTCCAGCCCCTGGTCTTCACTTAAAAGATTTTTTTGAGTGTGTGTTTGTGCCATGGTATGTGCACGTGGAGGTCAGAGGTCGTTCTCTGGCAGTGGCCCACCCTTCCCTTATTTATATCTTGCTCACTGCTGAGTACACCAGGCTACCTGAGGATTCTTCAGTCTCTGACTCCATCTCCATAGGAACATTGGGGTTACAGTTACAGACTCCTTGCCTAGCTTTACACGTGATCCGGAGATCCCAGCTCAATGCCTCATGCTTTGCCATGGGCGCCTTACCTACTGAGCCCACTCTTCACTTCGGAGGCACCAAAGTCACTATAAAAAAGTAAATGCCATCTTCCCTCTCTGTCTCATGTTAGACTAGTAAGAATTGGCCCGGTGAGAGAGTCCTAAAATCCAGATCCCAAAAGGGCATTAGAGAAGTAGATTTTAATGAGCATGGAGAGAGAGGGTCTCGGCATAATACTAGAGATAAAGCAATATTCAAAACGCTTATGTGAGTATGCAAATGTATGCGCTGTGGATCAAATGTTATGATTCATGTAAACAACTTACAATTGAGACTCCATCCAAGGCCTTCAGTTCTGAAAGATGAAATATTACAAACAACCGGTAGTTTTCTTGGTTCCATATAATAATGTTTCCATACATGTCTAGAATGACCAAGTTGCATAAACCCTAGACAAAAATAATACATTTAATTTATGTATATATTGCAAATCATACTCCCAGCAAGTTATTTTTCTAGAGGTTAGACAACCTTAAGTTTTAATATTTGAATTATCTATAACTTCTTAGAATTTGAGTTTTAATTGTACTTTAAGTACAAGGGTTTCCCTTCAGAACAGTAAAATATAATTATGCATAGTATTGCTGTGTCTATGCTGTATGATCATTACCCCTTTTAGGATAGTGGTATTAAATGTATTCTCAGTGACAAGGGTGTAGAGAAAATGTTTGAATACTTGAAGCTATACTCCTTGGCAATGGAGTAATGGCCTGTTAGGCAGTATACTAGTGTCTACACCATTTAAAGGGGATGGAAAACACTGGGTTTGAAAAAAGAGACAAACCTGAACTGCGCTATTTTTCTAAAAAGGTAGGAAAACCAGTTTTATGTGAAAATTTGCCTTTACAGTAAAGGAATGGCGCTGAATAGGTATGAGTAGGAGGTGTTCAGATGAGAGCGGGGGCCTCTCAGCACCACAGCTGGCTTATTTCCTGTTGACACTGTTGATATCCAAGTTGCCTCTGACCAAAAAGATTCAGAGAAACGGATAAAGTACAAGAGATGATTGTGGAGAGCTCATACTGAGGTCAGAACTGTCAAAGAATGCCAGGTTTGGCAATCTTCAGAACTCTTGAAGAAGGAAACCTCTTTTTTTTTTTTCATAGAAAGAAGATGTCTTAGTTATGAAACACCATGGCCCAAAGCAAGCTGCGGAGCGTTTATTGGCTTACATATCCCAAGTCACAGTCCATCGAGGGAAGCCAAAGCAGGAACTCAAACAGGAGGCAGGAGCTGATGCACAGGCCATGGAGGGCTGCTGCTTACTGGCTTGATTATCATGGCTTGTTCAGCTTGCTTTCTTACGGCATCCAAGACCATGAGCCCATGGGTGGGGCCACCCACAATAGGCTGGGCCCTTCTACAATGATCAGTAATTAAGAAAATGTCCTACAGGCTTGCCTACAGCCTGATTATATGGAGTCAATTTTTCAATGGAAGTACCCTCTTCTCAGATGACTATAGCTTGTGTCAAATGGGCATAAAACTAGCCAGCACAGAGTGTTTGCGTTCTTACATTTGAGCATGAAAAATAACAAACCTTACTTGACTTCAGACTTCCTCAGAGCCAGAATGAAATCAAACAAACAATAGAACAAAGGCCAGCACGGTTCTCAGATCAAAACAGACACGTGGATGAGTAACTAGAACAAAAGACCCAGAAACAGGCCTGACAGAGACATGAAAAGTTCCTCTGGGCAGAACGGCTTCCTTAATATGTAGTGCTGAGAAGACTGGATAGCCATGTGTAGAAGGACAAACCTGGTCCCATTTCTCACCCCATAAAAGCATCAACTCAAGGGCAGGAGAGAGGGCTCAGCTGTTAAAGGCACATGTTAAAGGCTCAATTCCCAGGGCACAGGTGGTGGCTCACAACCATCTGTGATTTCAGTTCCAGGGAATCCATTGTCCCTTTTTCTGGCCTCCACTGGCACCAGGCATGCACACAGTGCGCATATATACACTCAGGCAAAACACTCACACATAAAATTAAATAAATCTAGAACCCAAAACAAAGTAACATCAACTTAAGATGGGTCAAAATCTTAGTGTATACCTAAAACTTAGAAAATGCTAGAGGCAAAAAGATGAAGGGAGTATTTTTAAATGTCAGCAAGAACAGTGATTGTCTAGTAGGATTCTAGGAGCCCAGGGAACAACAGGCAGGACTGGCAACCAAGACTGCATGAGTTAAACAGGCTTCTTCACAGCTAAAGGAACATTGATCAGCGTGAAGAGACAGCCTACAGAATGGGGAAAACTCTGGCTTAACAGCAAAAATAGATAAAAATCTCAAAACTATTTTTTTTTCAAAACTATTAAAACCCAAAGGGCAACAGTTAGGCCTGGTGGCACATGCCTTTAATCTCAATATAAAGGGAGGTAGAGGATGGTAGATCTCTGTGATTTTGAGGCTAGCCTAGTCTACAAAGCGAGTCCAGGACAACCAGGGCTACACAGAGAAACCCTGTATCCCAAAAAAACCGAAAACCAGAACAAAGAAAACCCAAACAAACAAGAGCCAAAGGGCAAATAATCCAATCAAAGAATGGGCACATAAGTTGAACATAAACACAGTGAAAAAGCCCAAATGGATGTCAAAAATACACGCAGTGGACGTCAAAAATACACACACAGAAAACGCACATCAAAACTACATTGAGATTCCACTTTACGTTGTCAAAAATGTTGTCCACGAGAAAACAGAGAAAAGAAAGAACAGCCACAGTAAGCACTGGTGGTGATGTGAGGGAAAAGAAACACTTAGATTTGATCGACAGTGATGTAAATTGTTCCAGCCACTTTGGAAATTAGTATAGGGGGTCCTTAAAAAGTTAAAATTAATATATACACTGCCCCTGAGTGTGTAGCCCCCCCCCAGTTGAAGCCAGCTGATTACCTGGCTATCTGAACACCCACGTTTCTTGCACCATTAGTTACTTAGTAACCAGTTACAGTAGCTAAATTCAGAACCAGCCTCCATACCCACCGGTAGGTGAACAATAGAGGGAAGGTGGTGTATGTACATATCCTGTAGTATCCAGCCATAAGGAGGAACAAGGGTGTGCCACTTGCGGGGACTAAAGATCATTATGTTCAAGGAGAATAAGATAGTCTCAGAGAAACAAGCCCTGTGTGCTTTCACTCATGTACGGAGTTAGTGGAAAGAGAGGACATGAGGGCAGAAAGGGAGTCTCAGGGGGTGAGAAGAGGAAGAGGAAGAGGAGCAGGAGGGAGGGGGAGGCAGTAAAGTGGATGCCATGATCAGCGCAAACGGCATGCGCCATGAAAACACCCAGTGAAACAAATTACTTCACATGGCTCATTTATGTTGGTTAAAAAGTTACCCCATAAATGTATCAGACGCTGTCATTTGTGTATTTACATAAAATGAACACCGATGTATTTCAGGAAGCCTTGTTATTAGATTTGTCTTCCTTAGAATTTTCAACAAACTGTGCAGTGAGCATGGCTTCGGTCGCACAGATAAACAGCAAACGCGTTTGGAAGGGGAAGGCGGTCACCTTTAAGTTGTAGATCTCTTGGTTGACAGCTATGTAGTTATTGCTTATGTATAGCTCGATCAGAGTGAACGTCTTCTGTAAGGCGCTCAGTGAGGTGATCCTGTTGTTCTCGAGAGAGAGCGAGTGGAGATGAAGCATGTTGTCAAAGGTATGCTTCTCCAGGCCTGTGAGAAGGTTGTTGTTCATGCTGAGGCGGCTTAACTTAGTCATCCTGGCGATGCCTAGAAAAATCAGCAAAGTCAAGAATGGACTCAGACGGCAGGCTAGTTTCAAACAGAACAAGCTAGCCGCTGAACTGATGCTGTTTTTGTAAAGTTAAACATCTTTAAGGAATCTGTGACAATGACCACCGTTCCATCATTTCTTCCTTTGCGTTTGAAAAGGGCAGAGCCATGTGTAGAAAGTTCCACGTGGGCATCAAAATTTGATATTAAAACCCTAAGTAGATTTATTTCTCCTTTAAAAAAAATAAAGATGTAACAGCTACCAGCTCTCATTTTAAGTCACTACACGTTAGAAACCAGAGTATAACACTCTGGAAATTATGGAATCAGCCTTATTGACGACAACCATTTGGCCCAGTTCTCACATTACATGCTTAAAGTTGTTTTCAGAAGGAAGTTCAGAAGCTCGCCTTTCCCAGGAGCATCTAACGATGTTGTTCACCCTGTACTGCAGGCAGTAGGGGAAGCGCGTGGGTGGGAGAGAGCAGTTGAAAGGAGGGACTCCCCCTCCCCCCCTTTAAAGACAAGGCCTCAATATGTAGCTCAGGCTGGCCTCAGCTTCACAGCTCACACCCCTTCTGTCTCAGGCACCTGAGGGCCACAGTGAACGATCAGAACTTCAGAGTCACAGCTGCCTTCAAATGCATTCCACAGGAAGTGACATAACTGCTGCTCCACTTCCCCATCCATAAAAGGGGCATGTGAAAACCTGCACCGAAGGGGCCATCAAATATTGAACAGAATGGTTTTTTTTTTTAGGAAGGGAGACCATGAGACAGTTTTTAGCAGGTCACAGAAGGTTTCTTTCAATTCCTTTCCAGTAAGGGCATTGAGTGAGGGTCAGATAGAAGCCAAGTCAGAGTGCATAATATTAACTCAGAATATGTCAGAGAGTGCTGCCTAAATGTTGGGTTTCAGTTGTAGATGAGCACAGACCAAAGTGATCTGAAGAATCTAGGCCACCTGGTGGGAGGAAGGACATATTACTTTACCTCCTAGCATAGAATCCACGTTTTGATATTAAAGTTTAAACAGTCAAATATACTCATCTCACCTCGACTAAGACCTTATTAAGGCAGATTAACTGGTTTACAAATGAAGCCATAGAAGACGTATACAGAACTTTCCATTTTTAAATTTCCAGTAAGTGTAATTTTCATGTTTGTTAAATTCTTCACATTTCTAAATACAATCTTAATTCCATATCTTAGGAAATGAAGTGGCCTATCTGATCTTTTCCAAAGCAAGTCCCATCCATACACATCTTCAGAGCTACAAATGTTAATGATCACTTCATCTCTACATTTCTACACACGAGGTCTGGTAACAGACGGTAATCCCCTGCGTTAGAAAGGAAAGAGGACCTGGGGTTGACAGTCATCTGCTGGGGCTCATTGTGCTTACAAGTTCCACGTCGGTCCTGTCAATAGGGATTCAGAAGACTCTGGTGCAAGGCTTTCTCGAAGCTTCTCTGGACATCCTCCCCTTTGGAAAGTCTGTCCTTAGCATCACTGAGCTGCTTGAGACCTGGTGGCTATGGCGTCTTACCTTCTATCTTTGAGATGCAGTTGCTGTCTAATGTGAGCTCCTCCAGGTTGACGCACGACTCCAAGCCTTCCATGTTGGAGAGGTTATTATTGCTGAACGATGCCCATTTCAAATTCTCCAATTTTTCTAGATTTGTGATTTCAAAGAGATGTTGTCCATCTAAATTTAAGGCAGTTATCTATACAATAATTTATGTTACATGTTACTTCTGAATCTTGCCAACAAATTCAAAATCATTAGATCTAAAGAGCTAACAAGACAACCCAAATGCGATAAGTAAACACTAGCATTCCTTCAGGAGCCAACGATACTGAAAAGTCTTAGTTTACGATAAAGTTAAAGCTTGACAGGAATCTAAAGGGGTGTTTACTGTGCTATGGACACGGTAGTGTGGCAGTTGGGTTCTCCCTGCAGCTACTGGGACAGCTGCTGGCGAAGAGCTGCAAGTCCCTTTGGGGGCAGCCTCAGCTGCAGGGCCACTTGAGCTCACGGCATTCTCCTTTCTAGCTCGGCTCACTGTTAGTGCTGAGTCATCTGGCCATCTCAGCCCCACGTGGGACTCATTAAGGCATCGTTCTGATTCCAGAACTTGGGACTACCACTGACTCTACACAGCATCAACCTATACTATGTAATAAAAATGCTGCCAATCTCTCCCATTTTCAAGGGTTCTATATGCTTCCTTGGTATATTTCATGTCTGCACTAGGAATGACTTTGATATGGTCAGGTGACCTTATGCAGCAAGAAGCTGTTGGGGCTGAGACTTGTCCCTGCGTAAGGCCTGGATAATTCCCTGGTTTTCTTGCCAAAATTTCCGTTCCCTTACCTCCAGAGTGTTGGCCTGATTGCTGGCTCTGAGCATCAAGTTAGCTAAAACTTAGCGTCAAAACCTACCCTGCAAGTTTAGAGCCAACCTTTATTCTAAATCTCCAATTCCATAGTAGCCACAGTTGGAGATGAGTCTCTGTAACACCTACCTACAACTTGGCCTAACCATTTTGTGCTTTCTAAAAAGATACAGTACATTTTATTACCTTGGAAATGACAAATTGCCCTATATGTTTTCTCAACTTTATTGAAGCATAATTGACCACTTAAAATTATAAAACATCTAAGGTATGCATTTAATTAGATAGCCATTAATTTGGCACTCAAATTTAGATCTCAAGTAGATGTGGGATCTCAATAGTCACACTCATGGGGGCACAGGGAAGACTGATGCCTTCTGGGGATGGAGGTGTGAGTGCAGAGAAACAGCCAAAGGGTACAAGGTTTCTAGTTTTTAAAAAATAAGTTCTGAGGGGCTAAAGTGTAACATTATGACTACAGTTAAAAAACAGTACTGTGTACTTGATGTTTGCTAACAAAGCACACCTTAAGACTTCCTTTGCCAGTTTCTCTCTTAAATTTTCTGTTCCTTGTCCATCTGTGTCCTCCTCTTGGTTTGCACCAATGGTGGATGCAGAGGTCAGTTTAAGCCGAAACAAGGTTTAGGAGAAGGAGTCTTACCTTCAAGTACCAGTTCCCAGTCAGATGAAAATGTGGTCCTAACTTAGAAATCTGTGTCAGGATTTTGGCAGAAGGCCATATACTAAGCATCCGAGGTCTTTCCTCTTTAGAACTAGAATGCTGTAAGAGGGTTAACTAGTAAAATAGAAAAAAATAGGATGAATAAAAGAAATGGCATACTAATGATCATTTATACATAGCTAAGAAGTTTTTGTTTCTCGGGGAAAAGAAAAACCCAATAAATGATTTTAAAATATTTTCCTTCCCTTAAAATATCCTTCAAATCCAGATAAATTTTAATTTTCCGTTTTTCTTGTTTTCCACACACACTTCGAGAATACTCTAAACATCCCTATAATGCTCTCATGAGACACTTAGGATCTAGACAGTACCACTGTCCTGCAGGCTCCCGTGGTCCCATCTCAGGGCTCTTCCCACCCCCACCCCCCCACCCCCCCACCCCCCTGCTCAGAGGGGATGCCTGTTGCCGCATTTTGCCTACCATTCACTTCCCTTCTCTCTAGTCTTGCTTGTGTTCACACACATCATCAACCCTTACACTGCTTGAACCAAACTATGTATTCGGCCGACTTCCTCCTTCTTAACATTAGGAAACTCATATACGCTCCGCCGTTTAGCTGTTCATTTGCACGCAGTGGTGTGTAAGTTCCCTCCCTGTGACTCCTCCTCTCTCTGCTTCCTCGTCTCTTTTCCAGACAAGGTCTCATGTAGCACAGACTGTCCTTGACCTTTCTCTGTGGCTTAGGATGACCTTGAATTTCTGGGTCGCCTGCCTCCACCTCCCAAGTGCTGGAGATAGAGATGGGCGTACCGTGGTTGGTTTATGCCAGGCTGAGAACTGAACCCAAGGCTTTTTGTGACCCAGACAAGTACTTGGGTACTAGCTGAGCTACAGCCCTAGTCTTGTTGTAAACTGTTCTCTAAATGGCTCCGCTGACCACGAACACTAACGAGGAGTCCGAGGCTATGGATACCCCTGTGGCCTTGTGCATGGCTCTTGTATACACACAAGCGTTTCTTCAGAGGATATGATGTTACAGAAGTGGGAGGGGGTAAGAAGGGGGGAGTGAAAAGAGGGGGAGGGGTGTAAATCATTTCCCAAAGTGATTGTAACAACTATAATTACTATGTCATATTCTGACTGAAACTGAAACTTTTTGTCAATCTGTAAGACTAAGAATAATTGGCAGATTATTGTGTTTGAGCTTCACTTTTTTGAATGCTAATGTGGTAGAGCATCACTTTCTAAATTAGCTGGCTGTTCTGATATCCTAGAGAGGACGACGCCTTTTCAAGCCCCTTCCTTGGTTTTCCCCTCAGTTGGTTATCTTTTTCTGTACATACTCTGGACACTGAGAGAGACTGTATTCTGATGTTTGTGTTGTAGTTTTCTTCCCTGGCATACTACTTATCTTTTTTTCCTTACAATATCCTTTAAGGAAAGACTGTGCCAATTTTATTGCAGACAAGGCCCATCTTTCATAGTTCTGCCTATCGTTTCCTTCCTTGTGAATAATTTCTTAATCCATGGTCACAAGGATAAATCACAGAGATGTTTTCTTCTAAAACATTCTTAGTTTTGACTTTTTCAGTCAAGTTTAAAAAATTATCTATTTTTGTGTGCATTGGTGTTTTGTCTTCATGTATGTTTGTGTGTGGGTGCCAGATCCCCTGGAACTGTAGGTGTAGACATTTGTGAGCTGCCATGTGGGTGCTGGGAATCGAACCTAAATCCACTGGAAGGGCAGCTTGCAATCTTTACTGGGGCGCTATCTCTCCAGCCCCTCGCTGGACTTTTATTGCCTTTGCCCCCACACTTTGTACCAAGCAGCTGCTTCTGTCTGCACACAAGGTTCTGTTTCTCCATCAAGCTCTGCCACAGGCTCGAGTCACTACTGGGTCTTTGCTCTGAGCTGTTGTCTGTCTTCTAATTTGATGCCAGTATCACATCTTAAAAATGTTCGTAGTCCTTGGTTTCTATTGGGTTAAGTCTCTAAGTCTTTCTCAAAACATTTTATTTTTATCAACAAAAGTTTTCTTCCCTTCATTTTGATTAGATCCAAATCCAATTGTTATATTGCTTAAGAGGTTAACATTCAAGTGTCCCAGGATCTGGGGTAAAGGGGTCTTAAGGTGGGGGGACTGGGAGGTAGGAATGGTGGGGAGGCTGCTATCAGATGTATTGTATGAGAGAAGATAAAGAAAAAAAGGAGATTGAGATAGAGCAGTCTCTGAGTATTGGGGATCAAACCAAACATCTAACCCAAGCTAAATAAGTGTTTGTCACTAATCTACCTCCCCCAAACCCAAAGTATAGGATTCTCTCTTTGTATCATGTAAGTGTTTTCTGTCCCCACAGGCTAACAGGTTAGCTTTGTTTTCAGCCAGTTATATACAATACCAATTCTAAGTAGATACTGTGCTACTTTCTCTCTCAAAGTCCCGAGTGTAATTCACACACAGGGGATGGTACCCTACCGACTCCAACCTGAGTCATCTTTGTTCCACTAATGAACTTCAGAGCCGCTCTGGCTTCTTCTTCCGAGATGAGGATTCCGTCTAGGTGCGTTAGAGTCTTTAGTCTGCCAATAACACTCATCCTCAATGTGGCTGGCTTGGGAAAAAATATCAAAAAGTTAATTTTCATGGAACATCACATGCAGTATGGTATGGGAGAGTAGCTCTCCCTTTCTTTCCATCTGACTGAAAACTGTACATCTCTCTTCTTGTTGCGTGCTTCTGAAACTAAAGACTTAATTTAGTTCTTTATATAAGAGTTGGAATTAAGGATGCATCTGTTTCTTTTTCAGGGTGTGAGTCTACTGCTCTAGTAGGGAGATCCCAGGAACTATTGGAAAGTGTCTGGTGAAAAGATTATGGGTAATATGGTGGTGACTCTTGCTTATCATATGGGCAGTAAGCCAGGGAGCTCCTTGGGGGACTCAGCTCCTGTCTTTGAGTCCAACTTGACTACAGGGTGATAGTGACCATTCGAGAAGTCTACTTTGGCCACAAAATAACAAAACAAAACAAAAACAAAACATTATTGGTTTACTTAGCTTAAAAGAAAAAACTCAATAGTATAAGTTTGGTAATATGATCCACTTAATGGAACCATTTTAGTAGAACTGTTAAAACAATAAACACAGCCTTACAAATGTTATGTAGTTATTTATTCTTGAGATGTGCTCTCACTACAGAACCTATGCTGGCCTTGAACTTGCAACCCTCTTGCTTCTGCCTCTCAAGCACAGTGCCTGGATCTGTGAACATTTTAGAAGCAATGAAAAAGATTCTTAAAAGTATAAATTGGGCCTCATTTAAAATACATGGAGATAGCCTTAAAGGTACAGCATGAATAATAATAAAAACGGTGTTCACCTTTCCTTCTATAACAGAACGTGATTATTATGATTCAGGTTTGCGAAGGTATACGATGTCTACATTTTAAGGAGAATAAATAATGGAAATTGCAAAGAAAACTTATTTGTTTACTATCCAGAGTTTAGGGCACATTGTACAATGCCATTCCCTTCTTTTTTTTTTTTTTTTGGTTTTTCGAACCATTCCCTTCTTAATGGTATGCTTCCCTCACCATATTATACTATTCCTTACTCCTGTGTGTCATTTCAAAAGCCTTCTGGCACAGAGACATATGACTTTTCTGGAGGTCGGCAAGTGGCAGTAATGCTTTCAAGCCTTTCCTTACAGTAACATGCGGTTCATTAGATCACCAGCTGTAAAGGAAGCGCGAGAGAAGCGGAGGTGGCTTGCCTGGTTCTGGGGGCCACTGTGGTAGAGGGAGCGCCTGCCTTGCTAGTGGCGTCGGCTGCGTACCTTTTGCCAGGGATTGTGCTGAATGTCGAGAGTGAGGAGGCTGGTGGTGTGCTTACACAACACGTCGATCTCGTCGCCAGTCTTCTTCAGCTGGTTCCAGCTCAAGTCTAAATGCCTCAGTTTCAGCAGGCCTCGGAATCCCTCCAGCGTTATCACGTGGTTGTGGCTAGCGTCCAAATACTCAAGGTTGTACTGCGGTACACAGAAGTAGGAGCGATGCTGACTTAGGGTTTGGGGTTACCAAGGGCTTTTCTCTGCTTCTTTAAACACATCACATGTTTTCTTATAATGCTCACAGAGAAATGACGTAAGGGTCACGCTGCTGTAGGGGTAACAACACGCTGGGTCATGCCAGCTCTTCTCAGCTCGGCTTTTACTCATGTAGCATGAAAAGGCCCCAGGGCAGATTATAAACGTGGGAGAAGACAGGGGCTACAGATGAGTTATTCAATTAGATTATGGCTTTGACTGTGGTGGATCACTGTCACGATCAAACACACACAAAGTGAATCCTTCTTCGAGACTACAGCCTAGTTCCCCACTTCTCTGAATACAGAGCTGCAGGATCTTTTTTGTAAGAGGACAGGCAAGCAAAGACTTGCAAGACAACTTGTTGCCAACAAAAAAAGAAACCCAAGCAAAGCAAGGAAGAAAGCAAGGAAGCAAGCAAGGAAGAAAGCAAGGAAGTAAGCAAGGAAGGAAGGAAGGAAGGAAGCAAGCAAGCAAGCAAGCAAGGAAGCAAAGAAGGAAGCAAGCAAGCAAGGAAGCAAGCAAGCAAGAAAGCAAGCAAGCAAGAAAGAAAGCAAGCAAGCAAGGAAGGAAGGAAGGAAGCAAGTAAGCAAGGAAGAAAGCAAGCAAGCAAGCAAGGAAGCAAGGAAGCAAGCAAGCAAGGAAAGAAGGAAGCAAGCAAGGAAGCAAGCAAGCAGGCAGGCAAGGAAGCAAACAGTAAAGACACCTATGTTTCTGATTATAATGCTCAAACAGTTTCACTTACAGAGCACACCATTAGAAACAAATTTAATTTTATTTAATAATTTTCTTTATTTTAGAGGTGCATGGTTTTCTAAAGCTGGGCCTCATGGCATAGGCCCCTGATCCTGCTCCTTGAGAGGCAAGGCAGAAGGGTAAGAAGTTCAAGGCCTGTCTGCTCTACAGAGCACACTCAAGGCTAACATAGGAAGTTTGTTGAGAACCTGTCTCAAATAAAAAGGAAAAAGGAAGGTGAGTGCTGGAGTGTTTACTTAGCATGTGCAAGGCCCTAGGTTTGATCCCCAATACCATATTAAAATGCACACCTTTTTAAATAATTTTCAATAATAAAATGAACATACTATTGAACGTTTGTAAAAAATAAATAAATAAATAAATAAAAGGAAAAATCTGGAGAGAATTTGTAAGCCTACGGCTAAAAAGAACTGAAAAATTTTTTATTATTTGCACATTTATACTTTCCTATAATTTTGTATGTGTTTAGGATTTTCACCATCATTATGTATTGTCCAAACTAAATTCATAATTGCACATCATAATCTTTAGTGTGTTTCTATTTCTAATTATCTTAAGCATCACACCAGGATGTTTTACACTTCTAACTGTTAGCAACAACGCAACAGACAGCAGCAAAGATGGCACTAACTGCTGTGCTGTGATTTCTAGGACCAAAACTTCCCCAGGTGAAAAATGAGGAATGCAGAGATGCAATGTCTACACGGTGATAGCATGCTTTCTGTTTTTCTAGACTATTTGTACACTGCCTCTAAAATCATGACAAAATAACTGGTTACCAATAATAGCCTTCACCTTTTTTAAAGTGGTAAGGCCAAATGATTACGGTAGGAGCATACACTTGCAAGACAGTGCTGCCTGGGAAGGACGTGGTGAGAGTGTCTAGGAGGATGGTAGAGGAAGCTGCACAGCAGCAAACTCCCCCCGCCCCCCTTTCTGTGAGGGATCTTAAGGAGTGCTCTAACTTGGACATTTGCATTGTTTATTTTAATGTATCTTAATTTTATTTCATAGTAAATAATAAAAAAAACAACAAGGCCTTCTAATTAGCACAGTGCCCCTCACCCCCAGAACCTGTTCATATCACATTGAACGTTTCTCTCCTTTGAGCAACATTCCCTCAGCCCCTAGGTCCAGGCTCTCATGCTGGTTCAACATTACGTTTCAGAAGAGCAGCTCTTACCAAGTGGTACACATCGTCTAAGCAAGTGAACTCATTAAAGCTAATGTTCAGTGTTCGAAGTCCGGTTAACTTGGAAAGATCTCTCAGTTTACTCAAGCTATTTCCATGTAGATTCAGATTCTGGAAGCAAAATAAAATGCAAAATGCAAAATAAAATACATTACTTTCTGTGACACAGTCTAGGTGTTAATATCTAACACATTTAGAGCAACTATCAATGCTTCTTGACCTTTTGGCTAAGATCAAGTGTAGAATATTAGATCATCTGCAATTATGCAAAAGTGAGAAGATGGTTGTTTTGAATAATATTCAGAGAATGCGAATACAGTAAGTAAATGTGCTGTGTGATGTTGAAAGTTAAAATTAGTTTGTAACAACACAACCGGGTCTGGCATGTGATCAGATTACTTCCTGCTTGGTCTAAGTTTGCTAGTAATTAGCAAGAAATAATTTTTAGTGAATAAATATATGGGTTGGGGTATTTATTAGGAGAGGTCTGCTTCTTGGGTTATCCAGTGAACAGTGGAGCTCACAGGATTCCAGACATTAGGCAGAAAACCTCACTGGGATGAGGTGGCAAGTGCACACCTTGACTGAGCCACTGGACCAAGGGAGAGCATCTGAAGGTCTTCAAACAGGGGCACAGAATGTCAAGGAGAAGGAGATGAGAGGCTTGTAAGAGCATGCCTACATCAGAAGTGGGTCCACACATTCCCTCTTCACTTCATCCTTGCCAACACAAAAGGAACGTTAGTACAGTCTTGTACTTAGAGCTGCTCATGCTGCCTACATGAGTCTGTCCTCAGAACTCACTGGTTTGAATGGTATCAAGTCAAGAGGTCTTTAGGGATGGACTACAAAGTAAATAACGGCACAAGAAAGTGTACAGTACAACTACAATAGTCACAAGTAGCATTTTGGGATGATTTCGGGTGTGTGTTATCAGCCATGGTCAGACAAATCATCTTATTAGTGTGGATACAACTGAGTTCCTCACAGGAAGAAATAATTTAATTTCTAACAGTATTTAATATCAGCTAAACTTGTGAGGAAAGGCTAAGTCGTGCACACTGTTCTGAAATGGATGTATCATACTTAATTTACCTAAAATGGAATTCTTCATCATCATCATCATCATCATCATCATCATGTTCTTAAGTCTGTCTGGCTTAAGAGAGTAATTATTTATCAATCACTCCTTTTCCTTCTTTTCCATATATATTTGATTATAGAAACACTTCTCACGGTAGCTGTCCATTCTTTGCCCACACCAGTGTCTCATACAGGCTGACTCCTTTTGGACCACTGCAACAGTTCCCTCTGCATCTCACGCCACCAGCTGGCTGCCGTTAAGTTCACCCACAAATAACAAAGTCAAGATCTGTAGAAGAGTCTGTTCCTTGAAAACTAAAAATGTCTGAATTTGGCTTTCAAAGCTCATCCTAATGTGGCTCCAACCTCCTACGTTTTCCGCCTCAGCGTCATGCATCTTCTTTGAATTCCAAATTACTCATTGCCCTTCCACCATTACAGTGCTGCGTTTGAGTCAGACTGAAGTTCTCACTACTCTCACAAGACACTAGGATCTTTTGAAACTACGCTCCTATAAGAAAGAGCACTTTCTCTGATAGCTATAAGCAAGTGGATTTCCCATATCCTTAAACGATGTGCATACAATTCATCTCTATAAAGCTCTCCCAGGATTCCCAGCTTCCTGAATTTGCTTATATGCCGATTCACTAAACTAGACTGGAGCTGCTGAGGTGAGGAAATATTTATTCAATGTTGTCCAAGTTAGTTTTTGTCAGTTTGACGTAAGTTAGAGGTATCCTGAAAGAGGAACTTCAGTTGGGAAAATGCCTCCATCAGATTGCCTGTAGGCAAGTCTATGAAGTATTTTCTTGATTGGTTATTGATGTGGGAGGGCCCATGTCACTTCCAGAGAAGGGGAGTGGTATAAGAAAGCAGCCAAGCCACGGGGAGCAAGCCCGGAAGCAGCACCCCGTCCACGGCTCCTGCATCAGCTCCAGCCTGCAGTTCCTTCAGGTTGCACTGTAAAGCTGTAAAGGGAAGTTAACCATTCCTCCCCAGGTTGCTTTTGGCTAGGGTGTTTGTCAAAACAATGGAAATCTAATAGAACAAGGAGCTAATTGTTAATTCACTGATTTACACATAGCTAATTCTGAGCAAATTATAGGTGAAAAAAAAGTAAATATAAAAGCCAGGTTTACAACCGACAACTCTTTAGCACTTGACTGTCTATTAGAGAATGTACAATTCAGTGTCATAAGTTATAAGGATATACTTTACTTTATTTTGGTAATTTTTTCTTTTTTTATTAAATATTTTTTATCTTTTACATATACATTTATATTATTATACATATATACAATAAAATACCTACAAGCAAGAAGAACCATGAAACAATCAGGAATTATATTAATGTTACATTCATAGCATTTTGGCTATTTGTATTTGGCAGCCTTGGTTTGTCTAAAATTTTGAATGTAAATCAATATCTATCATATCTTGTCAATATCAACTTAAAACATCTATCTAGACCTAAAAACGTCTTAACCCCTAAACAAATAAGTTTAATTGCAAAACTAAACTATCTGGTCTTCAACCCCATCAGAAAATTTTATTTAGTTTTTTGTTGTCATAATAAAATTGGGAGATGAAAGGGAAAATAAGAAATGCCCCCAGAATTTCTTTTATCATGTTGGCACATACCCAAAAAGGACAGAAAAGACAAGTGTCTAGACATTCTGACTATGATAGTGAGGACTTTATTATAAGACCTAGAAATTACTGGTTTTGAGCAGTATAGTCAGATTGAAAGTGAAAAAGCCTACTTATATTTATTACAAGTGTCAATCACAGCAGTCAAATAAATGCAAGTATATCCCCAGCAGGCCAAGTGCTATCAAGTCTTATCTGATCCTGTTTTCTATTTTTATTTGCAGCACCCACTGTCTGTGGGTGTTTTCCCACTTTTTATTTAATCCCCTTAAGTTTAGGGAAATGCTGTGGGGGCTCAGTCTAGGCAAGTGCATTTATCTTTTTAAAGACATTTCATTGCTAAATGTTATCATAAAAATTTATGACTTTTATGTGGAAATCTGAGCATTGTAATTAAAGAGGTATTTTTCTCATCATGTTTGCTGAGAAGGCCACTTCTGTGATGACCAGATGTGCCTTTTGACAGAATTAGACTAGGTTGAGTGGGTCAGGCATAGGGGCAGGGCTTTCTTGGTTGCACCTCTGGTTTGTCCTATCCAACCACTGTTTCCTCTGGTTCTATTCTCCTAGGTGGGTCTGGGAGCTCAAATACAAGTCATCAGGCTTGGTGGCAAGCGCCTTATAGCTGACTCACCTTTCCCGCCCTGAATTTTATTTAGTTTCATATCGATTAACAGACTACAATGTCAGTGGTACTTCCTGCAGTTTCACAGCTGCCACGGCAGAGTAGAGAGGTCCTGAGCAGAAGGCTGTGACAGTAGAGTAGGTCAGAGGAGACGGAGCTTGGAAATGGTGGCAGCACATATGAAACTGACAAGTCTCAAAGTCGGAAGCTCGGGGGTAGGTCATTGCCTCAAGTAGAGCTGACTCAGTGACCGGGACGTCGCTTTCATCACTAGCTCACAAGCTGCTGATATGTTTGTAAAGATAAAGCTGTCATATGCCTGTTGGTTAATACTAGAGACTAATTTTGAAGCATTTTGTTTTCATTTAAAGAGAGATTATTGATCATTCAGAACAAAATCACTCGCTTACTGGAAAGCTGCTTCAAGTGGCTACTCAACACCCAACACATGGCTAGACTGAATTGAGATGTGATATTGGTAAAAAAAATGCGCTATAAAATTATGACTGATTACTAATATGTGTTTTTAATTTTCATAATGATTGCGTGTTGAGATATTCTATATATTTGGCTTAAATAAAATGTATCATTAAAATTAGTTTGTCTTAAATTTTTTTTGACGGAGTCATTGGAAACCTTAATGTTGCGCACATGGTTCTCACTTGGTCATTACTGGAGAATACTGGTCTGGTCTACATACAAAGAGGGGGCTGGGTACTTTCCAATCAAATTATACGATACCTCGCAATGTCAGGTAGTAATTTAGTAACTTATTCTCCACACACTAGATTCACATTTCCAAGTTCAAGTTTCCCTTTTCCAGTTCTGTTCCCATAGCACTCACCACAATGTGGCTGTAGATATTAGTCTTCGCAAGGGAGAAGATTGTCTTATCGTCTAGAGTAATGAGTTTTGTGCGGGGCTTAATCTTGGGCTCCATCTTTATAACTTCATCGTCAAATTTCAAATCCTGTGAGAACACTAATCCTTCAGAATATTTTTTGCCTTCTTCTAGAATAATATTGTTTAATGTGGAAAATAAAGAGTGAACTTTGACCTAGAAAATATTTCAAGTGTTGAAAATTCAGTTGCTTATTTGTTATTTTAAAAACAAAAAAGGCTATATAGCAGCAAAGAATTGACTTTTTGCAGTTATAAAAATCATCTAGGATAATAAAAAATCACTCTAGTAAATATATAAGCATATATTCACATAGTGGGCTAGGCATAAAATGGGTCTATTCTTACTCATAAAGAGTTTTCAAAACTGGCAAAGGATAAACTTAAAATATTTTATGACATAGAACACAAACAAGAGTCTAGGACTTATCAGACATAAAGCAGAAGAGAAGATGTGGCCTATAAGGGTGGAAATATGGGGCTGGAGAGATGACTCAGAGGTTAAGAGCACTGATTGCTGTCCCAAAGGTCCTGAGTTCAATTCCCAGCAACCACATGGTGGATCACAACTATCTATAATGAGATCTGGTGCCCTCTCCTGGCCTGTGGGTATATGTGCAGGCAGAACACTGTATACATAATAAATAAATCTTTAAAAAAAAAAAAAGAGTGGAAATGTAAAATGGCCAAACCTTTGCGAAGGAAATGGGGCAATATAAAAATGTAAAATGCCTGTAACTGTGGACTTTATACTTTTCTTTATAGCTCTCTTTTGCGTTGGAGCATCTACAGTCATATAAAGACACCTCTACAATAATGTTCACTCAAATCATATTTTAAATAGTTAAAAAACTACACACAACATATACTTGTTATCAGCACAGGAGAACTTCAATCAGTTTTTCTGAATAGTATACAGCCAGAGGAAGAAGAAATTATACATCTCTGTGCAATGAAACAAAATATGTTCACAATGTGTTGTGAAAAGCAAGGCCTAGAGCTTGGTTCTACTAACTAAGACCATGTGTGTTGTCATATGTGTCAAAAGAGAAGTGTTGAAAACAAACCCACAAAACTCTTAGGTGGATGCCATGGTAAAAGTACGGGATGGGAGGATAAGGTGGAGGGAGCCACCCAGGTTTATTCTACAGGCATCCATAGGCTTTGAATCTTCCCCAGGGGGGCTACGACCACATAACAACCCCGTGGTGTGCTCACACAGTCAACAGCTGACATGCTTGGAAAATTCAGTCCTTCACGGAACAACCACTGCACATGCACACACACGCGCTCACGGCACCGCTAAGCGTATATGATATAAGCTGGCTGTAAACGACTGGGTTTCAAATCCTTCCACTCCAAGGTAAGAAATTCATGTTTTTTGAAGACTGTAAGCAGTACATACCACTGTGGTATACTCAAACTCAACGATGTACTCCGGCAAAACCAGGTCGTGGTCAAAGACAAACCACTTGTACTGCCGGTAGCTGCAATCGCAATTTCTTTCTCCTATGATGGAATCTAGAGCAAACAAACAAACAAACAAACAAACAAATTAAGCAAGACAAACGCTGAGACCATGGGAAAGCTTTTCGCACCAACACAGATGCAGAAGTAACAGCAAATCCTTCTACCAACTCCCCACAATTAAAGGCCAAGGGGGTTACAAGCCTCCTCCCCGTGCCCTCACGTGGATGGCAGGGTGACTTCGGCCCTCTCCCTGCAGAGCAGGGCTGATGCTTATGCTCCACACTCCTCTCTTGTATCTTCATTTTACCCCTGAATAAATCACCATGGAGCCTTGATGAACGTCGTGTTCTCAAAGCTTTACTAAAAGTTCCTATTAAGAATCACTCGAAAACTAACACTTGGATACATGAACCTCTCTTCCCCATGGCTTCTCAACCATGGATTTAAAAAAAAAAACCCTGCAGAGTAGAAGCTTTTTGTTTTTAGGATAAACATCTTTGTCTTCTTCTTAAAGAATGGTGAATGTGTACAATGTGTACAGATTTTTTTTTCTTGATTAGATTTGTTTCTTGTCACTATTCCTGGAGCAATAAATACAGTTATGGCTTGCAGCATCTCATTTATACTGTATTAGGTAATAAAGCAACACTGAGATGGTGTCATGTACCCAGAAGGACTGTGTAGATGACATGCAGACACCATGCCATTTCATAAAAGGACTTGAGAATCCATGAAGTTTGATATCTATAGGTGTGTGTGTATGTGTGTGTGTGTGTGTCTGTACTCTAAAACTAATTCCTTACACTTACTGAGAGTTAAGTGTGTAGGTGAGTATATGCACACACACACATATGTACACACATATGGCTCCCATAATAATAGTTGAAATTGGTGAACTAAATTAGATACACATATCACTGATATGAGTAACAGAAAAATCATTAGTATTCAGAAGTAGGTTTTCATAGAAAAGTTTGTAGGTCTTGTTAGGTATATTAGACCATTAGCTATAAGTGATAAACTGTTGTGCTAAGTAGAAATGTTTTGTATTGAGAGCTATGAGGCAACACACTTTTCCTTTTGACAAACATACTTAGGAAATGCCTATGAGGAACAAACACTGAGTTAACCATGGGGTAGTTGGCTTTGCTGATGGGCTCCTCTTCACGAGCCTGAACACTCTGGCCAAGAAAGACCTTTGCGATGAGGATGATACCTAAATGGGACAAAACAGACATAATTTTAACAAATACAACCTTAACAAATTTCTAAAGCAATGTTTCTTAACCTCACTGTTCTATAAAAGCAGAGGCATGGCTATCTTACTTGCTACCACATAGCATGCAGCACACGAATTGGTTCAAAATAAGAGCTTGAACATATCTGTGAAATAAACAAACTGGTACTCAAAGGAACATCATGGTTGCAGTGACCAAACTTTAAGTGCTGAGCATGGTGGCTCATGTGTCTAATCCCAGTGCTTGGGAGGCAGAAGCAGGCTCCTTACAAGTTTTAGGCCAACCTTTACTACATACTAAGTTGTAGCTACAGTCAGGCCACTGGGCCATAAGATAGAAAAAAAACATAAGTAAACAAATAAAATAATAAACTAGAAACGAACACAATATTTTAGCAATGCCCCTGGTGTGTGTGTGTGTGTGTGTGTGTGTGTGTGTGTGTGTGCGCGCGCGCGCGCGTGTGTGTGTGTGTGTGCGCGCGCGCGCGTGTGTGTGTTGTGTGCGTGAGAGTGTATGCATGCGTGTGTGGGGGTGTACGTGTGTGTGTGTTCTCTCCTTCTATCATGGAGGTCCCAGAGATTGAGCTGAGGTACCTGCTGAGACATCTTGCTGTCTCCTCCCCCTAAGACGTAACAGGCACTAAATATAAACCTACTGAAGAGAAGGACGTTTCTCTCCTCACAGATTGTTAAGATCCTTGCAATCTGCGGAATACTAAGTACTCCTTTGAGTCAATAAAGTTGAAAAGCATTTCTAGTCATGATTATTTTTCAATATCTTTGTGTGTGTGTGTGTGTGTGTGTGTGTGTGTGTGTGTTGGTGTACATAAGTGCCATGCCTGTGGTGTCCTGAAGAGGACTGGAGTTAAAGGTGGTTATGAACCACCCCGGGTTGGAAGCTGGAATTGAACCCCGGTCCTCCGGAAGAGCAGCAGTGCTTTTATCCACTAAGCCACGCCTCCAGGCCCGATTCTTTATTTTCACTCTGCACAGGATATAAAATTTATGTCCAACCTTCCTGACTGCTCAGTCTGATTATTTCACATACAAGCCAATTCTTTTCTCTTTCTTGCGAAGTCGGTGTGTAAAGAAATACACGTGCATATGCCTGGGTTTATCCTTAGGATGCAATGCAACGCGAGCAAAAGCGAACTCTGAAAAGGCACAAAGGCTCTCGTCTTCCTAAGGCTGACACACTCAACATGGAGAGTTAGCTGACAGCGCAGCTGAACTGGAAAATTAACACACAGCTGAATGTAGTATACCATAAAACAATTTGGGCAGAATCTCTTGGATTGATAAAACCAAGAATGAAAATGACCCAGAAGAGACTGAGGAACTGAGGGACTCGCAGCTTCAGCAGCACTGTGTGTCTGTGTTACCGTGTCTGAAGAAGTCACAGTCGGCCAGGCTTTTCATGTCACCCTTGTGCCTCTGTTGGAGGAACTCAATCCGGGGGCACTCGCACATGCTGAGGCTGTTCACAAGGGTAACGGCTTCTCTTCCGAGAGGGAGCTGCAAAGGAGAAGACCTGAGGACTGTTTTTCTTTTTTCTTTCATTCTTTAAAAAAATTTTTAAAAAAGATTTAACAGCATTACTACTTCAGTGCAGACAGCTTATTATTTTATGTCCGCCAAAGCAGTCTGCAAAGAGATAACCTCAACATGCAGCCTCGTTATGCAAAGTCAAATTTAAATGAAACATTGAAAATTCACATTCAAGCAGGTCTATAAAAAAAAAAGTAATGAGGCACAAAATTTGTTCCCGGAAAACCAGCCAAAGCCAGGACCAATAACAGCACCGTGTGGTGCAAGGTTCAACAGCTTTCAAGAAGGACTTGTAGAAAGATCTTGTTAACTCCAAAAGGAAGGCCCTGTGGAGGATGGGTACTACACCGGCAAAGGATCCCGTTCATCTCAGGTGTGTGCTATCGAGTCTACATTATTTTCCAAAAACAGAACACTGCCAATTGCACGGGGACATCTAAGCTTTCATTGTGACTAACTTCACCTTTCCCAGGTTGTATCAGTAATACACAGAGAATAAACAGAACCACAGTTCCGAGCAAGGAAACTAGAACTACGAGAGACTGTGTGAGCACTCAGGGATGGGAGCAGAAATGAACTCAGATCTAGTTGTCCTTGTCACAAACTCATGGTTTGAAATGTATCATTACTTTTCGATTAACAGCCAAATTATTCAGAATTATGTCTTTCCTGAAAATGTTTTTCCTAGTTGAAACCCAAAGCCACCCAAAGAAGTTCTTAAAAACAAACAAACAAACAAACAAAAAAAACCAAAAGAAAACAATAACCATGACGACAACAACAAAAACCCTGTGGTTCCTGTGACTACAAACTGTACACTTCAGCAAATGATTGTCTCCCCCTGCAGTAAACATCCCTACTTTCTTAGTTACAGACTCTGTGAAAGGCGTTGTGAAGTTACCTTGGCCCTTGGGGACAGACAGAAGTCAGGCACTATGAACAATACCTAAAAATACCATCTCAAGCTGTGTTAAACAACATCTTCTTAACTGAAATGAGTAGGAAGCAGTAATGGGATGGCGGCTCAGGCTTTAAGACAGGAGGGAATCAAAATAAAAATTTAAAGAAAAATTATTTTAAGAGGAGAAAATATACTAAGGTACAGAGATGGGGGATATAGCCGCCATGCACTCATTCGCCAGATTTTTCTTGAGAACCTAGTCTATAAACTCTAGGCCTTGCCCTTACGCACTGTAGAGAAAGGTTTACAAATGATTGCATTTCAACATAATGAGAGTTCTATAATAACAATTTGTCAGTGATTGCTTCTTGATGAGACCAGTGCTTAACAATCTGGGGGGGTTACCCAGTGTTTTCCACTCTTGCACAGGGGCCGTTCAAGGATAAGATACCCCTTTAAAATCAATGAGGGGCTTCATCCTCTCCAGCCTGCTACGTGTGTACCAAGAGCCAGTCAATTTTGTTTTTAAACCCATCAAGTGGTTGGTTGTACTTTTTTTGGAAGCTGTGCACTATACAGAAAGCAATGGACTAAAAAGGAAGAAATTTGTTTCTTCGAAAACTATGTGGAAAACTGAGTGAAATTTGGAGGAGGTTAGTTGTTTAAAAGTTCTGCCAAATGTATGTCCAGGCGAAGGAAACCCTGAGTTAGTTAGAGGGAGCCAGGAAGGCCCCTACAAGCTAGGTGGATGTTTGGGCTGAAGATAATTTCAGAGGTAGAATAAGATGCATTTATGGCCAGGGCAAGAGCACTAAGAGGACAGATTTTACTGTCAAAGACTTAAGCCCTACATAGGAGACTGACAAATGTATGTAAGTCTACATTTGAGGTTAAAGGGTCTGTTTGGTAAACACCTCGTGTGCCCCTCCCCTACCTGCTTGGGACTGAACCCAGGGCCTCTCGATGCTAGGTGCCCTACCACGGAAGTGTAATCCCAGGATTTCTTCTCTCTTAAGATAAGGTCTTGATTTTCTAGAGTGGTCTTGAACTCCCTCTGAAACCTAGGCAGCTCTTGAAACTATAATCCTCTTGTCTCAGCCTTGCAAGCAGCTGTGATGACAGGCTTGCTAATTCTTCTTTGTCTATTTTTCATTTTGATAGACTTCAAAAAAGAGAACTTGCTAACTAGGGAAGTGTGCTCCCACTGTTTGAGAATCAAGGAAAGCTAGAGAGAAGAGTGCTCTTAGTTGAGTCTTGAAAGATAAGTTGTTTGTCCCAGGAAAGAAAGGATTCATTATTTTACTGGGGGTGGGGGTGGGGAGATAGGGGACAGGTGCTGAGTTGTGCTCAGCAGACAATCACGTACAATACACGCTTCATTTGGCCACTTGCTATACCTGGGAACAGGCAGTTAGACAGAAGCCAGTTTCCTCTTCTCTGCTCAGCCCTCTGGTGAACAAAACACAGCCAACCTAAGCTGGCCATCTTGTGTCTAAACTACTGCCTGTTCCTGAGGCAGAACCCAAGCACTTATCTTTATTCACTGGGTGCCACTGTGGCAGAGGCACCTAGCTTACTTGGCCTTCTCTGGGCCACAGAGCCGCAGCTTGCCCGTTCCTCACACCTTCCCAGTGAGTAACTGATGGCGTTTGGAAAGAGACTGTAAACTTTCACTTCATAGAATTCCCATCTGCAGCAGCAAGGAACGAGATGAAAATGATGCCGGGATGAAAGGATAGCTAATGATTTTATCAGCTTCCCGTCTAATAGAATTAGAAGCATAAGTCTGAGGAGATTGCCCAGTAGTTAAGAGCACTTGAGACTCTTCCAGAAAACCTGGCTTCGATTCCCAGTACCACATGGCAGCTGAAAACTGCCTGTCACTTCAACCTCTGAGGCCACCTGAATGCACTTGGTGTATGTGTATATACCATTAACTTAGAAGGACAGAAATCGTGTCGTGTGAGTGTCTTAGTTAGGGTTACTATTGCTGCCGTGAAACAACCATGACCAAAAGCAGGTTGGGGAGAAAGGGGTTTATTCAGCTTACACTTGCACATTGTAGTCCATCACTGAAGGACATCAGGACAAGAACTCAAGAAAGTCAGGAACCTGGAGGCAGGAAATGATGCTGAGGCCATGGAGGGATGCTGCTTACTGGCTTGTTCCCCATGGCTTGCTCAGCCTGCTTTCTAATAGGACCCAGGACCCCCAGCCCAGGGATGGCAGCACCCACAATAGGATGGAATCTTCCTCATCAATCACTAATTAAGGAAATGCCTTACTGGTTTGTCTATAGCCTGGCGTTATGGAGGCATTTTATTTTTCTTTTCCTTTTACTATTATTATTATTATTATTATTATTATTATTATTATTTTGTTTGTTTTTTTGAGACAAGGTTTCTCTGTATGTCCCTGGCTGTCCTGAAACTCACTC
The DNA here is from genome assembly GCF_964271855.1 of Acomys minous. Lineage (NCBI taxonomy): Eukaryota > Metazoa > Chordata > Mammalia > Rodentia > Muridae > Acomys > Acomys minous. Next base: position 44,640,591 of record NC_140489.1, read on the forward strand.
CTAATTGGGGCTCCCTCCTCTCAGATGACTTTAACTTGTTTCAAGTTGACATAAAACTAGCCAGAATGGATGCCAAAGGATTGTTTGAAAAGGGAGCCAGGAACAGATGCTGTCTTATGGTCCAGGTAATAATGGTAAAATACAAGAGACTTTCTATGTACTAAGCAGTAACCCAAGGACTTTTCATGTAAACTTTAGCGACAGAGTCCATTGGATTGGAGATATCCAGAATACTGTCACTTCAACATACAGTCAGTCTAAGGGATGATAGCCATTTTTCTATAGCAGGAAAGTTGGCACACTGGTTTGGACTAGCCTCGCTAACATGTGGTGACACTATCACCCATGACATTATTTTTTTGAGGCAGGGTCTGTTTTACTTGCCAATTTTGTTAGACTAGAGGCCAGCAAGCTCCTGGGCCTCTTCTGTCTCCCAGGAGTTGGGGGCTGGGGTCACTTGTCATCACTCCCAGGGTGGAGCTGGGCGGTGGGAATGGAATTCAGAACCTCATGGCTGCACAGAAAGGACTATACCACCATCTCGGTCCCAGAATCCATTTTTGGTTATTCATTTTATTGTGGTAAAAAAATACACAATGTAAAACTGACTGCTTTAACTGTCTCTTAAGCACAGAATTCAGTGGCATTGGATATTTACATTACTGTGGTACCATCTTTCCTACCCATGGCCAAAACCTCTTTGCCCCAAGAGTGAAGGAGTGATCTGAAATTCTATACATAATAAACAATATGGTTTTTTTTTGTTCCTCATCTCCCCCAGATCTTGGTAATTCCCGTTCTTCATTCTATCTCTGGCTTTGTAAAATCTAAGTACTTACACAGTATTTCTCCCTTGCCTTATTTCACTTAACATGGTGTTTCAAGGTTCTTCCATTTTTATGTGGAATCACATGGTAGAATTTCATTTGTCTTTGTATTTTTCTTTTTCATCTACTGCAAGTTAATGGTATTTTTACCTAACCTTTCACCTATTGATTGATGTGCGAGTGGGTTGTTTCTACTCTTTGGATGCTTAATTGTGATGCGAGAACACTTGTATATAAACATCTGAGCGCATTTCAACGCCTTATTTAACTAAGTCCTATTAAAAACCTTGCAAAATGCATACCACTGTCATTTTCATTTTACAGGATAGAAATAAACAAGCACAGGGTGGCGGAGTGCGGCTCAGTGGCTCAGCTGGTAGGGAGCGTGCCTAGCGCACCCGAAGCCCTGGGTTTGATCTCCGGCACTGTGTACACTAGGTGTGGTGGTGCATGCATTTCACTCCAGCACTTGGGAAGTGGAGGGGGAAAGGTCAGGGGTTCAATGTCACATGGCTACTCAGAGGAACAAAAGAAGTAGGCAGAGACGGAAGGGGCGGTACATCTGGAGAGGAGTGACATCAGGGCTCTCATTTCTGTAGTCCAGACGTGAATGAATCGGGAAGCGGCGCTCTGTACAGTGGGCTACAGCAGCCTCATCAGGAAGGTGCAGGGAAGTGGCCTAGACGTGTCGGAACTCGGGGCCCAGAGACAAGGCAGTACCAGCGGCAAGGTGAGGACAGAGAAGTAGAAAGAAACGGACCGATGGCAGAAACGGAAAAGACAGCTGGGCGGCAAATGAAGAGCACAACTCAAGTGAGTGAACGGGACGTTTCCAACACGTAGAGTCTGCAGTAGTACTGGGGGCTCATAATGGGTCTAGAGCCAATTAAAGGAGGAGGTTTTAAAGCTGCCAATAAAAAAGACTCCAAGAAGAATAAAGCCGAGTCAGGCAGACAGCCATGGTGGACTTCCTGGGTAGAACTTTTTGTGTCTCAGACTCTGTCTGTCTACTACGTCACCAAGCTTCCAGCGGAACAAGGGCAGACGTTTGCTATAAACCCCGATGGGGAGACACGCAGGACCAGCGGCAGATCATGTGCTCTAGCACGATTATTTTAAGTGATAGGATGTGCTACCTTGTTTGTTTCACTCTCTCTGAATCCGCTTTCAAGTATCTGTAGCAGGTGCTTTTTCTTTACTGTCATTTCAGGATCAAAAACATAGAAAAGGCACTCCAGCATTTTTTGACAGCTCCTTAGAAATAATGGAGGCAGAAAGAGGGTGAGAAAGCTTAATCACAAAAGCTTAATCATTAGTAAGTTAACTGGACACCCATGGTGAGAGTTTGCTGTCTGTAATGAATATTCCGGTGTCATTAAAACCATCAATCCCGCTACCCCATTCTCCAAAAAGAGGCTCAGTGTGGACACATCATCAAGTCATCTCAGCCATGGAAGATGCAGGACCAGAATAAATTTACTAGCAGGGTGCATTTTCCATATGGTTAACTTTGGGAGGGATTTTGAGACAGGGTTTCCCTGTGGAGCCCTGGCTGTCCTGGACTCTCTTTGTAGACCAGGCTGGTCTTGAACTCACAGTGATCTACCTGCCTTTGCCTCCCCAGTGTTGGGACTGAAGGCTTGTGCCACCACCGCCTGGAATAAATGGTTAACTTTCAACGCAGGAATCTGCATATTCTTTCTCCTCCCTCACAACAAAAGCAAAGGCAGGCTTTTGCAGGTGCTCATCGAGGAACCAATGCTTACTCCGAGTCGTGTATATCCTCATGATCCAAACATTTTTGGAATTTCTCTTCAAATTTCAGTCTCAGAATGCGGTTGTTGACTTTAATGACTCGTTTGACTTTTACTCCTGTGATGCCGTACGCACTGAATTCCCAGGTACAGAAACGTGAGAGAATCAGTTCATAGCAGGAATTAAACCTATGTGGGGATACAGGACACACACAGGAAACAGAACAGACTGCCCTGAAAATGCTGAAGGATACAAGGCACATATAATAAAAATCCTAGCTCCCATTTTGGTCTTTTATTTTATTTTTATTTTTTGCTAAACATACTTCATCAGATCACAGTAACTGTATTTTGCTAAAATCTGAAATGCAGCAAAATGTTTCTCTTATTATTTACTATCTAGTTTTTCTACCTAAAGGTTACTTTGACTGTATAGTTCTTCCTAAGGCTGTTTGTTTGGCCTCAGTATGACCGCATATTCCTGGCTACTTTCTTTTTGTCTATGCCTTAATAGTCCCCCCCCCCCCCCCCCCGTTCCCCGGACATGATACTTTAAATTTTTTCCATTTATTTTGAATTTTTTATGGTACTAAAGATTGAACCTAGGACCTTCTGCATTCAGGGAAGCCCTGTGCCACCGAGGGACACCCCAGCCTCCAATATACTTTAGAAAGCTCGCATTTCCCCAGGAGCCAGAGTATGGCTCCTCTTGCTTCCGCACTCCTTAGGTGAGCTCATCTGGAATATATGTCTGCATGCATATATATATGTGTTCATGCACAAATATTCATTTCTACCTAAACTTAGCTGTAGTACCCAGACTTGAATACCCATCTGGTTTCTAAAATACTCTCTTGAGTACGTAAATGGACTTCCAGCACCTAGCCCCAAGCTGAGGGTAAAACTGCAGGCTTGACTACGTCCACACTCTCTTCCACGGTATCTGAGCCTCCAGCGTGCCTGCACCACATCATCACACCAGTCCTGTCCTCGTTGGAATCATCCTTATCTCTGGGTCTATCCCAGGAACTTCCAAGGTAAGTTAGGACACACAGTGAAAGGGGCAGTGTCTCTAACTCTTTCCTAAGACCTAAATGCCAAAGTGAGTAGATAGATAGTACTATGTAAAACCATACATTCTAAACGGATAAAGACTTGGAAGAGAAGCCTTGGGTGAGGGGTACAGCAGGAGACTTCTTGAAGCCTCAGGGAGATGTGATCTGAGAACCAGAGGAGGAAGATGACTCCTTGTGAAAAGCTAGGATGTGCTCAGGACTGGTCAGCTCTCTGCTGCCCTCATGTGGCCGTTCAGGATGAATTACAATTTTGTCAAAATTGCGCAGAAAGGTTAAGATATGACTAAAAGACCATTTGATAAGGAAGCAAGTGATCTTGAGGGAAACGTGTAGCCCTTAACCATTCGGATGTGTGTGAGAGCTACAGCCACAGAGAGGAGCTTCCTGATGGGTGGTATGTGAGCCCAACTGTTGAACTCCTAGATTACAGCGTCTGACTTGCTCACCAACAAAGGTTTGGTCAGTGCAGGCAGCGGCTGGCCAGCCATGGGCTTGCCAAGTCTAGCTAGTCCTGTCAAAGCATTGGTAGAGTTCTTGTCTCCCAAGGCTAGCTGATCCAGAAGAGCAGATCTGGCAAAGCAGACAGATATGAACAGTGCTACGGTGCTCAGAGTTTGAAGGTACTGCTAACACCTACATGAATGTCTGGGGTGAGATGCCCACCCCCCCTCCTATAACAGGGTCACGTGCTGGGTCTGTGTTAATCCTCTAAATAATACACCAGGAATTGCACAGACTCTCAGTAGTTTGCTTCCTGAACTCCAAAAGGCGCTGGTGCTCTGGGCATTGTAGCTACGATTTCTGTTATTTGGTGGAAATGTTACCAGAGGGCCAGGGTTCTCGAGAACCACAGCAGGGATGGAGACACAAACCTCCACAGCAGCCCTTGGGAAAGGCATGAACCAGAAACAGACATAGAGAGCCTCGTGGAGTACAATCCTCTTACAGAGAGCGTGTGTGTGTGTGTGTGTGTGTTTGTCTGCCTGTCTGTCCGTGTGTCTGTGCATCTGTGTCTGTGTGTATATGTGTGTGTGTGTTATTTGTGTGTGTATGTGTAGTACAATCCTCTCACAGAGTTTGTGTGTGTGTGTGTGTGTGTATATATGTGTGTGTATGTGTGTATATGTGTGTGCATGTATATGTGTATGTGTTTCTGTATGTGTGTATGCATGTATCTGTCTGTATGTGTGTGTGTCTGTGTGTATGTGTGTATATGTGTGCATGTGTGCATGTGTGTGTGTGTGTGTGTGTGTGTGTGTGTGTGTGTAGAAAAGATTAAGTGAGGCCGAGGGACCAGAAGGCATTCCTCTTGGGGCAAAGGAAGCAGGACAAACTATAGATGCTGGGAATCCTCCCAGAACAGTGAGGTACATAGATCATCAGCCCAGGGTGTGACAGCAGTTGACAGATATTTAATCCTCTGTTGCAGCAGAAAGTTCTGAAAGAATTTGAAAGCCTACAAGCAAGGATATTCCTTTGTTTTGTCTTTAACAAATGCCAGCTGGCAAGGATGAGCTAAGAGACCACTCAGGAGCCTTACTGATTGGTCAGTGTCTGCATTATTGGGCAGGCTCCATGCAGGGCTCTGTGGGTCCAGGCGGGACACTATGAAGACCTGTGCAGGCGCTTTGGGTTAAATAGCATAGGTGACAGTGTGTATGAGATTGGATGCGGAAAGTGAAGAAAGGAGTGAAGTCAGGAATGGCTCTAATGTTTGTGGAGCCTGGATTAGCAAGAAAATGCTGGAACCAAAACCATAACATTGAAAACTAAGTTTTTCATATTAATTTGTCTAATCCTATCTGATTATTTTCTTGATTTCCATATGAGGCTAAAGGGGCTAGTGATATTTCAAGATCACTCATGCCATTTGGATGAGAATCCTCGCTAATCTATTATCTCAAAGTGGATTCCCTTTTACATTTGTTGTTTGTCTCAGCAACTGAACATCCAGATAGAAATGTGGAAATGTCCAAAAGACAGGAATGCAGAGCACGAGTCTGAGAGAGGGGAGGAGACAGAGAGAGAGAGAGAGAGAGAGAGAGAGAGAGAGAGAGAGAGAGAGAGAGAGAGAGAGAGAGAGAGACAGAGACAGAGACAGAGACAGACAGAGAGAGAGAGTCTGTGTGTGTGTGTGTGTGAGAGAGAGAGAGAGAGACAGAGAGAGAGAGAGAGAGATTCAGCTATGAATACTTTGTAAAAGTCCAGAAAGAGACAATCAAGAGAAAGCATGAAAAGAAAATGACAAACTGTCTAAGCACAAAGCCCACGAAGGAACAGAGAATGCCACCAAGTATTTCAGGACCCAGGAAACCGGGAGCGTCTCCCTACTCCATAGCCCTCCCTCACACGTGGTCTGAGTGTGTAAGCATTCACACTTACACAACCCACGGACTAAGCTATTCCATGTGGCCATTAAAAAAAAAACAGATATAAAACATATATGCTTTTAAATGGCCAGAAGAAACTGAGACTCATCTACGAAAATTCACTTCATGATCCTAGAGACAACTTCGGCGGACGACAAGCTTAAAGTGCTGTCTTATGAGTGTAAAGCACACCACCTCACTGCCATGCCTCCAGAAAGTTGCAGAGCCAGAACCTTAATGCAGACTTGGGGAAGGGGAGGGGATGTGCGATGCAGGTGTGATCCAAGTGCACGTCAGACCCTATGGAGAAGCGCCAAAACACCTCATTGGTCTGTATTAATAGCATACTTTAACAAAATGAATTTAAAGAGACGTCGCTGGAAGATCGTTGTATGATAAAAAGTTAACTTGTTGAATGGGCACCTGTAAGGTGACAGAGAAGCCTCAGTTGGTAGTTATATACTGAGCCGTGAACCCAAACCTATGGCAGAGGTTTGGACTTAGGGCTTATGAGGTGGCTGTCGTGCCTCCCCCCTTCTTCCCCAGGGTCACAGAGTCAGTTATCCTTGCTTTATGGTGTGTTCAAGGTTTTTTTTTTTTTTTTGCGTTAAATAGACTACATCTGCATTGATGCTGAAAGCCTCTCAAGGCCAAGGACCACATCGTTCACAATTTCCAGTCCCCACTTGTTGATGCCATAGAGAACCAATGAGTCACTCAATGGGCAATGTATAGAGGAATCGTTTGCTTCTAAAAGGACAGTGCTAACAACAGCAACCAGCCATCTGACTAACAAGTATCTGTAGAATAAGATGCCTTTAAAAAACTGAATATGTTTCATGAAAGAAATGATGCTGAGAAATAGTGAATGGCATCAAATTACAAATCTGTGGGGGAATTTTCTTTTCTGTGGCTGAAGAAGTAAAAGTTATTCTAACAGAAAATCTTGCACTACTCAAACACTTCCTATTTAAAGGACGTAGCCTTCTTTTTAAAATATTGATGAAAGATAGCTCAGTGTTGAAATAAAACAGCCAGAAATGAGGCACCAGCCTATTTAAAGCAATTTAGTTATGATTGCCCTGTTTTGTTAAGAGGTTAACCAGAAATACATTGTTATGTCCAATAAAAAAAATCTATTGCTTATTATCCCTAAGTTGGTTGGGTGAATATAAATTACAACCCGCAGACACCTTTCAGTTTGTGCATTTGAAAAACCAAGGCCTTGTCTACGTGGGAAGTGGCATGAACATCTTTCATGGCCTTGTACATAAAAGCCAAGTATTGTGATTAAATAAACATGGTAACTGCCGGACAAATGGATTCAAATGGACATGAATTAATGTATTTAAAAGGTCCCTCTTTCCCTTCGGGAGAGTCCTTCCACTTCTCCACCAAAGGATCCAAGGTTTTACTCACAAGGGGCTGAGAACCTCTTCAGAAAGCATCCGCTGATCTAAGTGAAACCTAGCAAGCACACTTTATTTCTAAAAGTCAATGAGAACTTGGTATTGCTCTCCATGTAAGTCAGAGTCGGCCTTGGGGCTGATGTCAAGAAACACTGCGCCTCAGGGTGTGTGAGCCCATCTTGTGGTCCCACACACCATCTCTCCACATACCCAGGTAAACAGTGCAGCTCTAGAGTGACCTTCAGTTGTGTTAAAGGCTTCTCAGTTTAAGACAATAACTTCAAAAACACGAAATGCATAATAATAATTTTTTTCAAGGCTTTCTTTTTCTTTAAGGATTATTTCTGATTCAATTCTCTGGCTAACAACACATACTCTTGCTTGTCTTACGGGCAGGAAGGCCGTGGTTCTGAGGCGTGGACGCCCAAGCTCCACCTCTGTGTCTGGCGCTCCTCTCCATCTTTGTCTGTGTGGCATTTTTGTTTGTTTGTTTTGCTTGATGTTGGAAGCACAAAGGTTGATTGCACCAACAGATCACTGAGCAAGCCAGGAACGCCAGGCACACAGAGTTGCCTTTTTGAAGAAAAGTTGCATAATCTGTTCTTCCGACCAAAGGCTGGGAATTGGAGGTGACCAACAGTCTAGGTGACCTTCGTGTTATCTGAAGGGCCAGGCCATATCAAGCTCCCACAACTAGGACCAGAGGCATATTTAATAGTCTAGATGATTCTTATGCTATTTGTCTAGCCAGGGGCTCACTCAAGCTCCTACAAACTGGACTGGAGGTGAGCAATAGTCCAAATGACCTGTACGTTACATGTATGACTGAGACCATGGCAGATCCCTCCCTCAGCCTTTTCTCTAATACAGGCAGCCTATCTCGAGAACTTATTTTCTTGCAAAAATGACATGTATTTTGAATTATATTTTGATGTAACTATGTCTCCTTGTATATCACATGTATTGCACACGTAACTTCTTTCCCAAATTGTACTGCACTTAAATATGCTTACCATAAGCCACCTGGTGTCAGACTCCGGAAGTTTGAGCAAGCCTGGCTGACAAAGTCGGGTTGACCTGAGGTTCATCCTTACGTCACCCAGGTCAGTTCTCTGCTGAGTTCTCTAGCAGGGAACCCTAGAGCCTGAGGTCAGACTCTGTCTACCTTCTCCCACCACACAGAGGCCATGCACTCACTGACTGCTTAGCTGCCACAAAAGCCTTCTATGTTGACCACAGCCTGCAGGGCAGCCATGAGTGGCCTTCTGTGGTGCCAACCTACTGTTGCCACCTGAGCTGCTCTGTTCTGGCTTTCAGCCAATATTCAGAATCCAGGAGTACGTCCACCCAGCAACTGTGGGTGGACATGAGGACAATGGTGGAACATAAACTTTTTTTCTTAAAATTTTTTTATAAACTTCCCAGACACTTTTTTTTTTTCTGTTGTTTGGCTGAGGAAAAAAATGGGCAAAGAGTAATACTGTTGAGATGTCCAGAGCTTGGCTCTTGACAATAAAGCCACGAGACAATTTCAGATGGTAAATATCTAACAGCGCATTTTTAACAGATGAATCTTTTGATAAAAACTATTTTGAAAATGGAGCACTTTATAAGTCGATCACCTGGCTTGGGAGCCTAGGTACCACTACTTTAAAAGCTAAGCATAAAGTTCAGGCTTACCAGTCATCAGCTCGGGTGCCTTCTTCAAAATGGATATTCCCCACAGTCTCCAACTCAGTCAGCAAAAACGGGGTCAGTAAGCCATGGCTCTTCTTCTTCCGTCTTACTTCGGTATGATAAAGTGTTTCAATTCTACCAGACAGAAAGCACACATGCCAATCAATATCCAGGTGATATGAGAGTCACAATATTAATGCACAGCAGTTTGTCCACATATCGTAATGTGTAACATGTTTTTTTTTTTATATCAGTTACTTTTGCTCTTAGCGGATGAGTGAGGCTCGCTCTAGCAGCTAGACCAGGAATAAGATAATTCTGTTTCTGGCAGTGAAAATCCCCACTGATTTTTGTTACCTTCACTCGGAGTATGAAAAGCTAAGAAAACTTCCTTGGATCTGAAAGCATGGCTGCCAAAATCCTAGACAAGTCATTTCGTCACCCTAGCATTCTCAGTGCCATGTTAGTTACTAATAGTACCTATGTCTAAATGGCTAGTTTGAGGGTCACCTGGCATGGAGTAACCCCCTACCTCCAAATGTTACAGTCCTGTTGTTAATATCATTACAGGAGCCAATTAACTTATTTACCCAATGTCTCCGCAAATGAAAGAGCAGTGTGAACTAAGCAAGGACTGTGGCTGTGCCTTGCTGGGGTCTTGTCTACTTGTTGAGTTTCTGAACTAAGTAGCTCTCAATGGCTTTTAGTTTGCAGACAGGAACAGAGAGGAGACACAATGCTGAGCGGCCAAGGCTCACTGTGCTTAACTGAAAATGGCTTCAGCCAGAGGCCAGCTTTGCGTGGGTGGGGGCCCTGGGAACCAGAAGTGTCAACCCAGTTCATGGTTGGTTGTCTGCTGCTTATTGAGGGAATTGAGCTCAACTCTTGGCCCCCAGCATGGTTATTCTTTCATGTTTTCAGTCTGAATGACCAGATAGTTTACCCAACATACTCATGTAGTTTCTTGTTCCAGAAAGTGAGCCTCTCATCCAGGGCAGTCAGTTTGGTGATTATTTTTTGCTGCATAAGCAATTCGTGTGGAGTAGCCTCGCTATTCCTGGGCCTCTCGTCCTCTGGCGCGGACTCACTCTGCCCCTTACCAGATGCCCTGAGTTCAGCCAGTTCCCGTTCTAGCTGTTGAAACAACGCACAGGAGAGCACGTTAGAGATAAAACACAATTAAGGCAAAGCCTCAATTCAGACATTCGTTTTGTGGTGAGATTTATTAGTCAGTTTGGATCATCCGAGTAGAAGTCTAGGTAGTTCAAACTTTATAAGAGTCAAATAGGCAACTTCACCTTTGGTGCCGCCAGTTCAGCTAGTATTTATTGAACAAACGACGAGTTAAAAAGAGGAAGCTCGGCAGTCTCTTAACTGAAAATGAGAACTTTAAAGAAACAGGCCATGAAATGTTGAGTTTGCTCATTAAAACCAAAGTGAAATTATGATCTATGCTGGTTTTGAATGAATAAACCCTTAAGCTTCAAATAATGTAAAAATTTAACATACCAACTTTTCAGTGTTTTTTCAACTATGTCTGAAGAGATATAAACCATAGGAAACACACAAAAGGGAGGAACCATTTTCCTTTTGTTTCAGCACCTGACTAGCCCAGAAGCACACACTGCACCAGATTTTAATATTTGGGGGGGGGTTGTTGCATATTAGGCTTTTTGGTATTAATTGGGATATTTAAAATATTTCTTTAAATATTTTTATCTAGGTCACTTAGTCTTTGGGTCACTCTCTTAAAGTTTGAGCTCAGGGCAAATCTCTTATAAGATTTAAAGATAAACTATAATGCACAAAATTTATAAAGAGAAACTTACTAGTTAGCTTTATTTCTTAATTTACATGGCTATAGCTGGCTGTTATAAACAAACTACACACTTAAAGTGAAGTTTATAAAGCATATAATCCTTTTCTTGCTTGCATATTTTAATTAATATGGTTGAGTACCCTTAATCTGAAATTTGAAGTGTAGGCAAACTTGAAATGTTGGACATGTTTTTAGGTATTTAGATAAAGGATGCTCAGATGGTAGAGGCCATATGAAGACTCCAAAATGTGAAAAACTCCAATCTCTGAAATCCATTTGATTGTGAAGGTAGGTAGGGGATTCTCAACTTATATATACAAAAATGACACATTATAAAATGACTTCTGACATTTTGATCTTCCTGTGGTTTTTATTAAGTAATTTGACTTTTTGTTAATTAATTTATCTATTCACTCCACATCCTGGTCAAAGCCCCTTCCTTCCTGTCCTCCAACTCCCCCTCCCTCTCCCTCCCCGATTACTTAGAAAAGGGGAGGCCCCCTCCACCCATTCACAGTTGTATTAGGACATTTTCTTCCCCTGTGCCCTGGCAGGGGGAAGTGATCAAAAATCAGGAAACAGAGTCCATGATAGAGACAGCTCCCACTCCCCTTACTAGTGGACCCACAGGAAGCCTGAGCTTCATCATTGGCTACATCTATGTAGAGGACCTAGGTCCAGTCCATGCATGGTCCTTGGTTGGTTTTTCAGATTCCACAGGTCCCTCTGGGCCCTGGTTAGTTGGCTCTGTTGGTCTTCTTGTGGCGCTCTTGGTTCTTTTATCCTTCCCCACTAGACTCCCTAGGTATCACCCAACGTGTGGCTGTGAGTCTCAGCATCTATTTCAAACCATTGCTGGAAGGAGCCTCTCAGAGGACAGCTCTGATAGGCTCCTTTCTGGAAGCAGAGCAGAGTGTCATCAATAGTGTCAGGGGTTGGCTCTCTTCCATGGGGTGGGTCTTGGGTTGGGCCAGGCATTGGTTGGGCATTCTCTCAATCTCTACTCTATCTTTATCCCTGCACATCTTGTAAGCAGAGTGAGTTTTGGATCAAAGTTTTTGTGGGTGGCTTGATATTCTCCCCACCCACTTGGAGTCTTGTCTAGATAAAGGGTGTCCTCTCCAGTCCCCATGGCCCCTGCTACTAGGAGTCTCAGCTATTAAGACTGTACTTTAAGAATATCATTCTGATTATAAAATAAATACATATTAATTTGTAGAAAGGACCATCGAATATATTTCAAACCTCTACTTCATAAAAATAATTTCCTTTTTCACCTTTTAAATATATGGATGTGTGGGTATGTGTAATGAGTGATGGTGCCTATGAAGGCCAAAGAAAAATATACTGGATCTCCTGAAGCCAGAGTTACAGGCAGCTGTGAGTCACCCGGTACAGGTGCTGGGAACCAACGTGAGTCCTCTGCAAGAGCAGTGGAGCCATCTCTCCAGCCCTCACTTTGTTTTTTTTAAAGATGACATAGTAGCCTACTGGAAAAAAAAATGATCAACTTGTACCCTCGTTACATATTTATGTAGCATGTAATGTTTTGCGACTATCAGTGGCGATAAGTATCCACAGAATAAAGTACACAAGCAGACTTAGATAGCAGAAGGCTAGGAGCTTTCTGAAGCTGTGTGGCCAGAGCTCACTGTTGTAAGCACTGCAGAGTATACTGTGCTCATCGGTACCACCTAATGCTGTGGAATGCTACGCTTCGACAGTTTCATAGGTAAAAGTGGTTGCACACTCTACTAACATTGGGAAAATTCATAAAGGAGTGCCACATTCAGGTGTCTATTAGTCACTGTCACATATTCATTGGTAGAGTGCTGATTTATATACTTCCTTCAATTTTCCTATTTGCACATCTACTTGTAGCCTTATCTTACTTATGGACACATTTGTACTAAGGATAATACCTCTTTGTGTGTACGTTATGTTTCTTGAGGATAATTGAACTTTTTTTCAGACTTTCATTCCTTAATGTGTATGTGAAGGGCATATGCTTGTGTGTGTGTGTGTGTGTGTGTGTGTGTGTGTGTGTGTGTGTGTGTGCCAGTATGTGGAGGTCAGAGGTCAAACATGGGTGCTGTTCCTCAGGTATTTACGCACATTGTTTTCTGAGACAGGGTCTCTCACTAGCCTAGAGCCTACCAAGTAGCCTAGCCAAGGGCTCACTGGGCTCCACTTCCCCAGCTCTAAGATGACAGCACATGTTACCATGTCTAGCTTTTTATATGTATTCTTGGCCCTGAACTCCCGTCTACATGCCATATGGCAAGTACTTCGCCTACTGAACCACCTCCCTAGCCCGTGTTCTTACCTTTTATGAATAATGCATGCATGAGCGTGCACGCCCCCATCATGTGGAGTGGAGGTAGACGGGGGTGGGGGAGTTAAGGATTTGCTATGTTGTCCAATACTTTCACATATAGACACTGACACTTTTTTTTTTTTACACGATTAAATCTTACAGTTTTTTTGGCATGGTTGAATAATTTTATCCGTTCTTCTGGTAGCTTCTGTAACTTGCATTTTCTGTCATTCAGTTTTTCAAGTTCTTCGTTCAGATGTCTCTGGACAGTTTTTATTCGCATGTTATAATACATTATTTTCTTCATCACTGTGGTCTGAAGGCAAGAGAGTAAATAACAAAGAATTAGATAAAGCAAACTATAGGTAGCTGTGCTGGCTAGTTTTATGTTAACTTGTCATAAGCTAGAGTCATTTAGAACTTCAATTGAGAAAACGCCGGGCAAGGTTAGCCCGTGGGACATTTTCCTGATTGGCGACTGACATGGGAAGGCGCAGCTCAGAAAGCAGCACCCCCTCCACGGCCTCTGCACCGCTGTAACCTGCTTAAACTCTATAGCCCCTCTAGTGAGACCTACAGCAGTTCCTGGCATAACTGTAATTCCTCTGTGCACACCAGCTATTGCTCAGCATATCCGATGCCACATTCTTGACTCTAAAGCGAAATGAAGTTCAAGTATTCAGGCTCTGCCTTCCAATCACTATGTCTCTATGGTTTCATTTCTCAGCCTTTGTATACTTTGTTACCTGGATACTCTGCAAAATATCCCAACTGCAGAGCCAATCAAATTAAAAGTCAGTTAGAAAAGCTTTGTCTAGCTAGTCAAAATGATGCACTGTTGCTTCCTACACCTGGAGACCTGGTTGTTACCGGGTGGCGATTTTGTTAGCTCCTTATTACCTGGCTACGGTTTTGTTGGTTGTTACCTGGTTATGGTTTTGTTACCTGGTTGTTACTTGGTGACAGTTTTTCTTATAAAAAGCCTGACTTAGAAGCAGACTGATGTCATAGTCTGGCTCCCGAGCCCAGATCATGGCGCTTACCGGTCAGTTTATGTTTAGCTTATGTTTAGTTTATGTTGAGTTTGTGTTCAGTTTTGTTCAGGTTTTGTTTAGTGGTCAAATAAACGTCCATCGGTCTGAGGCTAGTGTTCGAGTGGTCAGTGTGTGGCTATTCTTGAATCCTAATGTCATGAGCTCCAGCCTCCAGGTTCCTGCCCTGAGTTCCAGCCCTGACTTCTCTGGATGATGGATCACAGGGAGCAAGCTGAAATCAACTCTTTCCTCCCCAAGAGCTTCCGGTTACAGCAATAGAAGCCTAACTAAGGCACAGCTGTCAGTGGCACTGTGTGAGCACAGGTGCTTTAGCAGTTTGGATGCTGGCTGGCTCTGTTAGAGATGCTGCTGCTGCTGTTGCTGCTGCTGCTGCTGCTGCTGCTGACCATGGACGTGATGATGCTCACAGGATCTTGTATAGAATTTACTCATAAGGCATAAACTCTCAAAAAGCCTCTTTGTTTTTTAATATGTGACTATGTGGCATATGCATGTCTATTTCCAGGATTTCTAATAAAGAAACTGCAGACAAAATTTAGCTTATAAAACAGTATGCTTAGCTAAAAAAAGACGTAGGACTGCAGCAAATATTAAACCCCATTGTTCTTGCTTTATTAATTCATGGAAAACAAACAAATTATCTGTATACTTTTAGGTGAAACACCCTGATTACTGAGCAGGAGAGGACGGGCGAAGAGAACTGATGGCAAAGCACCACCAACCACATGGGGACCCAGCCAGGAAAAAGCCGTTAACAGGGCAAACCTGAGTCACAGTTACCTGATTGTGAACACACTTACGTCCGCTAGCTCCTTGACTTGCTTCGCTGATACGTCAAATGTGTCAAGACGCTGAAGAGAAGGCAAGTGGTACAATACGTGGGTGGAGTAATTACACAGCTGACACACTGGGTTAGTCTTATACTGAGGATCATTCAGGGATAAATCCTTTAAGCGAGGCAGCCTGGTCAAGTTAGTAAGGTCCTAAAATACCAATGACAAAGTCCAATCAGCTATGGATGCTCACCTTGAACACATGATATCCCCCACAATCTAACATGACACATTCTAAGTACACACCTAAGTTCACATGTTAAAGTGATCTAGATGACTTAAGATGTCTCTGGTGAAAACGTTACATTCCAGAAGAAAATAGCAACCTTTGCTAAATGGAAGCCTACCCAGCTATGCACTTGCTGTGTGTCCCAGCTGCTCTAATCAATAAGCATTATACTAGTTTACTGTTCTCCAGGGGGATATCTGTGATCACATTATAAAAGCCCCTTGCTGAACAGCAGTGACAGCTCTGTTGTCTGTCAAACACACTCTACACTGAAGATTTGATTAGCCTTTTAGTCTCAACCCCGTGTGCTCTCAGGTGCACCCTGTATTTGAGCCAAATGACAATGCTGATGTTACTCAAATAGACCCGGGATTCCTTATCTCCAGGCCCTTATGGCTATTTATCTCTCCCTCTTAGAATGCCCACTGCTACTGCCCAGAAGGGCCTCCTCTGATGCCTGTTGAAGTGTTCCTAGCCTTTCCTGTTGACCAATTCCTTTGCAATTGAACTAATCTGGTAACATTTTACTCAACTTTCTTTTTAAAATGCTTATTCTGTTTTGCAGTACCCTTCTGTTTTCTCTTAGCTAAAGAGTATCTATTTACATTGACGGATTTAAAATTATTCCAGATTCCTCTTTCTCTAATATCAGATGTGCTTGAATATGTGCCTTCTCTCACATTGTCAAAATTAGATTGTGAACAAGATGAGAAAGCAAGGGAAATTTTGACAAGAGAGATTTATTATAGGATATTTAAAGGGCTCCAGCAAGCTTTGCTGGATGGAGAATAGAGGAAAAAAAAGGGGGAGGTTGGCAAGGTGACTCAGCAAGTAAGGGCACCTACTGCCACGCCTGACAGCTTGAGTTTCATCTTCAAGACTCATGTGGAGCAATGAGGAAACTGACTCCTCCTACAAGTTGTCCTCTTTCTCCATATGTGTGCCATGGCGCGCGCACACACACACACACACACACACACACACACACACACACACACACACACACGCACTCGTGCACGCACGCACGTGCACACACACACACATGCATGCACGCATACACACACAAACACACAAACAAATAAATAAGTGGAGAATGTGACACATACACACACACAATCGATCGATCAATCAATAAATGTAGAATTGCAAGAAGTTGGGTTTTAATATTTCCCCTCAGTAGTGGAGATTGGTAATGATAGTGCTGCCAGCCAGGGTGACAGTGATCCAGGTAGTAAGGCTCCGGGCACATTCCAAATGGGCACCAACAAGATTTGCTCACGGATTTGAGGGTGGGACATGAAGAAATAATAGGAGTAAAAAAAAAAAAAAAAGGATGTAAAGATTTCTGCTTAATTAACTGGAAGAGCAGAAATACCATGTAGAGAGTCCGAGATGCCTGCAGGGAAAGAAGGTTTGGGGCGTGGACATCAGTTTGAGGTTGGTAAAGAGAGGTCTGTAGTTCAGAGGAACAGTCTGGGCAAGTAGAGGGACCAGAGTAGATGTGTTTACAGTTAAAAGACAGGATGGGATTATTCAGAGAAGGAATACGGACGGAAGTGAGAGAGAGCCTTCAGGACTGAGAAGGGGCAGTCCACTTTTTCAGATCCTATTAGATGCTCCAACGAAATAGATGCAGCCAGAGAGACTGGGAGGGAGGTAAGAGAATGGAACATCCCGCCAGCCAACTAACTAAGTAGTTATTTTTTGGATCTAAAGGAACCAAGTCCTTATGGCTCCCCAGGGGACAGTGGTTTTCAACCTTCCTAATGCTGTGACCCTTTAATACAGTTCCTCATGTTGTGGTGACCCCCAACCATAAAATTATTTCATTGCTACTTCACAACAGCAATTTTGCTACTCTTATGAATCATAATGTAAATACCTGATATGCAATCTCCAAAGGGCTCATGGCCCACAGGTTGGGAACCACTGCCCGAGAGCATCAGGAAGCACAAAGTAATGAGCTCTATGCCATTACCCCTTGAAGGAGGATTGTTTGCTGTATTTTCTCGTCTATACAGTTGGTAACTCATTTAGTTGAACATACCTTGAAAGAAGTAATTTGATTTCCAGAAAGGTTTAGTTTTTCCAGTTGTTCATTGGGATCAAGACATTGACCTTTCATTTAAAAGCAAGATTAAAGAAACATTAGGAATGAGGCTGTAGCTCAGCGGCAGAGTGCTTGCCTGGCATGCGCAAGGCCCTGGGTTCAATCTTCAGCATCACAAAAGTCATTAAGTTTCCCGTTCTACCTTTATTATATATCCTGGCAGCCCTGTGAGTTATAGACAGCCATCATTTCATGCGTATTGAAAGGATCAGTGATACTAATGATCAATATAATCTCTTTACAGATTTGAACCACACGTTTGAAAATAAGTTGGGAAGTTGGAGGAGGAGCTGGGTGGGTGTAAATATGATCAGAACACATTGTGAGCCACCCTCAAACAGCCAGCCAGTCATTCCTTTAAAGGTCTTCACAGCTCACAGAAAGAGCCGCGATCTGAGGTAAAAATGTGAGCAACAGTAAAGGGCCTTTCAATGACGTAAAGTCTAAGAAAAATAAACCTAAGCACACACTTTGGAAATGTGTCAGCTCAGCTCAGCTTCCAAAGGAAACACTACGTACCAATGCTGCTTATTAGATTTCCAGCAAGGTTGAGGTCTTTCAGATTCTTCAAAGTATGCAAGCCCTGGAAGTGTAGACAACACGTAGTTTTAAAAAGTATCAGGTTTCGCACGCTGTAATGCCAGCACTTGGGGAGGGGGAGGGAGGCAGAGGCAGGTGGATCTCGGTGAGTTCGAGGCCAGCCTGGTCTACAAAGCAAGTTCAGAACAGCCGAGACAACACAGAGAAACCCTGTCTCAAATAAATATATAAACTTTGATCAGTCTTGTTATTTCCTTAGAAGCTCTGAGAGTAGATATTGTGTGCTTCTCGGGCCCAGAGGAAAATGAGAACAGTGAAGCCACCTCCACTCTAACGGAACCTGGAGAGAACTATGAGAAGGAGAGGTCGGGAGAGGCACAGTGAGTGGAGAAACACCGTACTGTCCAGCTCTTTCTATTTTTTGTTTTTTGTTTTTTTTTTTCTTTTTTTTAATTTATTTATTTATTATTAATTTATTCTTGTTACATCTCAATGGTTATCCATTCCCTTGTATCCTCCCGTTCTTCCCTCCCTCCCATTTTCCCCTTACTCCCCTCCCCTATGACTGTTCCTGAGGGGGATTACCTCCCCCTCTATATGTTCATAAGGTATCAAGTCTCTTCTTGGTAACCTGCTGTCCTTCCTCTGAGTGCCATCAGGTCTCCCCCTCCAGGGGACATGGTCAAAGGTGAGGCACCAGAGTATGTGAGAAAGTCATATCCCACTCTCCACTCTACTGTGGAGAATGTTCTGTCCATTGTCTAGATCTGGGTAGGGGTTTAAGGTTTACCGCCTGTATTGTCCTTGGCTGGTGCCTTAGTTTGAGCGGGACCCCTGTGCCCAAATCTGCCTGTTATAATGTTCTACTTGTAGGCTTCTAGGACCCTCTGGATCCTTCTACTTTGCCCTTCTCCCATGATTCTCTCATCTAGAATCCCACTAGAATGTCCTCTCCTCTGTCTCAGTTTCCTGGTAAGTGAAGGCTTTCGTGGGACATGCCCCTTGGGCTAATATGCAGATATAAGTGAGTATATACCATTTGAGTCTTTCTGCTTCTGGGTTAACTCACTCATTATGATCATTTCTAGCTCAATCCATTTATCCATATACTATTCAGCTATTAAAAACAAGGAATTCCCGAAATTTCTGTCCAGCTCTTTCTAAACCTCCCTATTGAAAACCTTCTAACACCAAACACTTCTCCAGCCTCTTGTGAAGAACAGAGACCATGGCTCCTTCTAAGATGTTACCTACACATTAGTTCTTCTTTTTACTTTATTAAAAATTGTGTGTATGAATTTTTTTACTTTTTCAGTTATTTATTTATTGCCTTATTATTATAATTTATTCACATTATATCTGGATTGTAATCCCCTCGCTCTTATCTTCCTGTTCCTGCCTTCCTCTGACTCCGATCTGGTCCCCTTCCCTAGACCTCTGACAGGTGGGGACCTCCTCGCCAATTGTCTGACCACAGCCTGTCAGGTCTCATCCGGACAGTCTGCACCCCCCTGCTTTGTGTACGAACATTTTTCCTGCGTGTGCACCTGTGCGCCGCAGAGAACAGAAGAGGGCATTGGATCCCCTGGGACTAGAGTTAGAGATAGCAGTGAGCTGCCGTGTGGGTGCTGGGAATGGAACCCAAGTTCCCTGGGAAAATGGCTAGTGTGCTTAATTTATTGCCTCGCATTAGTTCTTTTCAACAATAATAACTTTGCTAGTCATTAATATTTTGGCCTTAGTGTTGTATGATCTTAGATACTGTGGTTCTAGTGCCATAGCAATAAACTGGCCTTATATGCAAATTACAAAAATGATCTCACCTCAATATTTCTTATCATATTGTGATTCAGCCAAAGAACTTCCAATTTTATTAATTTTTCTAACTTCTCTATTTTGGAAATTTTATTGTAACATAAATATAATTTTTCCAATTTTCTACATTCTTGAAGGCCTTCAATTTTCTGTTGAAAAGGAGATTGAAGAGTGTTACTTGTTCTGTCATTGACTTTTCAAATAAAATAGGTTTCTAAGTCTTTTTTTAAAATACCATTTTTATTATAATATCAATACCAAGAATAATTAACTAAAAATTTAAAATAAACATAATTTATCCACCTAAATATAGCCATATTTAATATTCTATGTTAATCAACTACATCTATTTTATATTAGTATAATCATACACATATAGTTTTATAAGGTGGTGGTAGTTTTTCCTTAAGACAATCTAACACATTTTCATAATTTTTCAAAGTATATTTAATAATTACAAAATATTTTATTAATGTCATAAAAGCTTTCTTTAAAATTATCCTTTGTGCAGAAAATGCACATGCGATAACTTTATGTATTGTGAAAATGTTGCAGCAAATACTTTCACGCATATAACCATTCTCCGCTGTGGAATTCCTTCTCCAGTATACAATCCTTAGGGTAGGGATTTCTGAGTTAAAAGGTGTGCATATTTCTATTGTGTGTGATACATTTTGTAGTGCTGTTTTCTAAAACACATTTCTAGCCATGCAGTGCCTGAGTGAATCACTTTTACTAGTAATCAATACTGGCTGTGATCTGATTTTATATGCTTGCCAAAAAATACATTTATATGGGTTCCTTATTCTGTTTTCACTTTGCGTGCATCTTTATCTCTGCCCGTTTGTCAGTTTCAATCCGTATACGCTGCAAAACTTTTAATGAATTATTTTTCCAGAGTCAAGAATTCAGGGTTGACTGCACCGCGTAAGGCTGTCTGTTTAAACTTACCTCGATGTAGCCCTCTGCAATCCAAAGCTCTGTAAGCTGTAAACACGTCTCCAACCCTGAAATTTCCTTTATGTCTTGAGCAACAATTGTAAGACTTGATAAATTATGAAACAGTGATAATCCAACTATACGGGGGTACCCTAAGAAAAACATCTCCAGTTTTGAAGCGTCTGATCCTTCTTGTACAACCATCTCATAAGACAAACCGTTACACAAGCACTGTTTTAAAACAAAGAACTTGAGTTGGTATCTGTTCTAGCTGATAAACTGTCTTCCACATCACAAACTATAAGCCGTCCATTGGGCTAACACCACTCCCATACTCCCCACAAAAGAAAAGGCTGGGTCACACACGTGACTTCTGTGCTTCCAAAAGTCATACAGTAGAAGAAGCACCCTTCCCGCCAGTGCCCCTGGCTCCTGGAAAGAGAGCCAAAATGCCCCACTTATTAGTCTTCTAAGTGCTAGTGGAAAAAAAATTGGGTCTGGACTCACCAGTTCTTTAATGATTTCACTTCGATTTAAGTTTTCACTTTCAATCATCTTCCATTAAAAACAATGGTCATCCAATATGTCTGTTAAAGGAAACAAAATATGGGCATTAGTCCTAGAGTCATGTAGGTCCCAGCGGAGAGTCACCTCAGAGCTACCAACTGTGGCATTAGCGGGTCTCTGCCGAGACCTCCTTCCGTCTCTAAAATTCCCATTTAGAAAACTTTTTTAGTGTTCTGAGCTTAGTTCTGCCTCCCCACACCTGCTCCTGCTTTGTTGTCAGCCTATTCCTGTGGTCCAAATGAGACAAACATAGTTTTTCTTTTAAGCACTAAACCTTCAGACTCCTTTCCGGAGTCCTCTTTCAGGCTCCCAGTCAGGACATTTAGTTATCGCTGGATCTTCCTGCTTTTTTCTCAAACGTAGGCTGTAGCTTTGCTTTCTTTCTTTTATTTTCTTTTTTTTTTCTCCCTTGAGACAGGGCTTCTCTGTGTAGCTTTGGCTGTCCTGGACTCACTTTCTAGACCAGGCTGGCCTCAAACGCACAGCGATCCTCCTGCTTCTGCCTCCCAAGTGCTTGGATTAAAGGCATGTGCCACACTGCCTAGCGAGCTTTCCTATCAGGCTGTGATACCCAAGCTGAACCCAGTTATCTAAGCTACCAAAAAAAAAAAAAAGGCTCATGGAATGTGGATAAACATATAATTTTTGATCTATATGCTAGTCACACTGGGAAAATAAAACTAAATACCTAGGATCTGTGTGATTTCTCTCAATATAAGAACGGATATTAAAGAATTATTGGGGCTTATCTCACATGGCAATAAATATTCATTAAGATGAATTCCCTGATTTCCCTTTTGTCACAGATGATATGAACCAATTGATATCTAAATGGCTTTAATACAATTTAATTAAATGTTCATAATTTTAAATATTTTCAATATGTAACACATACACTAAAAAGTCTTGCTTTTAATATGACAAGATGTGGGAAACACTGTATAATTCATTCGCTCCAATGCTCTCCAGAGGAGTATGCCTACAAATAAATGTGTGCCTGGTTACGCAGAGAAAAAAAGTGGAAATGTGCATTTTTAAATCATTAGTGTGAGTCTCTGTGAGTGTACACAAAGCCGATGTGAATGGATTAGGAATAAGGAAGATGAGAATAGAAGCAAAATTCACTAAGAAAGCAATGGATTTTTTTTTCAAAATATGTTTACTATAATAGAGCATGAGTGCCCTTTTGTGAGGTGGCTGCACATCTGGACTGCTTTCACGGAGGGCCAGTGATGCAAGTCCTTCTCTGAGCCACTTGTCATGCGTGACAAGGTTAGACATGTCGGGTGGGTGTACACACAGGAGCGAAATAACAGACAACTGTTTTTACATAAAATGTTGATGACTCTCACAGGCACAATGTGAATCAAAAGAAAATGTACACACATGATAATCATATGCTCTCTGTATCAATTCAAGTGCAAGTTGAGAACAAACTATGGTATCAGAACCCTGCATAACAACGGTTCCGTCACAGGTCAGTAAGCAGTGGGAGCAAGAGAGGGTTTGGGGACCCAGATAAAGGTACTGGGGGAAGACTCTGTGTGATATCTGTACATATATTTACCTGAATAAAATTATACTTAAATTTTATTAAGGACCCTCATTCGGTTATGTTTATATCCATGTGCAGAAAGATAAGACACACAAATTAACATTTTAACAAAGTGGTGATTTGAATCCTGTGTTTGCCTAACCTTGCTGTCTGATTACCAGAAGGCCTGTGGCAAGATGAGAGGGAAGGAATATATACCTGCTCCAGGGAAAGGTCTCGCTCTCGGTTAAGAGCACTGACTGCTCTTCCAGAGGACTGGGTTCAATTCCCAGCACCAACATGGTAGCTCACAACTGTCTGTAACTCCAAGATCTGACACACATACAAGCAGGCAAACAAAAAACAAAACACAAAACCAAAACCAAAACAGAACAAAACACACCACCACCACCACCACCACCAACAACAACAACAAAACAAAAAACAATGCACATTAAAGACTGATGAAGGGTGTTTCGAGATGAACCATACATCCGGTTCGGAGAAAAGCCATTTGTACAAACCATGCCAAAATTCAAGACAAAGAAGTTTTACTAAGCTATTTTTTTAAAATTAAAGCTGTTTTCAAACTCAGAGCAGCAACTGTTGGGGAAAGGAAGCTGTGGGGCTTTCAGCATGGCAGTATTTGCCACGGAGTACAGCTGTGTGTACTCAGGCTTTGTGAACGGGGAGGGGACACTGTCCCACCAGGATGAAACTAAGACTTGGACAAGGGCTCTCCAAAGCACAGAAGTCAACAACATAAAGTCATTAAGGGGTAAGGTCTTAATTAAGGGGTCATGAGGATTCCTTCTCTCAAAAACAGGACCTTGTGCCCTAGGAACAGACTGATGGAGGGAGGGAATTTGTTCCTCTTTTCCTCTTCCACCTTCTGCCACGTGACAATGTCACCAGCTGCCTGATGCTGGTGCCTCGATCTTGGGACTTGTCAGTGTACAGAGCTGTAGAAAACCAATGCCTATTGTTTCTAACTATTTGGCTCTGAGTATTTTGTAGCAACATGAAATGAACTGAGGTTATTGAGCCAAGGAGGGGAGGAGGAGCCCCAGCTAATGCCATAGAGCAGGATGCAACCAGAAAATTTCCTTATTGCTGTCATGTCTTGGGCTCAGTTGAACCATTTACTCAGCCACTAACCTATGTATCAAGCATCTAATAGGTACCAGAGAGAATAGCAGAGGAGGGGAAAGAAAAGCCAGGTTCTGTTATGGGGGAAATCTGAGCAGAGAACTGAGTACATAAGAAGGAGTCTGGATCACATCCAGGCAGAGGGAGTGGCAGTCAGACCAATAGCGCGAGGGCATGCTTGGCATATCTGCAGAACAAGGCAAGATGAAGGTGACGGACCAACAATGAAGAAAACACAGACTGAGAAGGAGCAAGGAGAGTCCAGCACCCTGGCTGCCTCATAGGCTCTTTATGGGTTTTCAGATGGCAAGAAACAGGATTTTGAGTAGGAGAGTGGCATCAGCTTTGTCACTATTGAAAAGAGCTCTCTGGTTACTCCACTGAACTTAAACACTGTAGAGGCGAGGGTAGAAACTAGCAGGGCAGGGCAGGACAATTATAACAGCGTAAGCGAAAGACCATGGTGGATCATGCTGGGGTGATCCATGTGGTTAGGTGGCAGATAGGTCTGGACAAAAGAGCTGCTCCTTCCTTCTCCGCTACCCACTGCCATCTGCATATTCACATCTAGAATACAACAGCGCTGCAAGAGTGACCAGGTAAAGAAAGAAACCACTTGAAGACGTTTAGATGCTACATCAAAGGGCCTTATGCAGATGCAGGCGGTAGTCTCTCTTTCCTAGGTTTATTTGCAAGGAAGACCAAATAAAGGAAGTGTTTGTAGCCCCTCAACCCATCAGAAGAATGCCCTTATGTTTTTGTTTAACGTCTGTGGGGAGTAAAGGCAAGGCTACCATGCAAAGGTCAGAGCCAATCTTAGGCCCTCCAAAGACACCAAATAACTATCCAGGTGATCTTAAGTCCTGCCCAAGATATCTGGAAAGAACCACACTGTTTCCTCCTAAGTGATTACAGACCTTTGGGGCTGATTTTGGACTTTCTGATCTGTCCCCTTCCCTTTCTAGCTCTTCTCCTGTCCCCGTGTTACCCTGTTTTCATGAGATGTCCCCTATCATCCCTGGCATTTGGACACTTGGTTCCCAGTGGGTGGCTGTTTGGTGGCCTTGCTGCAAGAAGTGTGTCAGCGGGGCCAAGCTTTAAAGTTTCCATTCCTGGTTTATTCTCTGCTTGTGGTTTGAGATGTCCCTGCCACCCTGCTTTTCTTCCAGAGGACCCACGCTCCATTCCCAGCACCCACAGCAGCAGGCTGAGCACTACCCTTTCTCCACTGACCCCGTTCCTCCAACCTCCAGCCTCTTGCACACACACACACACACACACACACACACACACACACACACACACACCCACACTTAACATTAACAATTAAATCTTAAAAGGGGCTTTTAAAAGTCCAGCTGGGGTTCTGATTGAGAGTGCATTACAAGAATTATTATAAGAAGGGTGCTCACTTTTACAAAGCTGAGTCTCCGCATCTCCTCATTTAGTCAAGAAGATACAAACACACTACTCTGTCTTCCATCAATGCCCCATTTAGGAAAAGTAATTTTATTCTAACTCAGTAGTTAACTGACAAAACAAAATTCAACAAAAACCCCCAGATTTGCACAACTATGTCTGAGCTATGAGAAGCCACTGGCCAGTTACAGAGGGCACGTTTCTGGTTCTCGTCAGTGGGCGCCCCTATGAGAGGAGGATTAAGGGTGAAACCCTGGGATTTCCTTCTCACCCTTGTTTCTCTGCTCGCCCGCCCCGTACTTGTGTGTAGCACATACAATAAACAAATAGTCTTCATTTTTGTCTAAAGTGGACCTATGTTTCTGTACACGGATGTGCCTTTCCTACCTCTGTTGGAGCACTGCCATCAGTCTTTCATTTTCCTTTCCATGGTGGTCTCCTTTCTTCTGTGCACAAGCACCAGGTCTTCCTATTTAGAAGAGTCCTTTCTGTCCTGCATTAAAAAATAAAAAATGAATAGCTGTATCTGACAGTTTCACTAAGGGCTTTCTAGGCAATCAGCAGCCACAATTCACTACCTCCATTCAGTCCTCAAATCATTGTAATGGGAAAGAAAACACTTCAAGCCATCACAGCCTCTGCTTATGGTTAAACAAGATTAACAGTGACCTTCAGATTGCCAAAGGCAGTGGGCATGTTCCAGCTCTCAACTTGACCTTAACATGACACTGAGCCATGTGGATGACTCCTGCATTTCCTCCTTGGTTTCTTTCTAGCCCCTCCCTTTCTCCATTAGTTTCTCTCTGTTCTCGCTTTCCCTCCATCCTCCATCCCTCTCACCCACCCACTTTCCCTCCCTCCCTTCCTCCCTCACTCCCTGTTTTGTGTGTGCACACACAGATATAAATGCTGGTGTGTGCATATAAGTGTGGACAGTTTCAGGGCCATCCCTCAGGTGCCATCCACCTAGATATGCCCCCCCACCCCCCGACCATGTGTCACATCTTGACAGGAACTCACCTGGTCAGCTAGGCTAGCTGACCAGGGAGCCCCAGGGATTGGCTTGCCTTCCCAGCACTGGAATTACATGCCATGCTTTATTTGCAAGGGTTCTGTGAGGCAACTCAGGTCCTTTTGCTTACAAGGCAAGCGCTTTGCTGTCTAAGCTGCCTCCCTCGCCCTCTCCTTGTTATTTCGCACTAATAGCTCCCTTCTTTGTAAAAATTACTCATACTTATTGTCCTCTTTTTCCATGCAATAAATCTCAAAGCTCCCATGGAAAGTCATGTGCATGTGTCACAGGCATCTCAAATTCAGTATGCCCCAAACTGAGCTCGTATTTCCCAACTAATGCGTTTCCCCTTAATGAATGCTTTCTTGTGACAAAGGACACCACTATCCCCTCTTCATCGAAGGTGGAAACTGGAGACTTCACCCCCATGTCTTTCCCGGTTTCACTACTCATCACGTCTATCGGGGTTTGTATGCGTCCCCCCCCCCCCCCCCGCCTCTGTCATTGCCTCTCCTTCACTGGGAGATGCCCGTCCTGTTGTCTCACTTCCACGTACCCCGTACCCTAAACATCACTCGGGGAGCCAGCCTCCTGGAGGGGACATTCTTTTTGGAAGTCGCTTATGGCCACCATGTTCAGACTCATAACACTCTCTCGAATTCCTGGTCAACCAAAATAGTCATACAGCATCCCAGGACTGGCCACAACTTGAGCCCTGTGATGGCTAGCACGGCTGTACGTCAGCATCAGCTTCTTTCTCTCCTTGAAATGTCTTACAGCCCCTTCCTTTTGTACTCCATACATCCTTAAAGATTACCCAGACTCTTCTCTGAAGATGTGAATCCTCTTTGGTCTTCCTATGTACGTCTTCTTTCGTGTGACTGTGTTAGGCTAGCACATATCCTGTGCTAGGATATGGGTCAGTCACATCGTACTGTGATGCGCGCAGGTCTTTCCTCCCAACATGTTCATCGAGGGCGGGAACAGTGTCTGATACGTGGTGGATGTTCAACGTAATTTATCAAATGGTTCTCATGAACTGTTGTACCACAGATCCTATCCAATATAATTTAAAACATTGCTCTGCACTACAATTCAGAACTCGTCACTAACTGGCCTGTAAAGAACTGTTTCTGTCTGCCAGGAGAAGAGGAAATCTCCTTTCTAGGAAACTACACTTTCCTGCAAAGCAAAGCGCTATATGGTCCAACTGTTTTCTCGCTTGAGTATAAATGGGGGGGTCAGGATCCAACAATTCTCACTGATGGCTCGTGTAAACTCCCTTCTAGCGCGAGATGTGTATTACTATTATTTCTTTATTATTATAATTATTATTACAATATTATTTTTTATTAATTTATTCATATTACATCTTGATTGTTAGCCCTTCCCCTGTTTCCTCCCATTCTTCCCTCCCTCCCACTTCCCCCCTTCTCCCCTCCCCTATGTCTGTGATTGAGGGAGACTTCCACCCCCTATATATGCCCTAAGATTATCGAGTCTCTTCTTAGTAACTTGCTATCCTTCCTCTGAGTGCCACCAGGCCTCCCCATCCAGGAGACATGGTGTAAGAGATCTGATTCTTACAATATTATTATAACCCCCATTGCACCATCATGTAGGTCTCTTGCCCTGTGTACTGCTGGTAGATTTCCTCCATGTGCGAGTAAAGCAGACTCCCTGGTCCTTCCTACAGGGGAGGGATGCCTGGAGGCCACTAGTGGACCCATACTCACCTTATCCCAGAGAGAGAATGGATTCCGTGGCTGTCCCAGACAGGCCAGAGAGCACTCCGACCTCCCAATCCCTGTGTGCAGCTGACACCACACTCTTTCCAGCCTCGGGCCTGCTGTGTACTGAACGCCCACTGCGGTTGCCTAGGAAACCCCGCTCTCCACCTTCCTTGACCTCTGGGAGGCGATGGGGATGAAGAGGGCGGGGAAATCAGCCGCTGGTCCTGGGCTACGACGCGTGGTGGCAACCTCCAGCCAATCAACATAAGCAGGGAAGACCCCCTCCTTCCCCGAAAATGTCCCCTCTTTCCTGAGCCGGCCCTCCTGGGGAGCGGAGTGGTGGGAGGTTCCTCGCTAGTTCTGTTGATTGTATCTTTTCACTTTTTTTTCTTCCGAGGGCTGAGTGACAGTTTGTGGGGTAGGCCCTGGCATTTTATGGTGAAAGTTTTGACACTTGGAGCCTTAAAGTCAGCAATATTGACTGCCTGCTCCCCAGGATGGCCTGGAGCAGTGATATCCCAAGAGGGTTCCCAGACCAGCCCCTTCCTGCCCTCGGTGATCTCGGCCCCAGCTGGTGGGCAGCTGCAGTCTCCAAGAGCCCTGTGAGCAAGGGCAGGACCGCGCTGGAGGATTGTCTGGATGCCACCCTCTCCAAGAAATCGACCCCCGTGGGTCTTTTTAGGAACTCTCAGGAAGGCTTTTGAATGTCTTTTGAGTTTGCCAAAATGCCTAGGAGGCAAAAATGATTTATGAAACAGAGTAGAAATTAAGGGCGCCAGGAGAGACTGGTTGAGAAAGCCGTGAACTTAGAAAACAAACTAAATCAACCACCCTCATCCCCCTGCGTTCTTGAAATCCACAGCGTCCACTAGAGTTAGCCACTAACCAGAGCCGTGTCTGTGCCCTTTAAAGGTGGCAGTCCAAACTGAAGTACGCGATAAAATACACTTCAAACGCTTAGTATGTAAAGATGTAATGGAAACGATTTCTTTGATGGTTTTTTATATTGGTTGCATGTTGAAATATTTGGGGTGCATTGAGTTAAATAAAAATGTTTTGTTTGTTTACATTGAAAATGTGTTTTTTCAGGACAATTGATTGTTTTGCATACATTAGGTTATTTTGGATAGGTTAATTTGGATAGAGCATGTAGTTGTTTGTTGTGCATTGCCGTGAGCAAAGGTAAGTTGAGGAGAGGGTTTATCTGGCTTATATGGTCGGCTCACAGTCCTTTACCGGGGAAGTCAGATCAAGCTGGAGCAAGGCCAGGTTTGAACTGCAGCAAAATGCTGCGTGCTCAACTTGCTCTCATATACAGCCCAGGACGGCTGCCCAGGAGTGGCGCTGTCCACAGTGGGCTGGGTTCTCTCCTGTCAATTGCTGGCCAATGAAGTAGCCCACAGATATGCCCTCAGGATAGTCTGATAGGAGCTGCTCCTCAGAGGAGATCCCCTCACTCTGCCTAGGTTTGTGTCAGATTAACAAAAACTCTGGGAGCACTGTACTAATTTTTATAACCAGGTGGAGTTGTGCTAATATTAATTATCTTCACGGCTTCTTGCAAAATAGCGTCTATAATGCTCTTTTCCATCGCCAGACAGCTGCTTTGCTCCAATTACAGATACTTCTATTTAGCAATCTAAGAGTTCGACTCATTCAGTGCTTTTTCTATCTGTAATATTGTCTGTAAATAAACTCACAAAAGAAGTAAATTAATTTTCCCCTCCGTATTTTTACTTCACTGAACATTGTTCCCTCCTGGCAGCAGCAGATTCAAAGTAAGCCAATTAAACTATGTGTGGCTTAACGGTGGGACTAATAACAGGTTTTTATAAAATCTGATTTATGTTTTATTTTTACTATTTTCCTCCCTGAAGATCTAGTAGAACAAGATAATCAGTGCTTGAAGAAGCACAGATTTTACAATATAAAGATGAGTTTGAAGTGGATAGTTTCAATTTCTAGGTTTTGGGGTTTTTTTTGTTTTTGTTTTTGTTTTTGTTTTTGTTTTTGTTTTTGAGACGGAGTTTCTCTGTGTAGCCTTGGCTGTCCTGGAGCTTACTCTGTAGACCAGGCTCGAACTCACAGAGATCCGTCTGCCTCTGCCTCTCCGCGTGTTGGGATTAAAGGTGTGTACCACTGTGCCCGCTTCAGTTTCTAAACTTTAAGGAAATTCCTTCATAGATCAGTTAGGCAAAATTATCGGCTGATGCATCAAATTTTTTGTTTGGGGGGTGGGCTGGTCAGGTGGTTCTGTTGGGGTTTTTTTGTTTTGTTTTGTTTATTTTTTGTCAACTTGACAGAAGCTAAAGTCATCTGGAGGGAACCTTAATTGAGAAAATGTCCCATCAGATTGGCCTGAAGGCAAGTCTGTAAGGCACCTTCTTATTAGTGATTGATGTGGGAGGACCCAGGCCACTGTGCATGGCTCCACCCGTGGACAGGCAATCCTGGATTGTATCAGAAAGCACACAGAGAAAGCCACAGTGAGGGAGCCTGCAAGCGAGCTTCTTCACTGGTCTGCTTGAGCTCCTGCCTCCAGCTTCC
This sequence comes from Acomys minous, assembly GCF_964271855.1. Taxonomy (NCBI): domain Eukaryota; kingdom Metazoa; phylum Chordata; class Mammalia; order Rodentia; family Muridae; genus Acomys; species Acomys minous. The sequence goes on from NC_140489.1 coordinate 44,671,321, forward strand.
TTCCATGATCTTCGGGCCTGACTTCTCTTCAGTGATGGAGATGCTTCTCATAGCAATGGGAAACAAATTAGAACGCAAAGAATGTAGAGTCTGGGGGTAGAAGTACAGAGATGATCAGAATACATTATTTTGTTTTGCAATCCGTTATGCTTCCCCTTTATAAGAGAAAGTGCCAACATACACTTTCTGTTTTGTATAAAGACGCATGCGTGTGACTGCACGTATGATGAGCACAATCCTCAGTCTTTCTTCAGGAGCCATTCAGCTTGTTTCCCGAGACAGGGTCTCTCACTGGCACCTGTGCTTCTGGTATTATGTAGGCTGGCTGGCCAGTGCGCTTCAGAGACCTCCCCAGCTGGGGCTATAGGCAGGCGCTGCTTAGCTGAGTTTGTATTTGGGCCCTGCCCTTGGAGTGCGGTCCTCATCCTTGCACAACAAGTGCGTTTCCTGCTGAGCCACCTCCCCACACGGGGCCCACAGTGTGAAGAGTGCTCCTTTTCCCTAGGGAAAAACTCAAGGACTTTGCCAGCAGGAGTTGTGTCAGCAAGCTCTACAGGTTCAGAGTAAAAGCCTTTGGTGATTAGCCAAATTAAAGCCTTTGTCCAAAGCAATTTTTAAAAGGTTGCTTGTTGTTTCAGTACTCCAGATGCCATTCAAAGCAAAAAGATGCTTCTAGCTCAAAGCCGGGGGACCAGTTTTTCATAAATCTCCTCTCACTTTGAGATTGACTCATGATAATTATCTATGTGTCTGTAAATGGGAGTAGACACACGGCCTCATCCCTAACTAACCCAGAGGCCATCTCTAATAGATAACCGCTTGCGAGTGAAATTTTAGTTTTCTTCAAGGGAATCTCACTTAGGAAACAAACTACTGTAAAGGGTGGGCTGCGTGGCTAGCAGTAGATGCCAGCAGAAAGCAAACTCAGCCGTCTCTGTGGAGGTTCCTTGACTCATCATGCTGTGTCAGGGCTCTTCCTCCCTCCCCCATTTTACTTTTTATTTTATTCTGTTTATTTGTTTTTGCCATACAGGTCCTTTGCGAGTGCATGTGTGTGAGTGTGCGCGCACACACACATATATATGTATGTGTGTGTGTGTATACATACATATATGGCGTCTAGTGTTTTTATGGGACTCCTGAGTGTGCAAACAAGTTGGTCTTGGGTTTTAGAGTTTTGTTTTTTTGTTTGTTTGTTTTTGTTTTGTTTTTTGTTTTTATTTTTTTTGAGCCTTTTCTTGGACTCTTTTTCTTCTGCTTGTTTTATCCTATTCTGATGTGTTAGGTTTTTTTTGTTTTGTTTTGTTTTATCTTATTATATTAGGTCGTATTATTATTATTCCTTAAAAGCCTGTTTGTTTTCAGTTAGAGACATAAAGAGGATGGCTTTGGATGGGAGGGAGGGGGAGGGAAGGAACTGAGAGGAGGAAAGCGAGGGGAAACCATAATCAGTACGTATTATGTGAGAGAAAAAACTATTTTCAATAAAAGGAGGAATCAAAAGAAAAGAAAAGCTTGAATGGTGTAATCATTAATTAAAATCATTTGGATTGGCTATTAAATTTATTTATCCAAGAAACCCATCATTAAAAAAAGAGACTGACAGTGATAGCTTCATTATTCCATCAGATGTAAGTGATGGAAAGTCTGGAGATTTTAAGTGCTCCTTTGAATCTTGTAGACACTTAATCTTTATACAAATGACTGCTTCCCAGCTAACAATTTTATCAGATTGTCTGTAAAAGTTCACTGCCTCGTGCTTGAATTTTACATGCCGAAAGAAGTCATAAATGAAACACAATTAAAGATTTACTCAGGCAGTAGATGGAGTAATTATGTGGTACTTATAAAGTCATCATTAGAGGTCTTTTTATTAATGTCTATCAATGAATATTAAAATTCCATGAAATGAATACATTGAGATACAATTAAAAGTTAGAAGCTGCTCTGGGTAAACTTTTAATTAGGTCAACATGCTGCTGTTTCTGAGGTTTTTCTACCTAGAAGAGTTAGCCTTTGGCTATGATATGTTGATACATAATTAATGGACATAAAAAGGAAGTTCCTGTGTCCCAGATGACTTCACCTCCTCATTTCACCATTCTGGTTATGTTTGCAGTTCGCTCGAGGCAGCAGCCCAAGGAGAGTGGGTTGACACCAGAGAGGGTTGGGTATTCTGGGAGGGGGAGCCCGGTCTCCACTTCTTCTGTTCTTAGAACTTAGGCCAGACACCTAATCGGATTCTTAGACCTGAGCGCATGACCAACTGCGCACACAAAGCCCTTCTCCATTTTCATTTCTTCCCCAGCTTTTGTCTGTATTCTACCCCCACCCCAGTCATTGGCAAACTCAAGGTTTCTTATTAACATTGATGCATGTTAACTGCACAGAGCAATGGGTTTCTTTGTGATGTTTTCACACACACACACCTTACATATTTTATTCATATTCATCCCCTAGGACCTTTAGCCCTCGGTATACCTTCATGTTGTTCCTTTTCCTTGGTCCTTTCTGCAGATTCCATATATGAGAAAAAACATGCTTGCTTTTTGGAGTTTCGTTTATTTCACTTAACATAATGACATGAAGTTCTATCCATTTTCTTATCAGTGCATGGTTTTTACCCTTATGAGTGAATGATCTCTCTCTCTCTCTCTCTCTCTCTTTCTCTCTCTCTCTCTCTCTCTCTCTCTCTCTCTCTCTCTCTCACACACACACACACACACACACAGAGAGAGAGAGAGAGAGAGAGAGAGAGAGAGAGAGAGAGAGAGAAAGAGAGAGAGAGAGATGCGTGCACTTTTTCTTTTCTTTCTTTCTTTTTTTTAAAGACAAGATTTCTCTGTGTAGCCCTGGCTGTCCTGGATTCACTTTGTAGACCAGGCTGGGCTCAAATTCACAGAGATTCACCTGCCTCTGCCTCCCCTATTGCTGGGATTAATTACAGGTATGTGCCACTGCGACAGGCTGTGGACTTTTCTTTGTTTATTGACTCACTGATGAACACCTAGGTTTATTCTGTAAACTGGCTGTTGTAAATGGTGACTTAAACATGGCTAAGCAGATCTCTCTACTGTGTGCTGCCTTTGATACCCAGGACTGGTATAGCTGGGTCATACGGTACATCTTTTCTAGTCTTTTGAGGCATCTTCATACTGATTTCTAGTTAGGCTGCACTAACTTACATTTTTACTAATAACATGAGGGTTCCTTCCCGCCTGAATCGTCTCCTCTCCAGCATTTACTTATTTTGTACTCTTGATGATAGCCACTCTAACTAGAGCAAGATAAAAGTCTCAATGTAGTTTTGATTTGCATTTTTCTGATAATTAAAATGTGTAAGATTTTGCCAAATACCTTCTGGTGGTCTCTACTTCTTTTGAGTAAAGAAGTATATGTATTGTTTGGATTAACTATTCTTTTGGTGTTAAAATTTAACTTCTTTGTTTATTTTTTTGCTTTTTCAAGACAGGGTTTCACTCTGTATAGCCCTGGCTGCCCTGGAACTCTCTCTCTCTCTCTCTCTTTCTCTGTAGACCAGGCTGGCCTTGAACTCACAGAGATCCTCCTGCCTCTGCCTCCTGAGTGCTGGCATTAAAGGGCTGCACCACCACTGCCCAGAAAAATTTAAATGCTTTATACATCATGGATACTATTCCTCTGTTAGAAGAATAGCTGGCAAGGATTTTCTCTCCTTTTGTAGGTTGCAATTCTAAAACATGTTTTTGTAACAGTTATTTTTCACATGTATGCATGTGTATGATGTGCATATGAAGATCAGAGGACAACTTTCAGGAGTCAGTTCTCTTCTTCTGCCATGTGAATCCTAGGGACTGAACTCAGGTCACTGGATTTGGCAGCAGGTATCTGTAACCCACCGGGTTAGAAGTTTGTTTATTTTTTTTAATGATGCAATACAATTGACACAGTTCCTATCATTTTCACATGCTCACTTCCATCGCCATAGCCCCCAAAGTCAGAGCTAAAACTAGAGTCTTGGCATTCTCTAAATCAAACATAAGTGAATCCCAAGGCAAATTCCTGGCTGTCTGTAAATCTGTAAAATAAGCTAAGCAATGTGCTTCTCAAATGAAATAGTGGGGCAGGCAAAGGAAGACCTTCCCGTTCCTATAGGAAGACACAGGAAAGAAGAATATAGGTACCATTTATATGCAAGATCAAACAGGGAAAATATTAAAATTTCAGGTACAAAATTAGCCTTTGACACTTGAGCAAAGGTTAGGCCCCCAGAACTCTGAGTGGCCCAGCTTTCCTGGGTGTATAGACCTGACTGTAGTTCTCACAGGTTAGACTGCATACTTGTATTTCAGGATGGAGCTGCGTGTTGGTGGCTCTATCAGTCTTCAGTGTATGATCCTAGGAGCGACTCCCCCTTCACATACCTTCTGAGTTGCTTTGTTCAAGTTCCATTCATACTTTACAGATATTTTGAGATAATCCACCCATTCGGGAAATACCAGATTGTATTCCTCGTGCAGGCATAGCTTCTGTATATCCATTACAAGAAAAAGTAGCTTTTCCTAAGGTTCTGGTGGCTGGGGACGGTAAGGGATGGTGGCACATGGAGAATAATAGGAAAGCAGTTGTCCAGTATGCTGCTTGCACGAGAAAGAGTTGGCAAACTATGGCCTTTGGTTCAAGTCCAGCTTGCTCCACATTTTTGTAACGTGAGTTTTCATTAGAACACAGCCACACCTATTTGTTTACTCATTGCAATGGCAGAGTTGGCTGGTTACATGACAGAAACCCCATTATCTGAAAAGCCTAATATTTGCAGAAGCTTTTGGCAACATTTTAGATCAGATATCAGCAGCACAGAGTGTGGAACAATGGTTATTTTTGAGTTTTAACTAAAACCATGACTAAGGATTTTAGAGAGACTAATTCAGAGACATTCTCAGAATACTTGATCCGTCTATTGAGGAAGCACTTGCCATCTTGCCCCTTACTGATTTTGAGTCAGAGCACACATGAGTGAACAACCACGGCTCTCTTCCCTCTGAGCTGCTATTCTTTTGAGGGAAACCACTGCATTTTCAAACATTTGTTCATGGCAACCGACTCTTTTTTAAGGGCTTCCAGACTCAGGGTGAATGGATGAAAGTTCTGTTCCTTTGAAGAACTCTGACTAAGATGCTGGTTGAGGAAAGAAAGACCTAGTTATATACCCCAGCAGGAGGAGAACATAAAGGGGGGCAAATGGCTTCCTACAGGGCAATGTTCTCTCTGTATTGGATTGAATAGTGTCTCCCCCAAAATTCATAATGGAACCTCAGAATGTTACCTGGCTTTGTAAACTAAGACTTATTGTGTAGACCAAGTTGGCCTTGGATTTGTGGCAATCCTCCTGCCTCTGCTTCCCAAAGTTCTATGCATGCACCATTATGGAAATAGAGGATTAAACATGGAGTAGTTGGAAACAAGATAATATTACATTGGGATAGGCCATATGTAAATTTAATGACTGGTGCCTAGAAAAGACTGGTGTCTAGCCGCAGACACGATGGAAGGAAGAAAGGCCATGAGACTACAAATCAGGGATTGAGAGTGGCAGTCACATGCCAAGGGTGACCAGATGGCCATCTACCTCTAGGAGGCAGAAAGAAAAAAAAAAAAGCAAACGAAGTCACTGAAAGCCACTAGAGGGAGCATGATACTGCTAACACATTGATTGGGGACTTCTGGATTCTAGAAGAGAGAGGGAAAAAAAAAAACCTCTGCTGTTAATATTAGTTTGTTACAGCAACTCTAAAGATTATTGCAGGTTCTGTAAGGAAGAGGACATACCTTATCCACAGCAGCCTGTAGATGACCTTTTGGGTAACAGGAAAGGACCTTTGAACAAAGAGGAAGAAGGCCCTTAATTCTGGAAAATATCATGGTGGTGAAAAGCAGCCAAGCTGTTCAGACCACCTTACCAAGGGCCATATCCCTGTCCAAATTAAGTAGGAGGAGGTAGCCACTGTTAACCTCACTGTCAACTTGACTGGATTTTGAATCACTATGGAAACATACTTCTGGGCATGTTGATGAACTAGTGTCCACAAAGGTTGGACTGGGAAGGAAAGACCATCCTAAATATGGGAAACGCCATATTTTGGGCTGGAGAGTTCTGGACTGAGTGAGATGGAGACAGCTTTCCATTTGACTGTGGATGCAATTTCACCAGCCAGTTTACCCCAATAAACGCTTCTTTTCTAGGTTGCATTGCTCAGGTATGTTGCCTTAGCAATGAGAAAAAGCAACTAATAAAGGGTCCGTCTGCATTTCTACCAACCTAAGATCTTGCATGGGGGAGGCTTGGAGTGGAACAGTTGTGGCCAGAGGAAGCCCAGGAATCACAAGTTACCGTACCAGACTCTTTAATGGGACTTAAGAGTGGAGTTCTAGAAGTCCAGCACCCATGGCAACAAAACAGACTGCTGTTGGGATATGATCTGGGCTCCAGTCACGTCTCTCATAGTTTCTCTTTCTGCAGATAGGATCTTTTCATTAAGAAGCAGTATGTAGTATGTGTGCTTAGCTACGTGTGCCATTCTTTAGTGAAAGAGGCAAAGGGAACTAGAACTTTCTTTCACATTAGTCTAGACTGACCTTATCTAACTTCCAGTGTCTGACAATCAAATGGCTCCCACTACATCTTCGTTCTGATCAGCAGTGGGGGAAACAGGTAAAAATGTGAGCATTTCTGTAACTTGCAGTAGGCGAGAAGATAAAAATGGGTAGGATTATACCAGGCTAGATAGCGACAAAGGCTAGGAGGAAAGACAAAGCAAAGAGGGGAGATAGGAAGTGCATGTTTTAGTGTGTGTGTGTGTGTGTGTGTGTGTGTGTGTGTGTGTGTGTGTGTGTTGCACACACACACATTCGATTTTAAATTGCATGCTCAGAGAAGGCCATGGTCAGAGGATGATATTTAAGTAATGGCTGGAAAGAGAAGAGGAATGAGTTATAACGACAGCTAAGAGATGCCATGAGAAGGTGGGAAAGCATCTGAAGTGATGGGCACTTGCCAAGTAAAGTACTGAATGATAGGGGAGCTCCCGCAGACCCATAGGCAGCTGTGTCCGAGGAGGAATGGGCTCAGATCACACGGGTCCTTCTGGGCTGTTAAGTGGCTCTCACGTGACTTTGTCTTTGGTCTGAATATGATAGGAGCTTTGGATAGAGGGGTGACTTAGTTTCCAGCTGATCACCTGGGGTTTTGAAGGGTAGAGATGATGAGAGCGATCACATAGTGTATCATCCAAATGGAGCCTGGTTTTGTTTGTTTAAAGAAAAGATAGCCTTAAAGATAACACCCAGAGAAGAAGACAAAAAGCAAAAACTGGCGTCGTTTTCAATATAATGAAGATGTGTGACCATCCTAGTCATGAGGATATTTGAACACATGAGTTCTTGGCATCTTGGACAATGGTGATAACAGCAAAAAAAGATGGGTGGTAGTTGGGTTATTTGGAAGATGATACTCTCTGGTCTTGTGAAAGATCAGCTGTAACGTGCAAGAAAGAGAGTACAAAATTCAGTCAAAACTCTGAGCAGCTGGAGGAAGAAAATGGTATTCTCTGAAACAGGAAATAGGTTTTTGGAGTTGGGGAGTATTGAGAGCTTAGTGTTTGCTATGCTGGATTCGAGAAACACAAATAGAAAGGGGAAGCAACAAGTTGGAATTGGGAGTCTGGAGTTCAGAGGAGAGGTCCAGGCTAGGAAGTATAAAATTGTGTGTTATCATCCTAAAGGTAATATTGAAAGCCATAATACAGAATGACGTGGCCAAAAGGATGTGTGTGGGTAGAAGACAGGACTGGGCTCTGGGAAATTTGAATATTTAGAAGTTAGAGACATGAAAGGAAACCAGCAAAGACTCGACCTCAACCACAAAGGGGAAGAAAATGACGGAAGTAGGGGCCCCAGAAGCCCAGTGTGTTAATTTCCCATGGCTGTAACCAAAATCCCCAAGAGGAAAGCTTAAGGGGGGACTATTTATTTTGGCTCCAGAGGTTTGGAGGCTCCCATTTATAGTCCTTGGCTCTGTTGGCTCTAAGCTGCCTGTGAAGAGGAAGGCCACCAGGTAGTAGGAACATGTGGCATCAGAGACTCACGTCAGGTACATAGGAAAGGGTGGTGGTGGACCAGGTATCACCTTCAAAGGAACATGCCCAGCGACCTACAGCTTCCATCTAGGACCACTTTCCGAATTAACACCACTAGCTAGATACCAAATATGAGCATATGAGCCATGGTGGGGGGAGGATTTCTTATCTAAACCATACTATTATAGTGTAATATTATACACTATAAAGGGCTAACATATAAAGGAATAATTAGAGTCTGAGAATTATAGTGTGAGACGGCAGAGCTGGGCTTCAGAACATTTAAATATTTAGAGGTCAGAGGTGTGAGAAAACCAGAAAAAAATTTATCCTCAACCAGAAAGAGGAAGACGGTGACAGATGGGGCCCAAGAAGCTCAGTGTGTTAATTTTTCACAACTGTAAACAAAAGGCTGCTTGGTGTTTTGGTTCCTTTATGGAGTGGGTCGAAGATGGACGGGCAGAGAGGAACTGGAAAGCAAGATGACTGTTTAAAGGATTTTTGTTATGAACGAGACAAGTGGTGCAGAAAGTAAAAAGAAGTAGAGCAATTGGTGGTTCATGTATTAGAGAGCAAGGTTCTGAGGAACTGAGAGGGAACACACACACAGGGTGAGCTTTGCCTTGCGAGGAGAGAAGGTGGGTGGGTAGGCCCAAAGCGCACGTATGTAAATGTGTATTTGCGGTGTGGTGGGAATGGGGTTTACAAGTCTTCCCCGTGGGTTTTCCAGTGGAAGTCAGGAATTTAATGCCATCCAAGAAGAACGGTGTGGGAGGCTGATGGTAGAAGAGAAAAGGTGATTTAATAGTCCCAGAGAGTGGCCAAGTGGACGGACTACAGTGATGGAGCTTGGTAGTCCAGCAGCATTCTCTTCCTGTTTAGTTAGTGGTCAGGAATGCAAGGTAACCCCAGTTGGTATGGCCTTGAGTTTTCTATATCGGTGCCCAGCTGTGTGTGTGTGTGTGTGTGTGTGTGTGTGTGTGTGTGTATGTGTGTGAGAGTGTGTGTGCACACGTGCGTGCTAGCATAGCAGACTGAAGGGACTGGATGGAACAAGGTTGTGCTTTAACATAACCAACATGGAAAAATAAAAGAGGGGCAGAAGTGTTGAAGTCATATTCGTGAGGCATTCGGTAATGCCTGTCCTTGGGTTTAAGCTGGGGAGTTAAGAGGATTGATCTTACTGGAAACATTGACACTGGGAAAGCAAACAGACAGACACGCTGACATTTATATGACAAGTGTGGCATACTAGCCCTGAGACCTCTGAAACCCGCCGCTCTGGATTGCCAGACCCATTGGCATTTATTCCCTTTCTGGCATCTTACAATAAGTAACTGGAAAGCCAAAATATTAACCTGCACTCATTTCTCCAGTTGTTGAACACTAGATATTTGCCCCGTCAGTGTTCCGGACTTATGGGAAGTGGTGACTTTACGTGGGTGACTCTGGTGTGGACACAGACTTTCCCAAATCCTGTGGGCTGACGCAAGGCCCAGAAGAAACAATGCGTATTGGAGCCCCTCATTATCTTCCCAAAGGGGCTTTTTAGCACCCTCGCTGATAGCTAATACTATTTATAAAAATATCTGTGTCTTAGATCTGATCTGGTTTGGTTCAGAATTGGAAGTTAAGAAAAGGTCTATTATTTGCTTTTAAAAACCTGACACAATAGTTTGGATTGAGTGTAATTTTATATAATCCAGATCTTGAAATTTAAAGATCACATTGGCATTTGAAGAATCCACAATATTCTGTTAACCACAAAAAAAAATAACTCTTTTTAGATTTTGGGAAAGTAAAAATTTTCTGGACTGCTAACACATACCTACCTCTTAGTCACACACACGCACAAAAATAAGTGTTTGTACAAATTGGAGCCGGTGCACGTAGAATCATAGTATTTATAGTGAATGTCTGTGCACTTGACAAGAGGTTTTGGGGAACATATTTAGAGTTGTTATTAAATACAGAGAGCTCAAAGACAAGTAAGAGTCAAGATCACGCCCATGTGTTAGTTCTCCTGAGATCACCACAAGAGCCAACCTGCTAATCCAGCAAGAAAAGAGAAACAGAAATTAGCTGTGAAAATACAAAATAAACTTTTCTAAACCCAGAACTAAAATGTAATTAACTTTGGAGTCATGACATCAAAAACAAGAAATCCATTTATGCCTTTGAAAACATTAGCAACAAGCAATAAATATGTACTATGGATGAGTAATGTAAAAATGAATGCTTCATGTATGTTTGTATATGTGTATTACAGAGGATTTAATTTAAAATGGCATGGTTTTGTTTCAGAGTGATGCTTCAGAGACTTTGAACATGTATTTAAATCACTTTTCATCTTGAACCATCACCACATTTAAACTCATCAGCGATCCTTTCTCATAAGGCACACTAGCTAACCATGTCCCATGCTTATGTGGAGAATCTGCCCCAGCAGGACAGTCCCCCTTTAGCTGACCTAAATTTGAGATGATATAATCTCTGCTTTCTTTATCATTTTAACTTTCAATGAGGATAGCTATTTGTAGGCTTTGATTTTTTTAAACCTACTTTATTTGGAGTTCTTTAATGCCTCTACTTCCCTTCCAACCCACCAACCCTAGGTAGGAGAGGAAGAAGGTTAGTAGGGAGAGGGGATGTAGACCTTTTAGACTCAGTTTATTGGGGGCAATTCCACTCTTCATCAGGATTCCAGCAGTCAGCAACAGCAAACAGCACTCCCCTGCACGAGGCAGTTCCCAGCTGACAAAGATCAAGCGCCTTCTCACAAGGCTGCTTTCAGCTTTGGATAAGCTAAGGCAGTTTCACAATCCCACCCTTGGGATCAAAACAAAAACATGTTTACATAACATCTAAAACTTCCACTGCAGTTATTGATCTCCATGTTCTAGATCGCTTTTGTTCAATATGAACCATGTATATAACTTTAAATGTGATGTTTGCTCAAAGAAAAGAGAAACAAGAAAATTGACTCCAATTTTATTGCACTTACCCAACACTACACTACATAATCAGAACAAAGTATTCTCTTTAAAAATATTTGCTTATGCTTTATTTATTTGTTTGTTTATTTATTTTGTGTATGCATTTTGCCTGCATGTATATTTGTTCATCACCTTCATTACTGATGCCCTTAGAGTCCAGAAGAGGGAATCCAATCCCCTAGAACTAGAGTTATGAATGGCCGTGAACCACCATGTGGGTGCTGGGTCCTCTGGAAGAGTAGTCAATGCCCTTAACCACTGAGCCATCTCTCCAGCCACAAATAAAAGGTTCATAATGAGCTAATTTACTTTTGTTTTGTTTTGCTTAGTTTTGTTTTGTTTTTTCGAGACAGGGACTTTTTCTAGCACACAATCATCTTTTTTTTTTCTTATTGATATCTTTTTTAACAGTATTTTTTTATTAATTTATTTGTATTACATCTCAGTTGTTAGCCCATCCCTTGTATCCTCCCATTCCTCCCTTCCTCCTGCTTCCCCCCATACTCTCCTCCCCTATGTCTGTGACTGAGGGGGACCTCCTCCCGCTGTATATGTTCGTAGGGTATCGAGTCTCTTCTTGATGACCTATTATCCTTCCTCTGGGTGCCACCAGGCATCTACATCCAAGGGACAAGGTCCAATATGGGGCACCAGAGTTTGTGTGAAAGTCAGACCCCACTCTCCACTTCACGATGGAGAATGTCCTGTCCATCGGCTAGTCTGGGTAGGGGCTCGAAGTTTACTGCCTGCACACAATCATCTTGAACTCATAATTTTCTTGCAGTGGCAGGAGAGTAGGGGTGTAATTCCTCATATCCTAGTAAAGTAGAAATCATTTTAAAATGAATTATTTTGTGTGTTTAGTTTTGTAAGCGAAGGGACTTGTGACTGAGTTTGGTCTGTTCAAGAAAGGCAAGGAGATATAAAGTGGATATAATATGTTCCCAGATTCTCTTCTGTGGATTGGCCCTGGTTGGGCTCCCACTGATGAATGTGCTAATCATTGATGAACCGTAGCTCAATTATTAGGAAGTAGGAGTCAAGTGAGGGAGGGGGTCCCTGGAAGCACACTTGAAGGGCGCACGCTGGAGAGCTTCTGCTTTCTGCTCTCCCACTTCCATGAGGTCAGCAGCTTCCTTTGCCATGTGCTACCGTCACCACGGTTCTGCCTCTGCTCAAGCAGATCTTGAATGGAAGGTTCTAGAATCATAAGCCAAAATAAATTTTCCTTCCTGCCTGTTGATTTTCTCACTTTTATCCACACACCAAAGGAAAGCTGATGTAGAATCAGTGGGGGGAAACCAATTTATCATGCCATTACGTCCGTGAGACAGAGTCACCGTGTCTCCTGGTGACAGCCCCTCTCTCAGTCCTCCCTCGGATCTCAAGAATGTTCTTGCTTATGAAGCAACAAAAGACTGTCTTCTTTGTGACAGAGACCCAGGGGATAACCTGGAAGAACCCTCTGTTTCCGTTTACAAACAAAAGTTAGTTAAACTAAGATGATACCGGAATAGAAATCATTTAAGAGAAATTACTATTATCTTTCCCACACCCAACTCCCTTAAAGGGCGGCTCTCATTTTGCCCCACTGCTGCAGGACCTTGATCAAGTTCACAGAGGGAAGAAAGAGGGAAGAACATAGATGCGAGCTGATTGTACCTAAGATTTCACAAGCTTTGATCTTAGGTTGTTCCTTTGCTGGATACTTTCTTTCCTTAATTTGTATCACTTTGGTTTTTCTTTTTTCTTTCTTTTTTGGCTTTTCTTAGTTCAGTTGTAGTGGTGATTTAACTGGTCTGCGGGCTTGGTTTTGAATGCTTCTGTGTTCTAGGCTGTCATTCCCACAGGGTGGTACATTTAATGAAATAAAAGCTCATCTTTGTAGGCTTTTTTAAAAAGTGATGTTTGATTTTTATCACGGATTTTCCTCCCATTCGCTTTCACTTTTAGCCTGAATAGGTTGTTATACAGCAGCAGTGCTGTCTGCGCTCTAATCACAGGGACTCAAGCTTGGACTACCACAGGACACTTCAAAATATGAGCTATTGGTTTTTCAAAGTGACAATAATATAGTTTTATTTTCTACTCTGTTAAATATTAAACAACGTTTATTTATTTTAGATTTAGAATTTAACTGGGATGTGCCTGAGTACTTGCCTAGCATGTTGAAGGGCTCAGGTTCTATCCTTAGTGTGCCACATAAATAGAACTTTTATTTATTTTACTTAGACAGGGTCTCCCTATGTATCTCTGGACCTCCTAGAACTCACTCACTATATAGACCAGGCTGGCCTCGAACTCACAGAGGTCTGCCTGCCTCTGTTTTCTGAGTCCTGAGATTAAATGTGTGTGCCATCATGCTTGACAAGAACTTCTGATTATAACAATTATTCTTATGAAAGTCAGACCCCACTCTCCACTCAACTTTGGAGAATGTCCTGTCCATTGGGTAGATCTGGGTAGGGGTTTGAAGTTTACTGCATGTGTTGTCCTTGGCTGGTGCCATAGTTTGAGCAGGACCCCTGGGCCCAAATCTGCCTATCATAATATTCTTCTTGTAGGCCCCATATTTGGCCACGTCTCCTGGATGGGGAGACCTGGTGGCACTCAGAGGAAGGATAGCAGGCTACCAAGAAGAGACTTGATACCCTAGGAGCATATACAGGGGAGGAAGTCGCCTTCAGTCACAGTCATAGGGGAGGAGAGTAAGGGGAAAATGGGAGGGAGGGAGGAATGGGAGGATACAGGGATGGGATAATTATTGAGATATAATATGAATAAATTAATAACATTTTAAAAAGAAATTGGGAAAAAAGAAAAAACCAACTATCTTAAACTTTTAAGTCTCCTTCTTACTCTTAAAAATTACTGAGAGATTTTGTTTAAAATTCAGAAATTTGGCTGGGAGTGGTGGCGCATGCCTTTAATCCCAGCAGGTGGGAGGCAGAGGCAGGCAGATCAATATGAGTTCTAGGTCAGCCTGGTCTACAAAGTGAGTCCAGGACAGCCAAGGCTGCACAGAGAAACTCTGTCTCAAAAAACCAAAATAAATAAATTAATTAAAATAAAATTAAGAAATTTAAAAGTACATAGTGATAAAGCTTAAATCAATCTCTCTAATAAATACCTTACATGTCAACATAAATAATGTATTTTTATAATAATAGCCATATTTACTGAAAGGAAACGTTAATGAGAAACACATTGTTTTACAGTTTTAAAATAATTCTTTAACAGTTGACTTAAAAGAAACCATGGGTTATCATACTGCACCTGTAGTTAATCTGTCTTAACATAAACATGAAAGAGCTTTGACTTAGGAGCCCTGACATTATCAGGCACAGCTGAGAAGCACTGGTTTAGAACAGCAATTGGCTCCTGAAGGAAAGACTACCCAATAGTCATGATTAATAGTGAATGCACTTAGAAAGATTAGAAGCTATTCCATTAGCTATTAGGACATAATTTTATGACATTAATTTTTTTTTCCTCTGGGGCTGAGGCATGACTCAGTGTTTAAGGACACTTGTTGCTGTTGTGGATGGCCTGGGTTCAAGGCCCAGAATCAACACTGGAGCTCAATACCTCCCTAACTACAGTCCCAGGGCATTCGCACCCCAAGAGGCACCAGGTCTGCAAATGGCGCACATTCATATGTGCAGGTAAAAGTTCAATAAATAGAAAAATGACTTTAAATAATTTTTTTCTTTAAAAAAAATTCAAAGTAAAGATTCATTTCTAAAATTCAGAATAGTACCTTTGTATGTTTGATTTTACTGAGTGCTAGTAACAAAGGTATGTGGTGGGAGAGAAGGAGGTGGGTGGGGTCTTCAGAATTTGTCAGTTGGAGGTTTGCTGTGCCCCCACCACAGTTGATGGAATTAGCATGTTTATAGGAAGAGTTCAAAGTTTTATGTTCTATCCAATTTTAGTATTGACGTAGTTTTGTAACTCTGGGAAAATGACCTTATACTCTGAGCAGCCCCCCCCCCGCCCCCCGTGTGTGTGTGTGTGTGTGTGTGTGTGTGTGTGTGTGTGTGTGTGTGTGTGTGTGTGTGGCAGTACTAGTAACTGTAACTAGGTTTTGAGCCCTCCCAGAACCAGCTTCAATATGGACGGCTAGCTATTTCCCCCTGAGAACAGGTGGGGGCAGTGGTGAGCTGCTTGAGGAGGGAAGCCTGGGATGACGTCTGCTGCAGGTGGCTGCACTTAAGACCCTAGCGAGGGAACTTCAGGCCAGAACCAAGCATGATGATGACACGGTGATCTCTGAGGCCTGGAAAACCAAAGTAAACAGGATTAAGAGACACAGAAGTGGAACCCAAGATAAACCCTGAGTGAAAGCCAAACAGTAAGGTGTCAGAGCACAGAAAGGAGTCAGGCCAAGGGCTGGATAGTGTGTAGAAGGTTCTGCAGAGAAACCCAGGCTCTCTGCTTGAGCTCAAGGATGATGAGACACTCCAAAGTGATGGCTTGGAGGGGTGACATAGGCCTAGCCTTAAAACATAATCTGCACAGTGGGGTGGGGACAGCATTCCCGTAGAGTGCACGCAGCCTGGGTGTGTTCATTCACCCTTCTCTTACCTCTTCATCTTATGATAGAGGTGTTTTGCTTTTGTTTGTTTGTTTTTTGTTTTGGTCATCTCAGTTGCGGTGACCCACCTCCTTGTCTTGTCTAGAACTGGGGGTGTTCCCTAGCACTTGGCTCTTTGTTTTAAAGCTGGAGAAGTAGGATATGCTGGTTCCTCTGCCCCAGAAGACCCTTCTAAGCTGGACTAAGTCAGTGGGATGGATGCTGTGAGCAGCCAATGGATGCTGCCTCACTGCATGGAAAATACCTCTCTGAAAGTAAAATGAATCCCAACAACCCCCCCACCCCACCCCATCTCCCCACCCCCCATCCTATCCCACCCCAACTCCCTAAGCCTCTACCCCCATCCCACCCTCCCACCCCCATCCTTTCACCCCACTCCCCCACCCCCCACCTCTGTTGACAACCCCCTGCTATGCTCCAGGCAAGCACCACAGGAAACTTGCTGTGGCATGAATTAGGAATCCCTGTTTCCTCATAAGCTGGGGTTCTGTCTCTGTCATCCAGAGGCCCCAACTCAAAAGAAGTAGAAGAAAAAAATAATAATCTGTGGCCATTTTGAGGTCCCTGGAGGTAGATGAGTGTAAGCCGAGAGGGGGCTGTTCTAACAAAACATAAGACTGGTTTTGAAGTCACCCGAATCTGTCACTCCGACACTATTGTAACAACCCAAGCAGCCAGGAAAGCTGTGACCTTGAGCTGGTGACATGAAACCACATCTTTTTCTGCGTGTTTCATTCAGTGTTTTCCCAAGGAGGAAAAAAACAAAACAAAACAAAACACCAAACATTCTCTGCCCACTGCCTTCTGTGCAAACAAACATCTCCATGGGTAAAGATGGCAGCAAATGTGCCTGCCTCACTGTCATGAGAAGCCCTGATGGTTAACCTTAAAACCAGCATGGCAATAAAGATTTATTTTCACAAAATTCTGTCATCTGGAGGGTAGCATATATCCCATATTTCTCAGAATTTGTCATCTGCCTCACATTTGAGATTTACTCCCCTAGGAGGGTTTGTAGGCTTCCTAGACTCTGTCCAGAATCTAGCGTTTGAGCTAAGCTTATCTGAGACGGCTAGGACAACCAAGACTTCCAGCACGTGGGTTCTATGGGTGTCCTGGTGGAACGTGTCCACCCGCCCTGTACAGATCCAGCTGCCTGCCACTTCCTGTTTCTAGTCTGTGACAATGCCATGACTGAAGATGGCTAGTGTTAATTATGAGCACAGCAAATCTAGATTCATATAGGAGCTAGACATCTGGGGATGTCTGCAGGTGTGGGTTATCTTAATTGCATTAATTGAGATGAGGAAGACCTGCCCACTGCTGCTATCTCCGTTTCCTGGCTGGGATTCTGGACTATATAAGGAGAGGAAGGAAGCCAAACAGCAGCGAGCATTCATCTGTCTCTGCTTCCTGATGTGTATGCCATGTGACCAGCTGCCTCGAACTCCGGCTGCCTTGGCTTCTCTGCCTTGATGAACTGTCGGTAGAAGAAATCTTTCTCTTAAGTTGTTTTTGTCAAGGTATATATTTTTTAAAATCATAGTATCAGGAGATAGTAAGATACAGAGTAACACTGCTTTTCCGTGGCCACAGGGATAACATGCATGGGTGAGGAGGCTTAGCTCAGAGACTGCAGGTACCACCATCTTGTAAGGGCTTCTGTCTCATGGTGATGGGCAGAGAGAGATGGAGGCCGGAGTGTGGACAGGAAGTGACTCAGATGTCTGAGGAGTGTGAGGAAGGCTTTCAGGTAAGAGGAGGCTGAACTAGAACAAGGCATGATCAAGTCTCGAGCAGCAATGCCATATTTGAGAAAGAAACCAGGACAAGAGAGGATGGAGAGCTGAATCTGAACTACTTAATTTATAGGAAAGAAATATGCTTTTAACCAGGACCAAGGATATTGTAAAACTCAGAGGTTCCTGCAGAACCTTGATTTTATGTCCCTGGATATCTTTCAAAGGAGGCAAGCTGAGGCTTCAGAAGCGACTGCTTCGTCTAAAGGTTCTTCTTCTTGGGAGCTGGTCTCCTAATGCTTCATTCAGTTTTCATGTGTTGAGCATTTGCTGGGTATCAGCCACCTCGGTAGATATGCATGCAAATCATGAGACAAAAATGGTGGCTTGAACCCAGTTTGAATTCTCAGAATGCACATGCTGTGTCTCTTGTGTTTGAACCCTTAGCTCCAGCTGGTGGTGCTGTCCTGGAGGGCAGTGTGGAGGAAATAGGTCACTGGGGGTGAGATTTCATGGCCTGGCCACATTTCCTCGTTTTCTTTGTTTCCAGCCGGCAGAAACATCACAACCAGATTAGTGCATGCTTTCCGGGCCATGAGGGGATATAAACCAGAGCAAACCCTTTCTTCCTGGAATTGTTTCTTGTTGGATATTTTATCACAGCAGTGAGAAAAGCAGCTAATCCTGAAGAGAGGTCAAAATAGCAGCCAACACAACACTAATCTTCACAATATTCTTTTTTATTTTTCCAGACAGGATTTCTCTATGTAGCCTTGGCTGTCTTGGACTTGCCTTTTAGGCCAGGCTGGCCTTGATCTCACAGATTTCCACTTGCCTCTGTTTTTCTGAATGCTGAGGCATGTGTTACTTCCCCTGTTTTTTTTATTTTTTTTATTTTATGTGCTTTGGTGTTTTGCCTGCATGGATGAGGGTGTCAGATCCCCTAGAAGTGGAGTTAAAGACAGTTGTAAGGGGCCATGTGGGTGCTGGGAATTGAACCTGGGTATGTCTGGAAGAGCAGACAGTGCTCTTAACCTCGAAGCCATCTTTCCAGCCCTCGCAGTATTCTCTTCATAGCAATGTTCCTTGCATCACGTCCTGCTCATCTCCCTAGCACTGCTTCCTTAGCACTTTGTAGCCGACTCCCTGTCTGTGGATACACGCTCATTGGTTAGTTTGGTATCTGTTCAGCTTGCAAGCATTTTGCATTTTTATTCATGTCAGAGTTCCTCTTGAGATCTTGTAGCCATTCCCTGTTATGTGTCCTGCTCAGCTGCACTTACTCCTAAGATGATTTAGCTCTTAGCATCTTAACTTTCGGCAACAGAATGAAAACTGCCTTCCATTAATAGCAGTTGGAATTGCCAATTCAGCCTTAGGTAAACCAATAATTAAACGTTGTGTGTGAGAGCATGCATATAGGCACCTGCACACATTCATATATGTATGTGGGAATTTGTGTATGTGTGTGCATGATGTATGTATGTGGGAGTGTGCATATCCACATGTGTGCAAAGTGATAAACGCAAAGTGATCTTTTGACCTCCACATATGTCCATGCCTGAATGGAAGAGGGTATCAGATATGACCTCCATAAGGACATATATGGAAGTCAAAGGATCACTTAGGCATAATCTCACTTTCCACCAGTTTTGAGGCAGGATCTCTTTGTCACTTGCCAGTGTGAGCAATGGCTACCCAGCATGTGAGCTCTCAGAGATTTCTCCTGTCTCCCGTCCCATTTTGCCCTAGGATTTCTGCAATGCAGGTACATGCTACCACTTTTGGCTTTACATGGGTTTGGAGATTCAAACTCAGGACATCATGCTTGTGTGTCACCTTCCTAGCTCCAAACCAATATCTAATGCCAAAATAAAGTAATCATGATGAGATACTGATAAATTTGCCCTTAGAATGGTCTAGTGTAGACTGTGTGAGGCATTGTGCTGATGCATCGCATAATGCTAATTATATTTGCTAAACACTACGGTCAGATACTAGGTTGTCGGCTTTCTCTTATTGCCTCATTCAGTCCCTGAAACTATCTTGTGAAGAAGCTGTCTTGTGAAGAACTGATTTTGAAATGAGACATGGAAGCACAAACACAGCTGGTGCCTGAACTCAGAGCTAGTACTTAAATTCAAGCAACCACGTGCCTCATCCTGTGTGACCTTCATATTAGTCCTAAGAGGTCTATATTACAAATAATCTTTAACAGGCTGCTGTTATATTATAGATTGCATTAAAATCTAAGACTTTGACAGAGTTCTCACTGACTTGTATCTATTATAACGAAAAAGATAGAGATGTTTATCCTAGTTTGCTTTTTATTACCGTAATAAGCACAATGGCCAAAAGCAACTCGGCGAGGAAAGGGTTTATTCATCTTGTAGCTACAATCCATCATGAAGGGAAGTCAGGGTAGGGACTCAAGGGAGGAACTTGGAGGCAGGAACTGAAGCAGAGGCCATGGAGGAACACAGCACCCTGGCTTGCTTCTCATGGCTCCCTCAGCTTGAGTTCTTTTATAATCCAGGTTTACCTGCCCAGGGGGGACACTGCCCGCAGTTGGCTGGAACCCACCACATCAATAAGTAATAAGGAAAATCTCCCAAAGGCTTCTCAGCAATTTTATCGAGGCATTTTCTCATCTGAGGTTCCCTCGTCCCAGGTAACTTTAGCTTGTGTCAAACTGACCAATACCTAAAACTAAGCAGCACAGTAGACAGCGCTTGTTGAATCTTGGAGCACATAAAATTCACAGATTTTTTTGCATGGTTCTAGGGAATCTCTGATACTGATCTATTACCAGCCATATAGAATTACAAATACAGTTTTGCTCTGAGCCTTAAATCAATATGCTCACCAACTCCCAGTGACACCGTGTTCTTAGGCTTCTGCTAGGTAGCATCTCAGTCCCTGGCTTATAGTCCAGTTGCTCCTACTGGCTAAATTTGGATGGAAAGAAGAGAAAAGAAGAAATTCCTCTTTGTACTAACCTACTTCCTCAACACTCCAGGGGCACGCGATTTCCTGATGATGTACTTCTGAGGTCTGAAGATGAGCCCTATAGCCTGAAAAAGAATCTTGGAAGATGGTATGACATGTTTTCCCAGGAGACGCTGAGTCCATATGAAAATCACATGAGAGTCCTGAGAGTCAGATTAATTCTATAAAGTCCAAGCTTTTAACCAGCAGTCTCGGGCTTCTGTGATTGCAGTTTGAAGAAGGAAAGGAATCCACGGGCTCTGTGAGCTGTCCAAGGTTCTGACCTCTCCACCACACTGTAGTGTCTTCCCTGTCCTTAGTCTTCCTGGTAGCATATTGCGTTAGATGCTGAACCCTTTGAACATAGTTTGTGATCACTAATCCTAGAAGACATCTCTAGTTAACCTTTACCTTTATTGAGCCAGCCTCCCGTCAATGGAACACAGTATTTTACCAGAAAGTTAATTCTAGGGGTTCAAGACTTACTATGTGTAGAATGAGGCAGATGACGCAGACTTTAGTAACATCTGCCTTAGGCAGGTGACTTTGAAGGACTCTTTGAAGAACTCTGATTCTCTCATCCTCCTTCTGTAATCAGATGTGAAAATGATGGAAATAAAACACAAAGTAGTTTTTTTCTAATACATGAGGAAGAATAACATATATAAACAGTAAGCACAGAACTGTGGTGGGGCACACCTTTAATCCCAGCACTCAGGGAGGCAGAGGCAGGCAGATCTCTGTGAGCTCAAGGACAGCCTGGTCTACAAAGCAAGTCCAGGACAGAAAAACCCTGTCTTCAAACCCCGCCACCACCACCACCACCACCACCACCACCACAACAACAACAACAACAAAGAAGCAAACACAGGGGCCATGGCAGCTACCATCTGGGCCAAGATCCAGGGCTTTGAGTCACTCCACTCCAACATCTACCCATCTATGAGCTGCTGAAGCATGTAGAGCCAGTCCTGTAGAACCAGAGCTGCAGGATCACCATGAGTCTGGCAACAGCTGGATATCCAAAATGAGTCTCGGAGATGGTCCAGTATTTATGATGCTTCAGAAACCAGAAACCCTTGAACCAGACCAGTGACTCACTCATTGCAATGAATATTTGCACGCAAAAGTCTCTCTCTCTCTCTCTCTCTCTCTCTCTCTCTCTCTCTCTCTCTCTCTCTCATACACACACACACACACACACACATGAATGATACACTGAAGTTTCCAATGACAAAAAATATATTTGATAGAGAGGTGGGAACGGTGGAGGAATGGAGTAGTGAGTGAGCAGTGAAGAGAGGAGGAACCAGAGACATGTTCGGAGTGATAGGTGTGAGAGAAGACTTCAGTGGACAGGGAACATGTCATTGCTAGGTGGAGCTGACAGGGTGGTGCATAGCAACTTGGAACCTGCGCTCTGACTCCCCCCAAACAAGATGCCCAGCCACAGGCTCACCCTGGTTCTGAGCAATGACAGCCGGTCTAAGATGAAGAACAGATGATTTTCTGGATGATTGGACTTTCTCAAAAGACCTCTATGATCCCTGCTGCCCCTGGAGGCCCACATTGGTATCCATGATCCACTGTCCCAGGCCATGTTGAAGCCAATGGTTCATGTGGAAGTTCCTGGTCTTTCAGAAGCCTGGAGCTGTGTTGATGTTCCTGACCTCAGGTTCCACTGAAGGTGGCACGGATGTCCTTGGTCTGGGCCACCGCCTGACCCCATGCTGTTATCCAGGCCAGCGCTAAACCACTGGGGGCCATACTGATGTCAATGGCCTATGCTGCTACCTAAAGCATGGAGCTATCTGGGTCTGCAGTCCTATTGTAACTTGGGTCTATGTTGATGTCCATGGCCCATGTTATCACCTAACGACATGCGGGTGTCTATGGCCTGTGCAGAGTCTGAACATCTGTTGGTGTCCATGAGACATGCTGCTGCTAGGGGCCATGCTGCTGCTGGTGGATGTAGGACTCTGCTGATTAAGGTAGAAGTCTGGCCTTCTCTGGAGAGCTGGTCCGTGGATATCTGGTTTTGCGCATGGTCTATGAAGAACTGACTCCCTTTCTCAGTGGGTCCCTCACTCACCTGATCTGGCAACCCCAACCGTCCTCCCTCAAAAAGTAACAGCCTAGAGAGCCATTGATGAGGACTCTTAAAAACTGTGACAAGGATTCTGAAGCATAGTTTTCCACAACTGATGGCTTTTGGTGGGGCACAGGTGGGGATGGACCAGAAGGACTCAGTTTTCTTGAAGGGGCTGACCACTGGGAGTCAGTGAGTATATGGTTAATACAGATTGGACTTGTTTTTTTTTTTTTTCTTTTTGGGCAGTGGGGCGGGGAGGGGAGAGAGGGGAGTCGCAAGTGTGAGGACTGGAGAAAAAGTTTACTTGAGGTTCATGACGTGAAATTCCCAAATAATCAATAAAAATATTATGAAAGAGAAAACAGCATAGGACTCCAAGGCAATCGTCAACCAGGAAAGCTAATTACCCACATCACATAGGCAATTAGACTAAGATGGGATAAAATACCTAAATGTGAGGTCTTAAACTGTAGAAACATCATTAAAAATGTAAGTACATATCCTTGTGGCCTAGAATTATCCAACAGTTGCTTAGATAAGCCCCTATTAACAATTTAAGCAAAAAAGAAAAGGAAATTGAGCATTTACGTAAAGAACAGTGAACAGTTTTGTGCTACAAATAACACCATCAAGAAAGTTTTAAAAATCCAGAAAATAGGAGAAAAAAATCTCAAATCATGGATCTTACAAAGGACTTATATCCAAAATATATAAAATATCTTATAATTCAATAATGGAAAGACAACCCTGCTTAAGAACAGGCAGAGAATTTGCACAGACATTTTGCCAAAGAAAATATGTAAATGGCGAAGGAACACATGAAAAGATGCTCAACAAAAGGCCAGTCAGAACCACAGTGCGATACAGCTCTATGTCCATCACTTGTCTCCTCACTGAGCAGGTGTAAACAATGCAAAGAAAGGAGGTTTGCTTTGGTTTGCTAAGGCTTCCTGTCCATCATGGCAGGAAGGGTGTGGTAACAGGGGCCCAAGGTGACTGGCCACACTGTGTCCACAGTCAGGAGGCAGAGAGAGATATGAATGCATGCCCAGCTCTCCTTTCTCCTTCTTCAAAGATTTCAGTCCATGGAATGTATCACCGATGGACATGTCAGAGGATTGTTTCCATGACGATTCTAAGTACCATTAAGTAGACAATCAAGATTAACTGTAACGACTTCATGCCCATTGATATGGTTGTGATTTTAAAAATGAAATATAACATGCTATCAGGAATGTGGAGAAATTGTAACCTTCATAGACCACCAATGGGTTCACTTAGTTTTGGCAATGTGTAGGGCGTGGTTTTAAGTGTAGTGATGGAAGGTATCGAAAGAACCCTTTTCTGATTATTATTTAATACTAAGATACTAAGGAAGCAAAACCTTCTTTAGCCATAGAAGCTGCGCCAGCTCAACCTGGCTGAATGCCATTAACCTATAAAGCCACGACCTGAGCACCAGGGCGCTGTCTAGATTGTCCTTGATGCTTCTTCTCTGTGCCGTTCATTTCTTGGGATGAAGACCCACCTGTGTCTGCATTGCTTCCAGCGTCCTTCAGGAACCTGATATCAGATGTGTTCAGGTGCTGGCTAGTTTTAAATAGCTATTCCCTTCCCCCCTTTTAAATCTTGTTCTTTCATCAATTTCTTTTTAACTTTCAAGACCTTGCCATCAAACATGGTCTTCCAGTTTAATAATCTCTCGATTATTGATCAGGAGTGTTTATTTTGCTTTTTGTTCTGTTTATTTCTTTTAAAATATTTGGTTTTATATTTATGTATGTATGTGTGAGAGTATGTGTGTGGGTGCTCTCAGGGACCACAAGAAGATGCCAGTCTCCCTGGATCTGGAGTCACACACAGGCTATTGTAAGCCACCCTAGAAAGATTCTCTGTTAGAAAAAGTGCTCTTAATCACTGAGACACACCCTGCCCAGCCCAGCAATGATTTTCCCCCTTTTATTGAAAATAGATTTTTTCCCCTTACATAATATATCTTGAGATTACAGTTTCCACTCCCTCTACTCATCCCAGTTCCTCCCCCACCTCCCCTCCTGTGGTGATTTTAATAAAAATGCTCCCCCCAATAGGCTCATAGGGAGTGGCTCTATTAGGAGGTGTGGCCTTTCTTGGAAGAAGTGTGTCACTGGGGGGGGTGAGTTTTGCATGCCTGCTTCCTCAGTTTCTGTGAGTTCATATGTTGTCTAGATGGCCTTATTTTCTTCTTGTTCTCCATCCTGTCTGGTTCATACTTTCTTCCTTCTCTTCTGCAGGATTACCTGAGTCCTGAAGGGAGAGACTTGATGGCAACATAACATTTAGGGTTGAATGTTTCAAGATCTGTCTCTGTCTCTGTCTCTGTCTCTGTCTCTGTCTCTGTCTCTCTCTGTCTCTCTCTGTCTCTGTCTCTCTCTGTCTCTCTGTCTCTGTCTCTGTCTCTGTCTCTCTCTCTCTCTCTCTCTCTCTCTCTCTCTCTCTCTCTCTCTCTCCCCCCACCCCCCCGGCTGTGGTCTTTGCATTTGTTCCCATCTGCTGCAGGAAGAAGTTTCTCTTGTAATGGTTGAACAAGGCACTGATCTCTGAGTACAGAATATCAGTAGGAGTCATTTTATTGCTTTTTAAAAACTAATAGTAGTATTTGGTTTAGCCCTAGGTCCTTGGGCTATCTAGTGTCAGGATTTTGGTCACCCAGGCAGTGCCAAGTCTGGGCCCTATGTAGGCTTTGAAGTTTTTCATGCCTACTTTATTTGGGGTTCTTTAATGCTTATGCCTCCGTTCCAACCCACCTACCCTAGATAGGAGAGAAAAGACATTAATGGGAGCAGGGGAAGCAGATCTTTTTAAGACACCGTTCCTTGGAGCAATTCCTTGGAGCAATGGTGTAGTCAGCAGGATTCCAGTAGACCCATTAAAGAGCAAACCAGCAATTCAGCAAAGGGGACTGGAACCCGGAGCAGCAGCTGAATCCTGAGCAGCAGCCAGAACACAGAACCTCAAAGCATTCACTGGAGTGGTTCTCTCCAGGAGCATCTTGAAGTGGAGAGATGAACAGCCAAGACCAAAAAGCCCTACCTCTTGTTTCAGGCATGTGTGTGTGTGTGTGTATGTATAATGTATGTATGTATATATATATATCATATATGTGTATATATATATATCATATATGTATACATATATACATATATATCTTCTCAGAGTGGGCACTAGGATGTTTGTCAGTTGGCAAAGACCATGCCTCCACAAGAAGCAGTTCCTTTTCCAGTGGACAAAGATCACCTGTTCTCTCACAAGTCTGTTTTTAGCAGAAAAACACCACACACCCTCACACACCCTCACACACCCTCACACAAGTCTGTTTCACATCCCCTACACTTGGGACCAAAACGAAAACATGTTTATTATATCCACTACATTCTAGTTCATGGAATTGGCTATAATTCAAATCAGATATTGATTGGTTACTTCTAAAGCTTTGTGGTCCCATTGCACTAGCATATCTCGGAGGTAGGACACCATTGTCAATCAGAAGGGTTGTTGCTGAAGTTATTTTTATACAAGTGTTTGTTTCTCTTAGTTTATTTCTTAATCTGGCTATCACACAAATAACTGAGACTCTTTTATAATACAAGCTTCACAACACAATCTTGAGCAGTTTAAGTATGTTCTTAACCCTCCGTGTTATTTTGTTTTACTCCTGGCAAACATCCCAGCAATACTTGCATGTTGTAGCTTTCCTCAGTGTCTTCTTCTTTCTGATCTTCCTTGGACCTCTACATGTGGCTGAATCTCTGCTGAATCTTCTCCTAACTTCTCCTCCCCTGGCTGGCAGGAAGTCCAGCCCTATTCTTTCCCCTGCTCATCTACTGGCTATAAGCTGCTTTATTGACATATCAGGGGGACAATTGGGGAAGAGAGTTTACACAACATGTAGGCAGGAAATTAGAATTTAAACTACACAGTAACCTTATGCCTACAGGCTGTGGCTGTGTTAGTGTTTACATTTCTCCTTTGGTAACATGATAAGGACCTTCCTGTACCAAAGACACTAGTGTGTAGGGGTGAAGGTTCCATGTAGTCACCATGTTGACTTCATCATGTTCAATGAGCTATGTAGACAATGTCTTCAGGAATGGAGCCTTTACTTCACTTTATGGAGAACAACCAATAGTCCTGGCAACAGTCTGGATTATTTGGGGGTTTCCAGGGGACCTATTTGGCAAAAAGCACAATTAGATGTAACCCAATGCTGGTACTGAAAACTTCATTTGGTGACAAGAGATGGTCAGTTGAGACTCTCTCCCCTACTGTTTGGTGATTTCATTTAAATCACCTTTACACATGTATATATTTTAGAAAGCTTATACTGTACTAGTAGCACTGCATATATCCATATGGTACTCCATACTATTGCTCAAATGGCCTTACTTTTAGCTGTCTATCCACATATTTATTCTCTTGTTCCTTCCTCCCCCCAACTTGATCCTCTTACCCATCCATAACTACTTCTCTTTCCTAATGAGAGCTATTGGTAACCCCTAGTCCCTCACTCTTTATGTAACCCTCTGTGGTTCTATGGTTTGTAGCTTGGTTATTATTAACTTAGCAGCCAATATCCACATTTGAATACATACCACATTTGTCTTTCTGGGTGTGGGATATCTCACTCAGGATGACTTTTTCTAGTTCCATTCATTACCTGCAAATTTTATTGTTTTAGTGGCTGAGTAATACTCCATTGCGTAAACTTATCACATTTTTTTTCTTTATCTATTTTTCTGTTGAGGGACATCTAGGTTGTTCCCAATTTCTGGCTATTATGAATAGAGCAGCGTTGAACATGGTTGAGCAAGTGTCTCTGTGCCAAGAGTGGTATAGCTGGATCTTGAGGTAGATTGATTCCCAGCTTCCTGAGGAAACACCATACTGATTTCTATAGTGGCTGTACAATTTTGTACTCCCACCAGCAGTAGATGAGTGTTCCCCTTATTCTAATCCTCCTGAGCATGAGCTGTCTCTTGTATCTTAGCTATTCTGGTGGGTATAAGATGAAACCTCAAAGTCCCCTAGATTTGCATTTTCCTGATGGTTAGTGATGCTGAACATGTCTTTAAGTGTTTCCCAGCCTTTTGAGCTTTCTCTTTTGATAATTCTTTGCTTAGGTCTCAACCCCATTTTTCAATTGAGTTATTTGTTTTTTTAATATCTAGTTTCTTGAGTTCTGAGTTCTGTATATATTTTGGATAGTAGTGCTCCATCAGCTGTGTAGTTGGTGATGTTTTTTCCCAATTCTGTAGGCTACTATGATGTCTAAGTGATGGTGTCCTTTGCCATGCAGAAGCCTTTAAGTTTCATGGGGTGCTATTTATTAATTGTTGGTTTTAGTGTCTGTGCTAATGGTGTTCTGTTCAAAAAGTCTTTTTGTGTTCTGGCTATTCCCCTATTTTCTCTTTTATCAGGTTCAGTATCTGGTCTTATGTTGAGGTCTTTGATCTATTTGTGGTTGAGTTTTGTTCAAGGTGATAAGTATGGATCTATTTGAATTCTTCTACATGTAGCCATCAAGTTTGACAAGCACCATTTGTTGAAGATGCTGTCCTTTTTCCAGTCTGTGTTTCTGACTTCTTTATGAAAAATAGCATGTCCCAAAGTATGTGGATTTATGTCTGGGTCTTCAATTTGATTCCATTGTTTTATAGGTCTGTTTTTGTGCCAATACATGCTGCTTTTATTACTATAGCTATTCCTGTTGGTGTACTTTTAACCAACTATTTTTATTTTGGGTTCTTTAAATCTCTTTTTCCCTACTCCAGCCTAGTCCCTTCCAACACTCTAACGCCTGACAGGGGAGAAAGAAGGTTAGTGGGAAGAGGGAACGTAGTTGACCTTAGGGGCTTCCTGCTGTTTAAGGTCATCGGGTTCTTCGGGGGCAAGTCCAATCTTTGTTCCAGGGTATCTCCAACTTCTTATCATTGTCACGCAGCATCAACAGCAAACAGGAGCAGCAAGGGACGCATCAGCAGGCTTCTTCTTTCTTGGAGCCCCCAGCCTCTCTTTGGGGCTATCTTTTATCCCTACTGACAGAGACCATGCTCCCACACAAGGTAGATCTCAGCTGACAAAGATCACTCATAAGGCAGTCGTCAGCTGTGGACAAATGGGAGCAACCCCCATGTCCCATACCTGGGATTAAAACAAAAACATGTTTACATATAACTCAAAACTTCCACAACATATTCCATTGAATCTATGGGTTACTTTTAGTAGGATGGCCATTTTAATCTATTAATCCTATCAATCCATGAGCATGAGAGATCTTTCCATCTTTTGATATCTTCTGCAATTTCTTTCTTCAGTGACTTGGAGTTTTGATCATATAAGTCTTTCACTTGCTTAGTTAGAATTGCCTAAGATATTTATATTATTTGAGGCTATTGTGAAAGGTGTTGTTCCCCTAATTTCTTAGTTTATTTGACATTTGTATATAGGTAAGCTACTGATTTTTGTGATAGTTTTTTTTTCTAGATACTTTGATGAAAGTGTTTATCAGGTCTATGAGTTTCTTAGTGGAATTTTTAGAGTCACACATATTGGCAAATAAAGATACTTTGACTTCTTTCTTTCCAGTTTGTATCCCCTTGATCTCCTTTAATGGTCTTATTGCTCTAGCCAAGACTTCACTTGTTATATTGACTACGTGTAGGGAGAATGCAGAACCTGTCTTGTTCCTGATTTTAGTAGAATTGCATCGAGTTTCTCTCCATTTAAGTTGATCTTGGCTATGGGTTTACTGAAAACTGCCTTTATTATATTGAGGTATGCCCCTTGCATCCCTGATCTTTCTAGGACTTTTATCATGAAGGGTGCTGGATTTTGTGTGTGCATCTAATAAGATGATTATGTGTTGTTTTCTTTCAGTTTGTTTATAGGGTGGATTACATTTATTGATATATGTTGAGCTATCCCTGCATCTCTAAGATAAAGCCTACTTGATCACAGTGGATGATCTTCTTGATGGGTTCTTAGATTTAGTTTGCACATATTTTTTTGAGGATTTTTGAATCTCTATTGATAAGGGAAATTGGTCTGTAATTCTCTCTCTCTTTTTAATTGGGTCTTTATGTGGTTTGAGTATCAGGATAACTGTGGTCTCATAAAACAAATCAATCGATGTTCCTTCTTTTTCTATTTTGTGGAATAATTTGATTATTATTGATGTTAATTCTTCTTTGAAAGTCTGGTAGAATTCTGTGCACTTAATCCATTTGACGCTGGGTTTTTTGGTTGGGAGAGTTTTAATAATTGTTTCTAGGACAGGACAAGATGGCAGCATGCACAGTATGGACCATGTCTAGTAGGCAGAGTTGCAGAGGCTGGGAAAGGCAATGAAGGGAACTAATCAGAAACACCAAGCTCCCCCCTCATTGCATCTGGACAACTCGTGGTTCAGAAGTACAAACTTCGAACACCCTGTGCTCCTTCGAATATGGGAAAGAGCACAATCCTCCCCCCCCCCTTCCCGGGAAACAAGCAATAGCAAAACAGAACAAAGGAGCTGGAGACTGATGCTGGGTCAGACCTAACAGGATTCATTCCTCTCAGCATGCTGCATGCTGACATCCTGCATCCTCTAAGTTTCAGCTGTAGGCACCTAAGTTGCTGTTACCCATCAGAACTGGGCAGCTTTCAGGACAGCATTTAGAAAGCTTCTGATCCCATTTGGTCCAGCATTTCAGTCTGTCTCACACAGGACCCCTATTAAGCCTGGAATCTTTCAACATTTAGAAACTGGACCACAAATGCAATCCCTGGCTTGCTTAGTCATTTCTCCCATTTTTTGGGCCCCTTCTAAGGTATTATTTGCCCCAAACCAAACCTGAAGAAACCTTAAGAGAACGATGTCCTTTATATTTTTGGTTGTGAGCCTAGCCTTTAATGGCTGAGCCAGTTGGAGAGATGGCTCAGAGGTTAAGAGCACTGTCTGCTCTTCCAGAGGTCCTGAGTTCAATTCCTGGCAACTACATGATGGCTCACAACCATCTGTAATGAGATCTGGTGCCCTATTCTGGCAGGCAGGCACACATATGGGCAGAATATGTATAAATAAATAAATAAATAAATAAATAAATAAATAAAATTTTTTTTTAAGAGACCAATGTCCCTCTAAGGGAGGTTGGATAGGTTGGGTAGGTTTCTGTTAGCTCTCTTGGTCTACAGATGCTCATTTTTATTGGGAGGTGGTTATAAGTTATTATGGGCCTTATACAGAGAGAAAACTAGGTCAGACTTGGGACCTCTCTCTTTTCCTTTATCTTTCTTTTGTAGGTAAGGATGTAGGAGCTGAAAAGAAAGAAAGGAGATATAGAAATATAGAGGGAGGATAGATCAAAAGGTAGATTATTTAATCTACTCCTTAACTCAAGGCCTTGTTACTCACAAAGAAGGTTATTTTTTAATTCATTGGTATAGAATTTTGTATATTAATATAAACCATGGCCATATAAAAAACTAGTCTATTTTTATCACAAGAATATATATTCTAGGTCTAACGGATAGATATGATTCTATAGATATATAAGGTAACGTAGTTAAATAAGGTTTTCAAAAGCCTCAGAGACCTACAGAATATGGCATTTAAAGATGTTTTTATTATTCTAAAGATTCTTTGACAATAAGACAAGTTAACTCCTGGAAACACCCAGTCTACCACAAAAAAGATGATCAACAGCAAAGAACCTTCTTATGGAGTTGGCTTCAAGTGTGGCAAACCAGCCACTGGGCAAAATGTCCTTATTTCTGTCACAGGTAGAATTATGCCTAAAAATGGGCAAGCTTAGATGCAGCCAGAGTCGATGGCCAAACTCTGCCAAGACAGGGTAAGTAAGTCTTCAATAGTTCCTGCCTCGCAAATATGTCCAGTGGAGATACTGGGCTAGAAGGCTGAATATGATGCTCCAATGTTATAGAGAGTGTTGGGTGACTGTTCAAGCACTAAACTGTCTCAGTCATTTTTTTCATTTTGGAAGCTGCTAAACTGCACTTCTGGTTTACCCAGGTATTTAAATTTATTCCTTCTCAAGTCTCTCATGGGATTGAAGACTAGATAGTTAATCTTAGAATCAAACTTAGTTGGTTAGGGGATAAGATGTTTTTAGATCAAGATAGATGTTTTAAGTTAATAGAGATGAGGTATGATAGATATTGATCTTCATTCAAAAATTTAAGACCCAACAAGATAGGAAAAATTTTTACTTCAAGGTTGACAAATACAAATAGCCAAATAACTATGAACGTAACATTTATATAACTCATGATTGCCTCATGTTTCCTCCTGCTGTTTGTAGTTTATTTTATTCATGTGTAATAATATAAATGTCTATGTTAAAAAGAAACATAATTTTAAAAAACAACCCCATACACACAAAATATCACTCTTCTTGCAATAAACAGAATATAAATTTATTTAGAAGGGAAAAAATAAAGTTACTGAGGTCATTGTATTGATCCAGATGAAAAAAATAATTTTTTCTGGGTAACAAATTTGTTTTGCAAATGAATATGCTAAAGGAGCAAATGTATGGAGAGTAAGCAGAGCGAGATAAAAGATGATTTAAGAGTTTGGAATTTGAGTTTGAATGTCTGTATTAGAAGAAGAAGAATGCTAACCACGAAAGCTGAATTAATTAAAAACAGTGAAAAAATAATAATAACTGCTTCTATTTCACTAGGAGTTAGGGGTCTGTTTAAATTGCTTACCTGATCTTGATTTAACTTTGGTAAGTAGTATATATCAAGAAAATCATTCATTTCTTTTAGATTTTCCAATTTGGTGGAGTACAGGTTTTTAAAGTATGTCCTTATTATTCTCTGAATTTCCTTGGTGTTTGTTGCTACATCCCTCTTTTTCTTTCTAAGTCAGTTAATTTGAATATTCTCTGTGCCTTTTAGTTAATTTGGAAGGGGTTTGTCAGTCTTATTGATTTTTTCCAAAGAACCAACTCTTTGTTTCATTGATTATTTGTATTTTTCTTTCTTTCTTTCTTTCTTTCTTTCTTTCTTTCTTTCTTTCTTTCTTTCTATTTAGCCTGGAGTTTGATTATTCCTTGCCATCTACTGGTATAAGATGTGATTTCTTCTTCTTCTTCTTCTTCTTCTTCTTCTTCTTCTTCTTCTCTTCTTCTTTTTTAAGGCAAGTTTCTGTGTTTGTAGCCCTGGCTGTCCTGGAATCACTCTGTAGACCAGGCTGGCCTCGAACTCACAGAGATCTGTCTGCCTCTGCCTCCAGAGTGCTGGGATTAAAGGCGTGCACCACCATCACCCTGCATGAGTTCTTCTTTTTGTTCTAGAGCTTTCAGTTGCACTGTTAAGTTATTAGTATGAGTTCTCTCTCTCTCTCTCTCTCTCTCTCTCTCTCTCTCTCTCTCTCTCTCTCTCTCTCAAAATACCAGAGCCACACGCATCCTAACCCAGTCCTATGCTACTGAGACACATCATTGGCACACCGCATATCTTTTCAGAACAATCTATCAAAATGAAATTGTCTGTTTCCTGTAACGAGTAAAATATAAATGCGCTTAACTGGCTTTTTTTCTTCTGCTGTCGTGAAATGAGAGCATTGCTAAGTAGCTGATGAGTGCTCTGTCTGTTTAATCATGAGCATACGGAGAGGTTTGCAGCTAGGCAGGTTTTTAAGTGATGCCCTTCCTTAGTGTTTCTCAGAGAAACAAAATATCTGGCTCCCTCACCGTAGTGCCTTGACTCAGTGCTCCTTAATAACCGTGTAAGCATGTCATTTGAGCTTCCCATGCTTTTGGCATAGTAATAATCAAACTGTGAGAAAGTTCTCACCTGGCATTCCTGGTACTTCAAAGCATTCTAAACAAGATATTGGAATAACACATTTAAGTGCCTCCCCACTGAGTGCCATGGAGAAGCCTTTTTAACTTAATTATGTCTTAAGTAGATGCCTATTCTCTCTCTCTCTCTCTCTCTCTCTCTCTCTCTCCCCATGATGGTTCTAGCGGGAGATACTTTTTATAGCTTTATTAGAATAACCGATGTGCTTTGAATCAGCTATATACACACTGCATTTTGATTTTTGTCATATGCATACAGCTGTGAAGCCATCATAGCAAGGAAGATTATGAACATATTCCACAGAAACTATTTTTTCAAAGATTTGTGAGGTGTGTGTGTATGTGTATGGGGGGTGAAGTTACAAGCAATTGTGAGCTGTTGGATGTGGGTGCTGGGCCCTGAACTCTTGTTCTCTGGGAAATCCACAAGCTCTCTTAACCACCGGTCTTGGGAATTAATTTTTCATATATCAGTAAGGAAAAATTTTGACCATGAGATCCCCACCACGTTTCCTTTTGAACACTCTTGTAGTAGTGCCCCCTCGCTAATTTTTTTTAAAAGAGTAGGACCAACAGAGAACTGTACTCTTCCACTCTGATGTTGGGCTTAGCCTAAAACTTAAAAGGCAGACACCATGTTACAGGTTAGGAATCAGTAAGACACGGCTCCTTTGAAAAGATGCGTCTAAATACGGGAATAGCGCATGGAGGTGAGTCACCTCCGCCCTTCAGAATTTCCATTGTATCAGAGAGCACAGTAATGGGGTGTGTGGGAAACAGCAGCAGAAGTTTCTAGAAATGTCCACCTCTCAAATAAAACAGACTGCCCAAGACAGCCTGTGATTTGTATGGCTGACGGCTGAATGTTTCCAAAGGGAGGCACAGCCGGTTTTTTGTATGCCTTATAGCGTCCTGTTGGCTTGGATCAGATCTTGAAAGCTTTTTTTTTTCTGGAGTTTCTCCTGATGGAGCCCGTTCTTGTACTCTGTTTCGTTATTGGTTTTATTTGTCTGTTTGGACCGGTTCTGGAAACTGCTAAGGATCAAGTTTTTAACCTCCAAGCTGCAGATTCCTGCCTTCCCTAGGTTACTGCTCAGACCAGTGTCCTTTCTGCAGCTCACTCTGGTCATCCTCAGAATGGTGGTCCTGAGAGTCTCCAGTCTTACTTGCTCTCCTGAAGCTCCAGGACTCCAGTCTAGCTTAACTTCTTGCCTAGTCAAACTGCAGCCAGTATCTGCTGGCCCTCTCCTTGTGTTTTTCCCCAGATGAAGGGCAGAATCAAGTGGATTTGGCACATCCCTTAATCAGAGCCTGCCATTAGCAGGCCCGGGGCTGACCACCTGCACTAGGGAGGTTACAGACCAAGCAGGCCATTTTCACCTGCGTAATAACAGGTTTGGGAGTAAGGAAGCGGCGCTGGCACAGCCACCAGCCTCTGGAGCAGGGGAGGAGCGCAGGCGGCGGCCGCCCTGGGGCCCCGGAGGAAGAGGAGGGGGAGAAGGAGGAGCCGAAGCGCCCAGAGCAGCAGTCGCGGCTCGGCCTGAGTTGCAGCAGAGGCAGCGAAGGCGGCGCGGAGACTCTGCAGCCTCTCGGAGCCCGGAGTCCGGGTAGGGACAGCAGCGGGGAGCGTCTGCACCTCTAGCCACCGCACCTGGGCCTTGCCAAGCAGCCTTCGCCTAGCCGGGGGGCACCGCCAGCCATGGCTGCACCGCCGGATCTGCAAGATGAGCCGCTGTCTCTAGCTAGTCCCGGGTCCCAGTGGTTCGGGGGCCGGGGGGAGGGGGAGGACGAAGCGGCGCCGCCGAAAGGGGCCAGGCCAGCGCAGCAGGATGGGGAGCCTGCCTGGGGATCCGGCGCTGGAGCTGGGGTAGTGTCGCCGCGGGAACTGTGCTCCGGCCCCGCCCGGTCGCCTCCCGTCGCCATGGAAACTGCATCCACAGGTAAGCCCAGCGGGCACCGAGACCCCGCAAATGGAGACAAGAACCCTAGTTCTTGTGGATACCCAATCCACAGCTCTCCTCTGCATCTTCCTGGCCTCTTTGGGGCACCAACCCCTGCAGGGTTTCGCCTCGGGCGACTGTAAATGTTAGCCGACTGGTGAAAAACAGCAGTGTGCTGCCAGTGACTAGGAGGAAGAAAGCTGTTGGTCTTGTTATTTCATTATTACTCTTGTTTCAATCTTAGACAATTGTGTCCTTGTTGGCAAGCCTGGCTACTGCTGCGCCCCGGAACAAGTTTCTCCTTCTTGTCTGGGGCCTCGGGGTAGCAGGGCGGGCATGACAGGTTGTGATGGTTTTCTGGGCGTGTTTGCGCGCAGCGAGCACCGCTGGCGACCGAAGACAACCAAGCAACGGGGGTTGCCCACTGCCTCGGGACCCTCCTGCTGGGTTTTGGGCAGCGGAGTAGAGCAACGGCTTTAATTTTTCCTTTCCCTTCCCTCAAAGGAACCACCACACCCTACTCCTTTCCACTTCCCCTTCCAGCTCCGCTCCCCTTCTCCCGCGCAGAAAACAAACCCCAAGGAGTCCTGCGCTTAATTCCGGAGGGACAGCATCGTAGGAGGGTTGGGAGTTGTAGCCTTCCTTTTTTATTTCCTAGTTGCTCTTTACCTGAATCTATCAGGGAGTAGTTAAACTTGGAACCCCAAAATGTGAAGGTCCTCTAGTTGTGGATTGGAGTGCTGGGGTTACGGCTAGTGGTCCTGGCACAGTTTACCAAGCAGCCTGAACTCGCATTTCCGTTTGAAAAACTGTCAGGGTTTCAGCCTCTCTTCCCTTGACTCACCCTTTGCAGTCAAAACAAACCCTTGCCTGGTGGGATCAACCTGAGGGCCAAGGCTTGCCCTGGCTGTTGGAGGCTAGAGACAGGCATTGTAGGGAAGGGTGGTGGCTACCTGGTTATCGCTGTTTCCAGAAGAAATACTGTAGTGGGTGTTGTGTTGTGCTGTTGTGTGAAAGGCTCTGCTGTGCTGGAGTAGGAGTTGTGTAGTTTTGGTAATGTAGTGTGAGGCCGGGGTAGTGGGTGTTCCTGGAGGAGGGGACTGGGGGTTGGGGGAGGGGTAGGACTGGCATATGTGTTCCTGGCAGCTGATTTAGGGAAACCCCTTTCTTAAGCCAATCCCTCTGGAAGGTTCTGTGGAGTGCCTCGGGTCGTCTAAACTCTGCTCTGGAACAAACACGATCTAACCCAGGAAAGGCAATTTGTAGAATGTGTTAAATAATGGAAAGAAAAAAAAAAGTAGAGACCAAGAAATAAAAAGAGAAGGAAATGAAGGAAGATGGGGGAGGGCAGGAGGAAGAAGGGAAAAAGAACATGGGGGGGGAGGGGGTGCGGGAAGGAAAGGAAGAATGAAATGTGAAAAGACCCAAAGGTTGACAGCCTCATTTGTCATATATTAATTGCTATGGGTTGTAGGATGGGATTTAAACCTAATAATAGTTTCTTGGTCTCTCTTGCAACTTCATGTGTCTAAATGACGGGGAAATGAAAACATATAAGTGCAAGAGCGAAAAGCAAAAAAAAAAAAAAATAGCAACCTAAAAGCTGTCTGTGCCTGTAGTCTTCTTTGCTGAGCGTGGCTCACAGAGCAGAACCTTTCTCTACTCGGCACACAGTACCTTCTTTGTTTATAAGATTTACCTACCTCCCATAAGTGTCATTAAGGACAAGCAGTTAAGCAAAGGAAATCTTGTGTTAGGTTACACGCACTAAAGGGCTTCAAATGGACATGTGTATATAGACACACACATTTATAACACAATATAATGTTCTGATATAGTGCACATTGCGGAGTGATTAAAACCAAGCTTATTAACCCAACTGTGATCATTTCTTTTTTTAATGGTGAAAACATTTACAAATCTACTCTACAATTAGATGCAATGTCCTGGCACAGAATAGTGAGGTGACTTCTTCTACAGTTAGTATCTTTATTATGAAGTTATTTTGTTTTGTCAAGTAATTTAGGGGTTTCCTTTCCGGAGCATCAAGAGGACTAATAAAGTCAAACAAGGCTCTAAGTTTGGGTGGGAGGAGGTTGAAAGGATGGAGGTGTTCATATTTGTATAGAAATACTCTACTTGATTATTGCTGCATGAAGGGATTTCACTCACATGACGGCTGCTTGGCAAATGTTTTATATCTTCAGGCTCTGTACTTCTTATGCAATATAGATTGGTCTGTAAGACACAGATGTTGGAAATGGAAGCCAAATAAGTAGCCATATATTGAAAAAAAATCTGAATAAAAGCAGGGCCAGCCTCCTTATGTACTATTTTTGCAGGGTTTTTTTTTTCCAGTGTAAAGAAATCTGGCATTTCAGTGAAAAAAAAAAAAAACCGGGGAAGACCGTGGAGCACCTTGCTTGACTATGCAGTTTTATATTTTGCTGTATAAATAGAAGCCCGCTTTACTGAGGTTCCGAAGGCTAGGAAGTCTGAGCTCAAGGTGTCCCAAGCCTGCCTTTGCTGTGGCTCTGCCTCCTGGCCCCCAGTGGTTTTGTCAGTGTGTCCTCTAAGGGGAAGAAAGCTACTTTGTTTATTTTTCCTTTTTGAAAGAATGCTTTAGGCCTCAACTTCAATGGAGATGAAATTTAGACTTTAAGTGCGAATCTCTGTAAGCAGACAGCTTCATTTTCGCACGCAGTACTCTCATGTATGACAAACACGGATGTTTTAAAAACTGGTTTTTTTTTTTCCCCTGAAAAAGAACCACCAATCATGCCATCTGGCCAGAAATTCTGTTATTTATTTTTATACATTGATGGTAATTAAAGTCCCCTAAGAAATAGTTCCAAAAAATATTTCTCAGCAAACTCCCAGAATAAATACATGTAGAGCTCAACCTCATTAAAGCAAGCTATAAAGACTCACACTGAATGAATTTTCAGATATTCTCACTGCTTCTGTCACTTTTGTAGCATGGAAAAATTCTCAACAATAACAAAAAAAATAACACTATCTTCTTGAGCTATAATCTTTCACATCTAAAATTGCTAGTGTGCTTCTGCAACGATGGCTTTGGCCAGGGAACATTCACCATGCCGTGTGGAAGGCGCAGAGTGTCAGAGTTGCTAACCATGAACCGTTGCCAGCGCCTCGTAGTTTTATACAAAGGATGCTAAGAGCAACTGTTTTTTGTTTTTGTTTTTGGTTTTTTTTTTCCTTTTTCTTATCATCAGTTATTTTTTTTCCTGGGAACTAGTCAAAAGGAGCACACAAAAAACAAAGGGAGAGAAGAATGGCCCTTTGTTTACAGAAAGGATTTTTAAAAAGAGCATTTGAAGAAATCTAAATGGTAAGAAGTTAACTCACAGGCCATTTTGGGAATTGAGTTGCTGGCTGTATGGGAAGGTCTGTGGAGGACAGGGTGGAGGATGGCCGGGAGAAGCCAGTTCAGAGTGCATGGCCTCAGTGGTACCATTCCATAGGTAAACTTGATATGACTTTGTAGATAATGGCAAAAAGAAAAGCAAGAGTTCTTTTTCTATATACATCACTGGGATCAAGAAGTTCTTCTTCTTCTTCTTCTTCTTCTTCTTCTTCTTCTTCTTCTTCTTCTTCTTCTTCTTCTTCTTCTTTCTTCTTCTTCTTTTTCTTCTTCATCATCATCATTGGTTTTTCAAGACAGCCTTGGCTGTCCTGGACTCACTTTGTAGACCAGGTTGGCCTCAAACTCATGGCGATCTGTCTGCTTCTGCCTCTCCAGTGCTAGGATTAAAGGTGTGTGCCACCACACCCGGCCCATATTTTTCAAAAAGCCAGATGTGATGCTGTATTCTCCATCTATCATGCTTTAGATTATGTAGAGGATTTTTATACATTCCCTCCAGGAAAGTACAGTACTTTACCAGTCATTGTCTTCGGAAACTGTATTCACTACAGTATATGTTTGATAAATGTGTGTTTTGTTTTTTAATTTGAAATACTTTCTGGCAATCCCCTCTAGAAGATAAAAATTCGAGTTTTCTCTCTTTCATAGTTTGAGAAAGCCACAGTAATATTGAAGGAAGAAGCCACAGTACACATTGCTTTTGTAATCTATAGAGCAAGTAAAAGAGTCTGGAAACCTAATGCAATTAATTTCTTTAGATCCAGCCTCGGGACACACTCTAAGCCAGTGGTTCTCAACCTTCCTAATGCTTAGACCCTTAAATACAGTTCTCCATGCTGAGGTGACCCCAACCGTAGAATTGTTTTTGTTCCTATTTCATCACTGTAATTTTTCTACTGTTATGAATCATAATGCAAACATCTGATGTGCAGGCTATCTGATATGTGACCTCTGAGAAAGGCTTGTTCAGCCTCCCAAGGGCTCATGACCTACAGGTTGAGAAGTGCTGGCCTAACATTTCTGGCAGGTAAATATGGCACACGTCTCTGAATACTGAGACAGAAGGATAAGTTACATTAAAGTTTAGAAGTACCTTAAAAACACATTGAAAATGGATAGATCATCAAGACTTTCAGGCTAACTTGATGATTTTGAAGTCACCATTTTGGAAATTCACTCTGCTTGCCGCACCCTCCCTCTGCCCCCCCCCTCCCCCCCCCCCCAGATAGACTTGTCTCTGTTCCTTTTCTAGGTTGCATATGAACTTCTAACACTGAGAGCTTGGAAGCAAGTTGTTGGTTATTTACTGTCCAACCTAGGTAGCACGGGTTATAAAAAGTTTTATCTGTAAAGTGAGAAACTTCTGGGGTTCAGCCACCCTGGTAAACAGTTAACAAATGCCTCCGCTGAAAGCCAGGTCAAGGATTCCTAGGACATGTGCCACACTCTGGTTCACACTTGTGTTTAGTTTAGCTGAACACTTCCTGTTGTGTCAGTTTTCATCTTCTTCATTCTCAAATCTTTGCTGGCAGCTTGACCGGAAGGCCGCTGCCGTTCTCTCACTTCACAGGGGCAAGGGCGCGAGTTAGCTTTCTGAGGCCAGCACAAGGCACATCAATGTGAGTACAGCTTGCTCTGATTGTATAGCTATGGAAAATAAACCCACTTCTCTTTCATTCTCTTTGTCTCATTCTGCCCTTCTTCAAATAAGTCACTCTGTTGAATATTATTCCAAGATTCAGTTTTGTTCAATATGATTTAGGTTATTATACATATATATATGTATATATATATGTATATTTTTTGAAGTTATAATGTAACTGCAACATTTTTCACTTCCCTTTCTTCTTTCCAAACTCCATCTCTCTCTCTCTCTCTCTCTCTCTCTCTCTCTCTCTCTCTCTCTCTCCTTTCCTTCAAATTAATAGCCTCCCTTTTCACTAATTGTTATTTCATGCATATATGTTCCAATCATAACCTGTTTGTTCTATATAATGCTACTTGTATGTATGTCCTCAAGTCTGACCATTTGGTACTGGACAACCAGTTGATGTGATCTTACCTGGAGTAGGATACTTCTCCTGTTCCCAGCTTTCCTCAGTTGTCTATAGCCCTTTGTTTACAGCGGAGGCCATGCTTTCTCCGTCCAGTTTGGTATGTTTATTGGTTTCATCATTGCTCAACTCACATTTGGACAGTTGTGACGAGAATTTATGGGTGTGGCTTCTGGTATTGCTAGGAGACACAAGTGTGAAGGAAGCTTCCTGATCCTCGGGCTCTTACCATCTTTCCACTCCTTCGTCTGCAATGTTTCCTGATCCTTGGGTGTGGGAGTATTTTGTGAATGTATCATTGGTCCTGGGCTCTACAACTCTGGATTTTGGATGGATTGTGGTTTTCTCTAGTGGTCTCTGTTTGTTGCAAAGAGAAGTTTCCTTGATGTGGGGATGAACACCACACTCATCTGTCAGTATATGCATAGATGTTTATAGATTGTTGTTAGGGAGTATTCTGGTTTATAAATTAGTTGCTGCTCATTCTCCAACAATCATGACTTCACTAGCACTGAGTAGTTAGGTAGGTTCTAATGGCAGGCATGGTCTCCCTCTTGTTGAGTAGGTTATAAGTCCAATTAAAGGGCTGTTGGTTACTGCTAAGATACATGTGCCATTACTCCACTCTTAGGGCTAACATGCCATGTTGGTCTTCATGTGGTTCATAGGTTTCATAAAGGTAGGACCATTGGTTGCCTCCACCCTTTGGAAACTTGCACAGACCCTTATGGCTTTATAATTAAATTATTTTTATAGTGGACGAAAGAGCTTTGAAAAAAATGGACTGGAGAACTTAAAAGCAGTATTTTTAAGAGACTAATATATCAACACATGAACTCTCTCCACTAAGATCATCATAAAGAACATGGTAAAAAAAAAGAAAAGAAAAGAAAAGAAAGATAGCTGAGTTTTTGTTTCTTTCAATGCTACTTGAGATCAAAGAGAACACTGAGAAACCATGAACTAGAAAGCCGACTGTTTGTGGAGGATGCTGTGGAGATAGTGTTTGAGAAAAGAGAGGGAAGACCTTCCCACTTCACGTTTGCCATGTGTGACATAAATAGACTGTCTGGAAGAGCTCAGAGATGCAGGATGTCTGGAAGCTCATGGCAAGTAAAATCCCCGCAGTTGCTGTGATGGGACCGGTTCCTCAGATGCATCCACCTACGTCTCATGGCGCTCACGGGAGGTTTCAGTGTTAGTCCAAGCATCTTTTGAGAAGATGACTAAGGCCTGAAAGTTAAAATGGAGACTCTCTCAAAGACAGAACAACAACTGATTCTTAAATCCTGGAAGGCAAAAATCTATAATTCTGGCCAAGAGTAGAAGCTAATAATGTATTTTATAGAAATTATAAATCCTTTCAAAACAAGGAGTATGTTAATCTCCAGAAATTCATGGTCCACTAAAATACAGCCCACACAACATACTCATTCTTTTTTCATATTTCTCATCTGAATTATCATTTCATTTCAGAATTTCCATATGCAGAGCACTGATTATGTCTAAAAACTCAACTTGTCAATGATGTAGAAAATAAACTCTTTAGTTGCATGAGTACTATTCTTTCAAAGGATGGTTGATATGCCACAGAGTGGCACATTAATAGGAAAAGGATGTTTCAGTGTTTACCCAAAAGCAGCAAGATGAGCTCTTCTTAAAATTATCTTTTTTTCTTAGTTTAAATTTTTGTTTTGGGGGAAGAAATGTGTGTTAGGCAAATAGAGAAAAAGAAAGTATATTTATGATTTATTTTTTAATAAGATAGTATTTGTTTTATACTTCTATTACTGACCTGTGATCCTCTGGTGTATACCAGATCTTGTTGTAAGCACCAGGATATAGTAGAGAAAAATAAGAATCTGTTTTCCCAAAAGTAAATGTAGGGAGCTGGGGTGGGGGAGGAAGGAGAGAAGAGTGAGACTGGAAAGGACACCTGGAGGAATGTAGAGCATCATGGAGAAAGTCGAAACAGAGTGAGGAGGGCTGGAGGGAGGGTCACAGAGACTCCTTTGTTAAGGTGGTGCCGAATCAGGGAACTGCAGGAGGTGGGACGCCTGAGAGAAGATCATTTCAGACACTGGGCACAAGACTACTGTGAGTGTTCCTGGAACATTCGAGATGCACCAGAAAGGATGGTGAAGCAAGCTTGAGAAGAACAGTGGATACACAAAGGCTGAATGGTATGATCCTGTCCTTTAGTCCCTTGCCACCACTTTTTGCCCTGAGTGAAAAGGTCAGAGGTCTTTGTCCATAGTGGGGGACCTTATTTAAGTAGCTTACATAGCCCATTATGTCCAGAATCTAACCCAGGAATGATGGGGGTCGATTTGGAGGAGGAATGAGCAGTTAGTAGACCATGGTGGCTTGAACCAGAGTGATAACATTAGGGAAGATGAAAGGGGTCAGTTTCTACATACATTCTTTATATGTATTCTGAAGCGGGTACTGTATCTCATTGGATTATAGATGGTATGTGAGAGAAAAAAAATCGTTCGGATTGTACAATGGAACTTGGATTGAGCAAATATAAGACAAGGGTTGCTGTTAACTTGGATTCGGAGGTTTTAGAGAGAGCAGAGTTTAAGGGGCAAACAAGGAGTTAGGTTTCAGAATTTTTGATTTTGAAGTTTCAGATGTCCAGATGGAGATGTCAAGTTTTCAGTGTTCAGTGAGGATGGAAATGGTCCTGACTAACAATGCACGTTTGGTCGTTGTTGATAGAGAGATGAGGTCACAAGGGAGTCAGTTTTCACAGTCAAGGATTTCTGAGACACCTGGGTATCCAGATGTCCTAACTGAAAGTTAAGTGACTAATTCCACAATTGCTGGAACATTGAAAGGGGATTGAAAATATTATGGTCTAGGTGAATGGGAGACTAAAAGGAGGAAGAGAAAACCATAGGAATTCTGATCAGCTTTTGGGATTCCCTTGGAAATGGTGGTCTTAAGAAAAGTCGCCATATAGTCTATAGCCGCTCATCTCCTCTTCTTCTCTTTCTCTTCTTCCTCTTTTTTTTCCAGTCACATCCAGCCAAACTTTGGTTTAGAGTAGGTAAATGGTTAGGTTATTTCTGTTTATATTTTACAGTAATCCTGGCTGTAGATTCGAGGCCACATGCAAGGCCATACACAAGGCATCATGGGATCCGATGGGAAGGCTGAAACACAAAGGTGATAAACAAGGGATTATGGTCTGCCAGCAGAAGGGGTCTAGAGAAAGGAAGACAGCTGAAAGAGTAAGGAAGGAAATGGGGCATCCCAAAGAGGACAGCTTATTGGAAGAGCTGATTGTAGGGTGATGAGGACAGCAAGGAAGTGAGCAGCTAGATGACAGCTGACAACGCAGAACAAGGACAGATGTTGGAGAGTGCTAGTGAATGACATGGTAGTTGGTATCTTTAGGAAAGAGTATAGTATCCTGAGCTCCAATCTTATGAGATTTGAAGGGGGGGCAAGAGTGGTGTCCATGAAACCATACATATAAAACTTTGAGAATAGGTTCAGAGTAGTCTGTTTAATATGTGCAGAGTGTAGGAAGTGAAGCTTAAAATGATCCTCATTGGGTTTGGGAACACTGAGGATTGTCATGAACTACCTATGGACTAGTGGCATGGTGACGTTATGAAGCCCTTTTCTGCAATCCCATGTAGTATTGATAGAGTCCCCGGTGCACACAGTAAGAGGTAATAGTTCCCTGCCTGTTGTAGGCAGGCTGGAATTGAAAATGATAACAAGTGTGAGTGCCATGTTTTGAGGCATTGATGAGCTGTGAATGCTAAGGAAGGGCAACTGTGAAGTAGTGAGACCTTTGAAAAATGTCCCCTCTGGGAAGTTGCTGGAAGACGATCAACGCTGTCAACAAGAAGAGAAGAATCCCATGAGATATGATACTTAAGGTCAATTTGATGAGGCAAACGAAGGAGAGAAGAAGGCTTCCCAGGGCAGAGCTGAGAGGAATAATTTAGAGAAGTGGATTTCCACTGAGTGAAAAAGAACGATGTTCTAGTAACTAGACAAGGTGGACAGAGACTCTGTCAGTTCCCAGCGTCTGAGCAAGAGTGAGACTGCTGATTTGGTGGGGAAGCTCAGAAAGAAAGGTATGTGTGATGCCAGATCTCCATGCCTTCCTGGAAAAGGGCCACTTCCTGTCCT
Organism: Acomys minous; assembly: GCF_964271855.1. Lineage (NCBI taxonomy): Eukaryota > Metazoa > Chordata > Mammalia > Rodentia > Muridae > Acomys > Acomys minous. Next base: position 44,716,240 of record NC_140489.1, read on the forward strand.
CGCCGTGGGATACCATGGGCACTGTGTTTCAACATATTTCTCAGAAGCCACCTAGTAAAACCAGGGATAGTATCCATTATTAAAACCGTAGTTAAGTTAAAAGTAATGACCTATCACACTTTCTCCACAAAACTGGAGTTTTTTAAACCCCTCCTTAGTTCTGTACCATTAAAAACTCCTCCCGGCCCTGCTGCTGTTGCTTACCATAGGCTTGTGTTCCTATCCAAAGTCCAGGTTTTAATTGTGTAGCCCAGAAAACTTGAAGAAAGGCAGGACAGCTTATATACTGGATTATAGAGTAAGAAATTGATACTTTAAAAAATAGATATTCTAAAAAAGAGATTCAGACAACTGAGTTGGGTCAGTATAAGTACTAAATCGTGCAAATCAAGACTTTTCATAGTGAAATTTTACATATTTTAGATGAAATTTTGTTATAAATATTATGCCTACTTTCAAAAAAAGAGAAATATCCCTAATGTGACACTAAGGAACTTTATCATTGTGGTCAATCTTGAGTCAGTGGTTTAAATATTAATCATGTGATCTGCAAACATTTTTAACTTTTAGTTTTGAACTCTCTCCCTTTTTTTCTTTTACTGCCAGATCTAGATCCATAAATACTCAACATAAAATTTCTAAAATATTTTGGGAATTCATTAAGTAGTTCCGTGATGCTAGAAATCCCATATGCTTTGTTCTTCATGCCCCTGCCTCATTATCTGTGTGTTTGTGGCATGTTATTTGTTCTTCATGCCCCTGCCTCACTATCTGTGTGTTTCTGGCATGTTATTTGTTCATATGAGGCCATGTTTGCCCGTTGTTTTCTGATGTACATTTTCATCTCCAGCAGCTCCTTCTAACTTCCTGACATGAATTTGCTACTTCATTTACTGAATGAGATTATTATAAAATCAATTATAGACCAAAGCCTTTATCTTCAAAGTAGGGAATTTTTGAATATTGTATATATTTCAAAATATTTTGAACTTTGTTTTGCTTACTCATTAAAGGCAAATTCTTGGATAATAAGAAATTGCATGTGAGTTATTGTAGGTCTAGTCGACAGGAATTAGAAGCAAAAGCCAAGGTCACCTCGATCTTTGACATGGACTTTTCAACTCTGAAAAGGAAGTACTTCTCAAAATGAGGTCTTCAGACTTTGGGCTCATAAGTGGCCATCTATGGACCTCTAACCTTGGCCGCAAGCTCATCAAATGCAAGTTAAAGCTAGAGGAAGCACCAGTTCTCTTGGCCACTGTTCTATCGCTGTGATGAAACATCCTGACCGAGGCAGCTTTCAAAAGGAAGCATCTGATTGGGGAATGTTTGAAATTTCAGAGGATTGATCATCATAATGGGGATTGTGGCAGCAGGCAGCCAGGCATGGTGCTGAAGTGGTGGCTAAGACCTTATGTCTTGATCTGCAGGCAAAGAAGGACTGGCCCTGGGCTTATGAACTCTCAAAGCCTGCCTCAGTGACACACCTCCTCCAGCCATGCCACACTTCCTCCAATGATGCCACACTTCCTCCAATGATGCCACACTTCCTCCAACCATGCCACACTTTCTCCTATGATGTCACACCTCCTCCAAGGGTACCACACTTCCTCCAACAATGCCACACTTCCCTCAATGATGCCACACACCCTAATCCTTCCTAAACAGCTCCGCTAACTGAGGCCCAACTATTCAAACATATGACCCTGTGGGGGCCGTTCTTACTGAAGCCATCAGATGAACTTACAGAGCTACCTCATTAGTCTTGACATTGAGCTAGAAGTTGAGGGAGCAGAGGAGCAGAAGTTGTGCTTTTATCCCCATTTCCTGCAGAGTGTGTTACACTGTAGTCAGGAGGAATGACCAACACCTACAAAAGGAAAAGCTCAGGGCAGGGTACAACAGATGCTTAAAGGAATGGTACAAATTCCCATGTCTGTCAAGATTTGCTTGACTGCACAGGCACAAAAGCACCTGGTCCCTTAAAGGGTGGAGTGTCCTAGCCAAAGGGCAGATTAAACAGGAGCTTACAGAGGCAGTCTCAGGGATGTGTAGGAGTTGGCCTGGAAGAGGCAGCCTGTGCAATAGTGGGTGTGCACTAGCTCCTACACTTGCCCATCCCGTGACTGTGTGAAATCTGCAACCCAGGCTTATGTCTTATCAGGTTAAAGTCTAGTGGAGATACCTAATCTAATGCTCTGGAAAGATGGAGAGCACAGACTTCCCCTTTCCTTCCTGCTTAAATGAAAGCCAAGAAGCCCTGAGTGTTATATATAAGATAAGTATAAAAAGCCTGAAATGTGGAGGGAAGTCAGACTTTCTAGGAACCTTGTGATGTAAAGTTGGACATAGCAACAAACTCTCGAGGCTTTCTTTTTCTTAAAATATCTAACACTAGATCCTGGGAAATCTAGCAACAAGAAGACAACAAAGGCCATGAACAAAACCATCCACCCAAACCCAGACCTTCCTCCCAGGAAAAAAGGCACCAACTGGAACTGATGCTTTTGGACAGTAACCGTTCTGCCTGGAGAGCACCATGAAACAAATGGAAGGCCAATTCCAACCAAAAAGCTGAGACTTTTGTCCCTTAAGCCAATGCTTCTCAACCTGCGGGTCACGACCCCTCGGGGGTCAAATGAACTTTCCATAGGGGGTCATCTAAGCCCATCTGAAAACACAGATATTCACATTACAATTTATAACAGTAGCAAATTTAGAGTTATTAAGCAACAAGTAAAATAGTTTTATGGTTACGGGGGTCACCACAATATGAGTAATTGTATTAAAGGGTTGCAGCTTTAGGAGGGTTGAGCATCATATCTTAAACTACTAAAGGCCCATAAGGGAACAAGCTAACCTGATGGCTAGCCAGTGCAGTAGTAAGGGGAGCCAAGCAGAGACTCAGGAGTCTCACCACTGCTCCCTCAGTAGCAAGGATGCTAAGTAGAGAAGCTCACTCCCTATCTACCCATCAGCCTCTGGGCAGGTACCTTTCTACTCATTAGCCTCTAGCAGGCACCCATCAGCCTCTAGGCCTGCACCCATCTACCCATCAGCCTCTAGGAAGGCACCCATCTTCACTGAGGTATCAAAGTATGTCAATCAGGCCTGTATTCTCATAGGTCCAGGTTACAACTAGAAAATAATTGTTATGGGGCTGGACAGACAGGTCAGTGGTTAAGAGCACTGGCTGCTCTTTCAGAGAACCCAAGTTTGGTTCCCAGCATCCTCGCGGCAGCTCACAACTATCTACAATTCCAATTTCAGTAGATCTAGTGTCCTCCTCTGACATCCTTGGGCACCAGGCACATATGTGGTGCATCTACATATATTCATACACATGAAGTAAAAATAACTGTGTGTCTGAAAATCAGCCAATCAATCAAACAAACGAAACAAACCCAGAAACCAACCAATTGTTATTTTAAGAGCAAACATGAACCTGAGTGATGAAAGGTATTCCAGCATTACAATTAGGAATTACCTGGATATGATTTTAAAGGAGTTGCCACAAAAATAGTTTAATAAGTAATCGCAAATGCACTTAATAAAATAGAAATAGAAAAACTCAAAGAAATAAAAGCTATAAAGAACCAGACTCGAAGGCGCAGGCCTGCCTTTGTAGCCCTTGGGACATTGAAACAGCAGGGTTATGAACTGGACACCAGGTTGGTTTATATGAGATGACCCTGTTTTAATAAAACAAAATCAAATGAAATAAACACAGCAAGTAACAACAACAGCAACAACAACAACAACAACAACAACAACAAAACCTAAATGGAAGAACTAAGTTGGAAAAGTTTCATTTGACAAAAGCAGTGTCTGAAGTGGACACCACATCTCAGTGGATGGGCTTAACAAGAGAGTTGGAAGACTGGAACAAAGGTCAGTGAACTTGAGGATGAATGGTAGGGACAGGGACGGCCAGCCTGAGCCAGAGAGAGATAGCACAGGCTGAAAACAGAAGTGGATAAGCCACAAAAACCTTTGCTCGGCAGCATGGAACCTTTGCAGGACTTGCTTTCTTTCTAGTTCTGGCTTCAGTTGTGGTCTTTAGAGAGAAGTAATTAGATATATCTTAAGATCTGGAGCTATTTTTCCCATTTCCAATACTCCCAATTCTGACTCTATCTTTATGTAGACACTAAATATGAGCACAAAATTCTTAGTACAGAATTTACTAAGCATGCACTGCCAGACTATTGACATTTATTCCTCATCATCTTAATGCAGAACACATGGTTATTTACAGCATCCATGGAAGTTAGAGAGGGAGTGTGTGACATGTCTGAAGTCACACAGCTAATAAATGGCAACCCGAGGCCTCGAACCTCTGATTCTGGATCTCTTTTCTTGATGACCTAGCTCCTCACTCTGCGCCTCTGCTGGGCTTTTCTTTTGCAACATCCGTTTTTATAATGTGGACAGTAAAAGTTGCATATTAAGTAGAATGTTAATCTGCCTGAAATCTAAATTAGAGCAGTTATGAAATGGTTAAGGGGATGGTGGTGACTAAAACCAGGCAGATACAATGTCCTTATACATGAGCTTCAGCCAGAAGCAATGATTAGCTGGATTCAAAAAGGAATTTAGTAATATACTAGCAAAATGCTGTTAAGAATGCTCAGGCTAACTTGAATAAACTCAGAGGGTCATGGCTACAGAACTGTGTCACATACAGAAAAAAATAAAAAAAGGCAAAAGGCAATGATATTTGTTAACTGCTGGTTCTCAATGGGGAGAGACAACCATCCCTAAAAAGATGAACTGTTAGATTCAGCACACACCAAAAAATAGGTGAGCTGTGCAGGGCCGAAACAAGAGCACACACACAATTGTCAGATGGCTTAGGGACTAAGCAGGAAATATCTAGGTGATAACAGAGGATGACCCCTGTGGCTTTGTAGTGGCTCCTGGGAAAGGACGGGGATTCAGTGTTATCAGAGCTATAATGTGGGATTAGTCTACACTGCCCCACACGTGAAGAGCCGCCTGTAACTGGGGTGTGTAATCAGTAGTGTTGGTTGGTTCTGTGACCAAGGGGTTAAAAGAGGAGATACATTAGATCAGTAATTTGTTAAAGTCTTTTCAGAATTACAGACACTTGTTGAGAATCTGATGAAAGCTTTGAAATCGTTTCCCAGAGGAATACTCTAACACCACTTTGTACACAAATTTATGTCTACCCTCCCCTCAGGCCTTCTATGGTTATAAATAACTTTCTACCTCTTTAGAATTCAACGACCCCAGACACTTCCAAATAGATCGCTGTTTACCTAGCAGCTGGAGTTTCCTTGTTCAATACAATTTTGCTTTTGTTTGTCAAGCAAATATTTGGTGAAGCACTAACTACGCACACACAGAGTATGAAGCTGAAGAGATGATGTTAAGATAAATGCAGCAAAGCAGGACTGTGTCAGGCTGTGAGGCTGTGAGGCTGTGAAGGAGAGCTGGGCAGGGCGTGAGGACTCAGCTGCAGGAGTGACAGAGCATTACCTTAACTGTGACACAAGATGCCTCCTGCACCCATTCTGCTCGAGAATAAATTAACTAACTTTGTCTCCAACCCAGACAGTGGCCTCTGTGTACCCTATTTACAGAAATGTTAAGGTTGCCGTTGCTTATCACCACTAATTTGTTTAACAAAGCTTTTTATTCTACATAATTGAAGAGTAAATTGCAACCCAGCATGCTTGAATTATTAGGATTGAACTTACATGAGTTTATTTATTTATTTTTAAATTGAATTCATGGTGTTAGAGAAGTGTTTCTATTTTATTTCGCCAGAAGTGGGAGAAAGGACAAATTTGCATTATTGCACTACATTTTGGATCTTGTTCATGGCTATATCCATTTTGCTAGGGAGTGCTCACCTGAGGAGCACAATCATCTAGGGAGTGCTCACTAGAGAAGTGCTATCATCTAGGGAGTGCTCGCCTGAGGAGCACTGTCATCTAGGGAGTGCACATGGAAGAGTACCATAGTGTAGGGAGGTCTCATCTCCCAAAGAGCATCTTTATTTGGGAGTGCTCACCCGGGGAGCACCATAATCTAGGGAGTGCTCACCCGAGAAGCACCATAATCTAGGGAGTGCTCACCCGAGGAACACCATAATCTAGAGAGTGCTCACCTGAGAAGTAGCATCATCTAGAGAGTGCTCACCTGAGGAGCACTATCATCTAGGGAGTGCTCACCTGAAGAGTAGCATCATCTAGAGAGTGCTCACCTGAGGAGCATCATGCTACTTGGATTTGCATTCACCATACTTGTGAGCCAAATGAATCTTTCTTCTTTATATCTTACCTAGCATTAAGTATCTCACTAGGAGAACAAAAATGGATGAAGACATATTTCCTAGAAATTGTTCAATCTTTTAAAGTCAAACATGTCTTGTTGGTAATTGGATGTTTGCATACTCAGAGTTTTTAAATAAGAGTTAGGTTACTTATTTCTCTGAAGGGATTAAAATATATTTTAAGAAGGCAGGTACTATATTTTAAAATAAATAAGCCCCAGAAATAATCACATTTGAAGGTATTGTGCATTAGGAATAGGGCCGCAAGGCCATTTGTGTTATTTATTTTTTAAAGGCAGTGATCTACTCTGTTCAGTTTTTATTAAATCACAATAAAAACACCCAGGAACATTGATTCCTGTGTTAATTAGGGTTTCTATTGCTGTGAAGAGACACCACGACCACAGCAACTCTTAGAAAGGAAAGCATTTAATTGGAGCTAGCTTACAGTTTCAGAGGTTTAGTGCATTATCATCATGGTGGGAAGCATGGCAGCATGCAGGCAGACATGGCTCAAGAGGTAGCTAAGAATTTTACATCTGGATTGGAAAGCAAGAGGGAGAGGAGAGAGAGAGAGAGAGAGAGAGAGAGAGAGAGAGAGAGAGAGAGAGAGAGAGAGAGAGAGAGAGAGAGACTGGGCCTAGCTTGAACATTTGAAACCTTAATGACATACTTTCTCCAACAAGACCACACCTCCTAATGTTGCCACTGCCTATGAGCCTATGGGAACCATTTTTATTCAAACCACCACAATTCCTGAAAGGAGCTTTTACCAAAATGTGTTAAGAGTGAAAAATAGCCACCATTCTGCCAGACAGAAGTTCCAAACTCAGCCTCTGAGTGCCTGTAGGCTGAGCAAGGCCAAAGCTGTGTCTCAGACTCCCACATCCCGGGAGCCCCCCGTTGCACCACACTACCCTTCTGCCTTTGAAGTACAGCCTAAAAACAAAAGAAACTGAATCAGAGGACAGAAGCATGGGGCTGTGGGGCTCAGCCTCATTTTGCAAGGAGGGAATGAAGCAATAAGGGAGAGATGCTAGGAAAGACAGGCAGGGAATGCCTGTTGACATAGATGGGGCAAGTGAAGTGAAGGCAAGGTGCTTTAGCTAAATCCCGGAGTGGACATGGATAGAAAGGGGAAAGAGGTGGAGGGAAATAGAAAAGAAAAAGAGAAAAAAGAAAGAAAGAGAGAGTTCCAGAGGAGAGATGTGCACAGAGGGAGGAAAGATTGCTGAGGAAGCACATTATTTGAGGGGTGGGGTTGGGGTCATAAGGAGAAGGAAAGTAGGCAGAAAGGCAGTCTTGTGGTCTAGAATCCCGAATAAGAGGGAGCTTTCCCCTTTAGTTCTCTCAGAAATTAGACTTCACATGTTTAGAGCCACTTAGGTCCTTAGGCTGTCCAAGACTTTTCTAAACGGGGTGACCCCAGCAGCCTCAAGGGTACAGGGGAGCATGCTGGGGTTCCTCAGAGGGCTGCCCTGGGCTTCCTTAGCCCCAGGCTGAATGAAACCGAGCAGGGAGCTGAGTCAGATCTGTGGGCTGAAATGTTCTTTCCTCACCCTGGGGATTTTCCAAAGAATTCACTTTAACTTTATCTAAATGAAGAAGAATTTAGCTCAGGGTTTTCCCTCAGATATGTGGGACATTAATACACTTCCCGCCTCTGTACAACCCAAGATTGCAATGCAGTGTTCAGGTATTAAGAGCAAGGACTTAACTGGATATTCTTTTATCATGTATATATATGTGTATGTGTGTGTGTATACATGTGTATATATATGTATAAATGTGTATGTATAATATATATATATATAATAAAACAAAAATGTACTTTTTACTTTGGGAAACAAAGAGTGGCCAGGGAAAAGGGAGGAAAAAGAAGATGAAAGAAGTGAACATTTATTTGGTACCTGGTCCTCAGCAGGCAGCTGTGAGCAATCTTTATAAACTTTGTACATTACCTTTTGAGTAGATGACCAATGGAGATTAGCTGACATGTGGGTTGTCATCTGGTGAACTTGAGTAAGAGTTACAAGTGATTTGTACAATTAATTCCCCTTTGCTTCCAGCCAGGATCATAGACTACACACAAAAGAGGACTCTGTGAGGTCTCATTAGGCCAACTGGGGTGTCCCCTAAGCCAGATAGTGGGGATCAGGTTTTAGCTGGTGACAAACATACATTTTCAGGAATGTTTGTTTAAGCTGTATTGTTCCTATGGTCAGGTATGGTTTGGGTCTTACCTATCCTTTCTTCGGCGATGACTTGGGTCCATAACGCATGTATATGGACATAGCAAGCTTGTTCGACTCACATCAAATGAAGTAATGCTTCTTTGTCCTTGAGTCAGCTCACGGTCTCTACAAGCTGTCTCTAGAAGTTCTGTCTCCAGAAGTCCCAGTGACCTTTACCAGAGGTCCAGTGTGCGAGCATGTTCCCTGTGTGCCAGCACTTCATAACTCAATGCCTTCTTTTGTCTCTTTCATTAGCTACATAAAATGGTTCTAATCCATATTTGGGTCGTGTCATAGCACATTTTAACAAAGCTTTTAATGTCTGTAGAGTCCATAACTGTTCAAGGGGCTTGGAAGTTGAATTTCCTTCTTTTATATAAAGTTCATGTGAGTAACATTAAATCAAGTACAGTGGGAATTAGTACTCCCATTTATATCTATAACAATAATCAGCAGAAACTATCCACGTACGCCACTTTGTGTTGTCCTTGGCCCAGGCTGCTAACTCGATCACCAATACAATTTTGACAGATATGGTGAAAGCCATTTGATGGTAGATGAGTTTTGTTAATGTTTTTCAAAAATGAATTGGATGGATGTCCTTGATAACAGTGGTTTTGGGTTTGGGGGATTTTTTTGTTTGTTTGTTTTTTGTTTGTTTGTTTCTTGCATTACCTTGACAAAGTTGCCTTTAACTGCTCTTCCCCCGTAGTGCCTGCCACTCAGCTGGCAGCTCTGCCCTCAGAAAGGGGCTACACTGGGGGAAGGCAATACAAGTTAGGCTGTCATTTATGTAAATTCTAAAGACATTGGTGAACTAATTGTTCAAGTAAGAAGAACTAAAACAACTCTTTCCCATCATTCCATAGGTCAAGCAGAGGCTACAGGGCTGTCTATCAGGAGCCTTTCCAAAAAGGCTTGCCTTTAAAGTGGGAACTTTGAACTTTCTTAACCTCACATTGGTTTGGTCTTGAGACTGTGGTTTCATGTAGCCCAGGTTTGGCCTTAAAGTCACTAAGTGGCTGAGGGTGACTCTGAACTCCTGATTTTCCAGCTTCCACTGCCCATGCCATATGCTGAAATTATAGGCATGAGTCACTCCACCAAACTCAAGTATTCTTTGCATTTCCCTGTTGGATTTCATGTTTTTTTTTTATTGTTTATTTATTTAGTTTCTTTTTTTTTTTCCCTCTGTGATTGGAACTCACCATGTAGCCCATGTAGCTGGCCTCAGACTCACAGAAATCCACCTGCTGCTGCCTGCTAAGTGCAGGTCACTGTGTCCTGGCCACTGATTCTGAGATCCTCTTCAGTCCAGGCCAAGTGTCTCTTACCCAGAACTCCTGGGAACAGAAGTGTTCTAGACTCCGCATTGTTATAAGACTTGGAAAATTCACACACCCATGGGATATTTGAGGATGGTGTCCCAGGACAAACGTAGAATTCATTTACATCTCACAGATGCATTAAGCACAAAACCCAGAGGCAATCTTGTGCAGTTCCATGAAGATTTTGTGTGTGAAACAAAGCTTCGTGGTATGGGATTTTTTAATGGCCTCTTGGTAGTCAATGTTTCTGGCTTTAGATTTTTTCAGAAGCTGAACCTCCACTGAGGTTTTACACCTTATGACTCATATCACCCCAAAATAGCAACGGTCTAGTAGCAAAATAGCAAGCAATCCCAACACTTGGAAGCATTTTTCCATTTGTTTTATTCATGATCATGCTATCATATGATAGGCTTGATTAACAAGATGAACATGCGCTAATTATACATTTCAAATTAATATTTATAGACAAAATGGTTCATAAAGTAGTCTAATAGGAGATAGTAAAGACATGGGTAAATTATTATGAATGTGAAGAAATCTGATAGCTATTTACACAGGATGCTGTGTGATGCATCCAGCGGAAGGAGAAGTGAGAACAGCTCTTATGGGAAGCGGCTACTGAGCTGGTTTTTTTGGGGGTGAGAATTAGTACGACAAGGCCTGGAGGTGACTTGGCTGGGAACCCTGTTTCTCCATCTTAGCGTCTTTTTCTAGTTTGTTTGCTTGTTGGTTTTGCTTTTGTTTGACTCTCAAGCTCCCTGGGTTTCTAGAACAACGATGAAGGAGCTCAGAGCTCTCTTTTTTCTCTTTGGCCTTAGGCCTCTAAACTGCTCCTATGTCACAAACAAAATCAGTGTCCGCAGAGTGGCTGCTTCTCTGAGAGTGCATGTGGCTTTCAGAGCTGCGGGCATTGTGTCCTCAAACAGGTTTGCTGTCACCTGGCTAAGGGCCAAGGGCACTGACCACCGGGCTTGACAAAAGGCAATATTTCTCTAGCAGTAAGATGTTCAGAAAAGTCTATTCTTAGGACAAGTCGATGAATTAAGGAGTGAAATCATGTGCAGTTTTTAAATGTGAGATTTTAATAAACTGCCTGCGTCACGGGCCCAGGTTACACCTCCAAGGGCATCAAAATGTCTGTTTCTTCTGTGTCCATTATACTAACTTAGTGACAAACTGGTAAGAAAGCCTGGACAGAAAAGCGTCTGGTGCTCTGGGCTGAGTACTTGGGAACAAAGTGACTGATGCACGTGTGTGTGGCACACATAGGTGTGCATGTACATACATGTGTCCGTACACCAACTCTGACCTGTGGGTATGACCACATTGGAATTCTGGGATGAGAAGAATGCTTAGAAAAGACTTTTGGGGCCAATAAGGGGCATTTATTGTGAGTGAAAAATGAGGGAAAGCTGCTTTTGGTCCAGAATTCATCATCTCAGACAATTCTGTTTCTCCTTCCTTAATAAAAAAATAAATAAATAAATAAAAATAAAGCACCACTGAGATTATAGCAAGGAGTCTATAAGGCAGATGCCACCAATGTGACCTCTGACCTCTTCTGACCTCACCCTTACATTGCAACATCGCTGACCTCATATATTCTAATCTTCTTCATATCCTACATTGCCCCATTCTTGGGTGGTTGCTTACAGACATCTGGGTATTATTAATAGAAAATTCTGCCTTTCTATAATTATTCCAAATTTATGTCTTAAGATATGGAGCCTTGGTCAATTGCTGATGATAGTTCAGGCCATCAATAGTCCCCATCTGCTGTGGTGCAGGTACATGTGACGCTGGAATGTGAGCGACTTCCCTTATTCACCTACTGTGTCCTCGGTGGAACTGTCTGTGGCAATGCCCGGAAATAGCTTCTCCTTCCCCTAGGCCTTGAGACGTCTCCCTCTCCTGCACTGTGAAATTATGGTAGCAGTGAGGCTTTACTTTTGAGAGAGGATCTCATGTGGTCCAGTGTGGCCTCACATCCGGAGGATGACCTTGAACTTGTGATCTTCCTGCCTCCTCCTCCCCAGTGCTGGGATTACAGTGTGCTATCAGCCACCAGTTTTATGTGCTCTGGGCTTCCTGCTCGCTTGACAGTCACTATGCCATCTGAGCTATGTGCTCAGCCCCCAGTGGTGGGGACTGACGTGGAGAAGCATCTATGAGTGCACACGAGCAGAGCTCTAAGCCTGGCGTGATCAGATGTTGGCACGGAATCCCCTGTGTGTCCAGATTCCCCGAGGGAAGAGGATGCGAATGGGATAGTGGACAGATTGTCTTGAGAACCCTAGATTATTTTCCCTCTGTTTGCAGTAAAGAGTCATTTGAGATGTTTTTCTCTACTCAGAAGCCCTCTTGGAAGCAGGTTATGAAAACTCCGTGCAGTGTTGGAGGCTGAAAGGAGCATGTGCCATCTGGGGGTTAGTTAAGTACCTCCCCCTGGCAGTCCAAATGAGAGAGTGAGGCCAAAGGAGAGGCACTGAGACTGTTATGAAATACAGTAGCTAGAACTTGGAGATGAAGAAGAGAATTATTTAAGTTTCTGGCTCAGTCTTGTGGGCGGATGCTGCCACTGTTAAGTGAGATGCGGATACAGGAAGAGAAAAATCGATGGAAAAACACTCTCAAAGGTGATAGCACTCCACTGCAAATGCAATCTATTAATATTGAACTCGTGTTTCACTGCATCTTAAGGTAATGTACATCAATAGCGTTGACTTATATAGATGTGGAGAAACTATTAGAAGCACAAAGGCATGCTTTATATAATGCCCCTGTACTAAATATGCTGACCGTGAATCTCTTCAGCTTTACATTTTTAAACAATGCAGAGAATGTATAATGTCAAATTCACCTGCAGGATGATGGATGATAGAACTTTAATCTTAGATTTTTCTTGTTCGCTTTATTATCACTCTCTGATGTAGGTAAACCTTAACAAATTTGCCAACTTATTTTTAAGTTGGTTCCACAATTACATCCTTAGCATCCATTAACGATCACAAACATTAAGTGAAAGTTTTGTCTTTACAGGAGAGGAAGATAAGGCTTGCCAGGGCCAGTAAGATACATCAGAAAAACTCCTGACTGTGTATTTACTAATATGATAGTTTATTGAATAAAACAGCAAGGGGACTAATTATCTTTCCCTACCAATTAACTTCTTAAAATACACTTAATTTTAAAACATTTTAATTTTATTAATTTATTTAGATTACATCTCAATTGTTATCCCATCACTTGTATCTTCCCATTTCTCCCTCCCTCCCACTTTCACCCTATTCCCTTCCCCTAGGTCTGTGACTGCGGGGGACCTCCTCCCCCACTATATGGTCATAGGCTATCAAGTCTCATCTTGGTAGTCTGCTTATTCTTTCTCTGAGTGCCACCAGGCCTCCTCACCTAGGGGAGGTGGTCAAATATGGGACACCAGAGTTCATGTCAGAGTCAGTCCCCACTCTCCACATAACTGTGGAGAATGTCCTGTCCATTGGCTAGATCTGGGTAGGGGTTTGATGTTTACTACTTGTATTGTCCTTGGTTAGTGCAATAGTTTGATTAAAATACATTTTATAATTATGGCAAAATACACTTGATATTTCCCATCTTGGCTATGAGTAGGTAGTTCAGCGTGCTAAGTCTCATTCGCAGTGTTGTGCTAACATCACTCTCATCCATCCTCAGAAACCCACTCTGCACCAGTCAACATCCACTCCTATTTCTCTCTCCCCTGACAAGCTAATCGCCATTCTATGTCTTGTCTGCATCAACGTGATTACTCCAGAAGTGCTCATTGCTTTTCAAGAAAAAAAAATCAAGACAGCGTTATAAGAAACAATAAGGAAGCCTTTGTGGGTCTCCATATTGGCTGATGTGTAACCCATCATGTTGTCAGGATAAGTGTCCAAAGGCTTTAACACGCTGGATGGGAAGGCAGCCTGTGGGTGCATGTGAGCTAACCACTCTGATGCTGCCCCTCCAGGTTGGAGCTAATTGCATCTGCTGTCTCCTGATAGGTGGCAGTGAGCAAGGGCTGGGCTTGATAGTGTAACGTCTGCAGGAGCTCTGTAAACGTGCACAGGCTGGAATGTCTGAGTTTCCACATCTGGGAATCAATAGAACCCATCTGAGACAGTTGGAAAGGTTCCACAAGGCCCTAAATGGAAAGGCACTTAGACTGGAGCCTGGTCTGCCATTTGCATTTGGGGGGGACATTGCTTGTGTTGTTTCTCAGGTTGCTGGTGCCCCTGAAACCTCGTTCTGCCAGTCTGAAGTGACCAGGTGCATGCACCAATCTTAATTATGGGGCACTTTGAGAGTTTGCCATGGTGTTTAAAAAAAAAAATTAGCTGGAGCCAGGACGTAAAATGTATGCGTTGTTCTACTTGGGGCCCCATGTGCTTTCTTAGTCTGAAAATGCAAATATGAAATGTGAAGATTCTTGTGGTTTTTTGAATGGTGACCCACAACCCTGAACACACTATGCACCATGGAAAAGGAACGTGCACCAAAGCCTTCCATTACTTACTGCCTGGTTTCTTCCTTAGAATCACAGAATTTGGGGGTGCGACTAGGACTCCTTAGGTGCATCCCCTATTTATGTTAGGCAGGCTCCCGCATCCTGTATCCTTTTCAGAAACTGACAGCTCTTGTTAAAAGGTAGGCCCGGTCCCTTCATACTCTGTTATGATCTCTTCTTATTGCACATTCACAGACTAAATTAGAAGGGTTTTTCTCTCTCTGAGGACAGAATTTTTACCTTCACTTACTTCTAGTCTTTTCTGATTGCTATAGTAAGAGAAGGAAGAAGAATATAAACAACTCTATATTCATAACCCTGAGTAGACATTTTTTTGATGTTAAGAGACTTCATCTGTTCCTCACTCTTGGTACCCTTAAGGCCTAGAACAACACCTGGCCTAAAAGGGTGTTCCAAAAGCACTCCCGAGTGAGGGGATGGCTGAATAAATGGCTGGTTTTCTCCAGTGGAATACTCAGGCGACATCAGGAGAACTTAACACAGGAAACCTTAGGGGGCTGGGTGCTCTGCAAGCCTGAGGACCTATGCTCCATTTTCAGAATCCACATAAAAAACAGAGTGTGGTTGGTGCCTGTTTGTGATGCCAGCATCCTATAGAGAGATGGAGACGGAGACAAGTAGCTCACCTGGAAGCTTCTGGGCCAGCAAGCCTAGAGTACACAGTGCGCAGCACAAGCAAGAGACTTCTTGCCTCAGCAGGGCGGAAGAAGAGGACGGACTCCCCAGAGTTGTTCTCTGACCTCCAGATGTGGGCTGTGATGTGTTCGTACATGCATGAGAGCTCTGTGTTTGCATGTACTCCCTCTCTTCCATATAGAGTTCTGCACTTCTTCACAGTGTCATGTCCTTTTCAGTTTTGCCATTTTACATTTCAGAAATGCTCTTGAGTAATGACTGCACGGCCTCTTTCTTCATAAGTCATAAGACAACCATGACAGTCTTGTTTTGCCACCTTGCACTCCGAAATTCGTTTAGAAGACTGTATAACTAAAATAAATAAATAAATAAATAAATAATAAATTAAAAAAAAGAAAAGAAAAGAAAAAGCAGACTGTGTAACTAACTGCCTGCATCTTCTTCTGCCCAGAAGGCCTGACTGGACTGTTTAGCCAGCCTGTAGTCTAGTGGAGAGCCAGCCAGGCCCCAAGAGAGTGCTGAGCGACCTTCTACATGGAGCAAATTAAGGACAAACAAATCATTTTGGGATTTTTGACCTAAATCTTAACCCATTTATTTTCTTAAAATAAGTCTCTTTTTCCCCAATGCTTTTCTAAGTGTTTATACAAAGTACCATGGTGTAATCATTGCTTTCTAAAGTGAAGCTTTGGCTACGGAGGATTCTGTGACGGCACTCCAGTCTCCTGTGCTCCGCGGCCACGTTATGGTGCGCGGCTAGTCGTGTGTAGGACAGAGACTCTTTATTTGTTTCTCCAGGGCCTCATTTGGGGAGACTGTGTTTGTACTTCCTCCTCCCCTCACTTCGCACTCAGCTGATTTTTTCCACTCACATGCAGCTACCCTGGCTTGCCGTGTCTGTAGTTGGCGATTTAGTATGTGTAGCTGTGACCGTTACAATCTCTCAAAATTTATCTACCTGTCAGGCAAATTCTATGACATGACTTACAGCTATACGGCTGAATCCTTTTTTTGTTGTTTGTTTTTGAAACTGCAATCTAATTACAACATCTCCTCTTTCCTTCCTCCAAACCCTCTTATGTATCTCTCCTCCCTCTCCTTCAATTTTATAACCTCTTTCTTCACTGATTGTCACTGAATGTATACATGTATTGTATATGCTCATGTACTCCTTAATATAACCTGCTTAGTCCATATGAAGCTATATGTATGTGTGTTTTCAGAGCTGACAGCTTGGCGCTGGGCAACCAATTGATTATGATCTTCTCCGGGAAGGGCCACCTCTCCCGCTCTCAGCTTTCCTTAGTTGGCTGTAATTCTCTGTGTAAGGCTGAGGTCTTCCCATGTATTTGTTGGTATTATCCTTGTTCAGGTCATGTTTGGGAAGTCACATGGGTGAGACTTATTGGTGCAGCTTCTGATATTCCTCGGAGATACAATCTCACTGATCCTCTGACTCTCACGGCCTTTCCACTGTCTCTTCCACAATTTCCTGAGCTTTGGGTGAGGGGGGTGTTTTGTAGTTGTATCCATTAGGACTGGCTCTACATCTCTGCATATTGATTGATTGTGGCTTTCTGTGGTGTTCTCTGTCTATTGCAATGATAAGATTCCTTGATGAAACATGGCGGCCCACACTTATCCGTGGGTATAAGGGCAAGTATTTATAGATTGTTGTTAGCGATTATGCTGGCTTGGTGAATTAGTGTTTGTCCATTCTCTAATAACCATTATTTGATGAGCACCGAGTAGATATGTAGGTTTCTAGTACCAGGCATGGCTTCCCTCTTGGTGAGTGGGTTTAAAGTCTAATTAGAGAGGCATTGGTTACTGTCAAGATAGCTGTGCCACTTCTCCATTTTGGTCACTGATGTGATTCATAGGCATCGTAGCTGGGTAGGACTGTTGCTTGGTTTCATTCTTTACAAGCTTACTTGGCACCTTCTGGTATACGAGAGCAAGTCCTCAGTAAGGGGGTGTTCAGGTAAGTTTGAGCTCAGGGGTCTCTGGGCCCTGTTTCTGAAGTACATGGTGTCTTCAGTAATAGGGACTTATCTTCTACCTCTGTGGGGTAACCAAGGGCAACAGCAATAGGCTGTATGTTTCTCTTAGACAGCCCTGATCAACAACTCAAAAGAGGCCTTCTCATGGCTGGTATTGTGGGTTTTTAAAAGTTGGTCTTTGGTTCCTGAACGGAATTTTATATGTTACATTTTTGATATGTGTATACACTGTGTTGTGATTGTTCACGTCTATTAACTTTTCTTACCCTCTCCCCGTTTCTGCTGACACCCCTTTTCCCAACTATTCCCCTCCTGTTTTCATGCCTCTCTTTGCGTGTAGGTCTTGTGCAATACCCGCAGCTGCTGGGCACACATGCTCCCCGTGACCTCTATATACCTAGGAGACCACTTTTCACAGCCTCCTCCCCATCCATCCCCCGGTTCCTTCCGTCTCTCTGCTCACTGTTCTGCAATGTTCCTTGGGTTTTGGAGGGGACAATAAAGAGTTTCTGTCCCATTTGGGGCTGGCTACTCAGCAGTCATTTATTAGAGTCTGCTTTGGAGTGCTAGTCTATGGGTCTCAACATAAGTACTTAGGAGGCAGTGTAGGCCTACTTTTAAAATATATTTTTATTTTGGTTTCTTATATCTCTTTCTCCCTTCTCCACCCCCATCCTTTCCAGTGCCCCAGCATCAAGGTAGGAGAGATAGAAGGGTGGTGAAGAGAAGGGACGAGGGTCTCTTTGGCTACTTCCTGCTGTTTAGGGTTGTCTGGTTGGTTGGGGCAATACCAGTCTCCATCGTCAAGATATTCAGCCAGCAACAGTAAACACAGCTGCCTTCTCTTCTCTCCATCCATCTCCTCCCAGGGCTCTTCTCTTAACCCTCCTTTCTCTCTTTGCCAACTGGCAAAGACCACGCCTCCACACGGTGCAGTTTCCTGTTGACAGAGATCAGGTGTCTGAACTCTGGTGCCCCATTTTTGACCACATCCCCTTGATGGGAAGACCTGGTGGCACTCAGAGGAAGGATAGCAGGTCACCAAGAAGAGACTTGATACCCTATGAGCATATACAGGGGGAGGAAATCCCCCTCAGTCACAGTCATAGGGGAGGGGAGTAAGGGGGAAGTGGGAGGGATGGGATAACCATTGAGATGTAATATGAATAAATTAATAAATTATTTTTAAAAGTTTTTAAAAAAATGATCATGTGTCCTCTCATGAGGCTGTTATCAGTAGTGGACAAACTGGAGCAGCGCCCCGTATCTCACACCTGGGATTAAAATAAAAACATGCTTACATAACAGAACTGAGTTTTTAAAAGAAACTAAAACGTCTACAAGGCAGTTTGACCTCATGTCTGTTTAACGGAACACAAGTAGTAGGTCATAAAATTAAGGAAGTTAACTATTAGGGCCACACAATGGGCAACAAAGGTGTTTTAAATTTTGCTACATTTGATCCAACATAACCACGTGTGGGTAGGTACTTATGTCTCCAGTTTACAAATGAAGAGGCCGAGGCACAGAGAAGATAAGATTGTTTCCCAAACCACACATCTGGAAGGAAGTAGAGTGTCATGCTGAGAGTCTGTGCTCTCTCTTCACTGTTCTGTGAGTGGGAAGGACACAGAAGCAGCTGGCTTCCTGTTTTCCCGATCTTCTGGGCTAGATTTGATGGGCGTCACAGGGCTTTCTGAGGATGATTCCGGTTCTTATTTCTCCTGATAGGAGAGTGGAGGCAATGGCTGGTTGAGCTCAGGTGCTTTGGTTTTCAGGTTTGCTGCTCACCCGCTGTCAGTAGAGGTCGGCTCAGCTCATCTCCTCCAGTGAGCAGAGAAGGCTTGGTCTGGAACAGAACCACAAGAGGCCCACGAGGAATGAGCTCAGAGCAGACACTGGGGTGCTAAGGTTGAGAATGGAAGAGTTTGAAATGTCCATGGAAACATTAAAGTTGAGAAAACATTAAATATGGAGGGAGGGAGGGAGGCAGGGAGAGAGAGAGAGAGAGAGAGAGAGAGAGAGAGAGAGAGAGAGAGAGAGAGAACCAAGTTTCCGCTGGAATCATTTGATTTTGCTTATTTTTTTTAATCTTAATTTTAAAAAAAGATTTTCTGTTTCTGAATTGGAACTCTTGAGACTTTGAATCAATTTTGGGTTGCTTCAACTGAGTTTTTAAAATATGCATAAGTTGATACTTTACAGAACCACAATGAATTTTGTTAATGAGCCGAACTTTTTTTTTTCACTTAAATAACCAATATTGAGCAAGTGGCTTAGTGGATGCTGAAGGGTAATAGCCAGTTGACCTCAGCTGCTCAAGAGAGTAAGCTTTGGGCAGGGCAGAGGAATAGCAATCTTGTCTTTACTCTGAGCTCTTTGGTGGATGATCTAGTGAGTGTTGCTTTGAAATAAATGATTAAAACAATAACACATCATGATAGCTGATGCTCAGGGCATGCTAACGTGCGCTCTAGATGGGTGTAGAATAGGTTTCTATACCCATAAGGGATTGTTGAAGTAGTAGATGCACACAACTTTGATTTCTAGAGTAAACTTGAATTTGCATATATTTGTTAGAAATTCAAAATAAAAGGAGAGCTGGGGACATGATTCAGTCTATAAATGCTTGTCATGTGAGCATGGGGAGCTGATTTCAGACCCATAGTACCTACATGAAAAACCAGGTTCAGCAGCACTTGTGTAATCTCAACAGTGAGGAAGAACAGACAAAGGTTTCGCCTGAACTGCCTGGCCAGCCAGCCTGAGCCAATGAACTCCAGGGATGGTCTTAAGAAGGGAGATAGAGAACAATTAAGAAATACTCCAAAGTAGACCTCACACACACACATGCACACACACACGGGAACATGCAAAAGTAGGAGAAAGCAAACAGGCTTGAAGTGCAACCACTTGATAATCCGATTCTATTATGATTGCCAGTCTTTCTGTTTGATTCCTAATGAGGAATTTCAACTTGGAAGATCTTGCTAGTAAAATAACCAGGAAAAAAATATTTTCCTTCGGTTAATACTGTTTCCTAAGGCATATCTCTTAAAAATAAACCCACGCTGGCCTCGCTATTGGACTAGCGGGTTCTTGTCTAGGCTGTGCTGTCTCAGCCTGACTGATCTTGTCTACAGCTGGTTATAATGAAGTCAGGCTTCCTGTTGTATTTGCTGCTACTTCTGGATTCTTTCTTCCCACTGTAGATGTGGATTTCAGATAGATTGTCTTTCTCAGTGAAAGTTCTTTATATATACACTTTATTTTTATGTCCTTATGTTTACGATATTAATTCCTCCCATTACATACATGTATCAATATTTTTCAATTTGTCATTTGGTATTTGTCATTGTGTTGGCATGTGGCGTGTGCTCAGATCTATTTTCAGTTTCCTTTGTGTTTCATCCTTTGTTTCAAAATGGTCCCCTCACCTTGAGTCTAAAACAACTCACGTGGGTTTTCTTCCCCCAAGTTCTTTTGACATTTTCTTTTTTCACAGGAGCTCGGTTACTGGTTGTACTTGTTTTGATTAATGGCTGTGGAAGGCCACATTTGTTTCCAAGCTGACAACTTGTCTCAGCACCATTTTCTAGAAGCATTATCATTTCATTTGAATCGTCTTTGTGTGAAACTTTCTGTTGTTACATCATTCCATGTCTGTCCACTCTGCTGTAATTACTGTGGTTTGATGACGTGACTTATTACTTAGTATCATTTCTCCTTTACCACCTATAACCTGGACATTCCTACCTGTTCGTTCTTTTTCGATTGCTATTTTACTATGTCTATTTGTGTGCACGCGCAGTTGAGTGCATGTGTGCCGCAAAGTGCACATAGCGAGTCAGAAGGCAACTCGCAGTTCTCTCATGTGGCTCCCGGGGATTAAACTTAGGTAGTCCAGCTTGGTGTGCATAGTGAGTGCCAGGGGAGCCAGGGCTGCATAGTAAGATCCTGTCTCAAGAAACCCAACCAAGGGCTGGAGAGATGGCTCAGAGGTTAAGAACACTGACTACTCTTCCAGAGGTCCTGAGTTCAATTCCCAGCAACCACATGGTGGCTCACAACCATCTATAATGTAACCTGATGCCCTCTTCTGGCCTGCAGATATACATGTAGACCACTGTTTAAATAATAAATAAATATAAAAAAAACAAAGAAAAACAAGCAAACAAAAAATGTTAAAAAAGAAGCCCAACCAACCCTTTCTT
The DNA here is from genome assembly GCF_964271855.1 of Acomys minous. Taxonomy (NCBI): domain Eukaryota; kingdom Metazoa; phylum Chordata; class Mammalia; order Rodentia; family Muridae; genus Acomys; species Acomys minous. The sequence goes on from NC_140489.1 coordinate 44,737,505, forward strand.
GCCTCCACCCCTCCCCCCACCAATAAAAACAAAACAAAACAAAACAAAAAACCAGTGAACTGACCAAACAAAAAAATAAAGTGGAGAGGGATTTAGGAAGGTACTTGATGTAGACCTCTGGTCTCCACATACAAACACACGTACATATACACTGCCACCCCGCCACCCCGCCATTAAAACAAACAAGAATCTCTTAGAAGAAAGAGAAAATGCCAGCTCTGTCCCAGACAACCAAGGGAGCCTGGGAGACTAGATTCCCAGACAAGTGTATTCCTGTACTCTCTAGTTTCTGGGATATATGGAAACTGACTCTGAGGTTACCAGCTTCTGTCTCACCTCAGGGTTCTCACGTGTCTCCTTAGCACACATGCAGTGGGTTGGCCTGGAAAATATACCTTCTTAGCCCCCAGTTTGGAGTTCCTGGGAGAAAGTGTGGGCCCTATAGGTCTGAGCATGTCTACTTTCATATACCAGGTGTTCCCTGTGGGACTTCCATTTTCCTCTTGCCCTATGGGTCCTTCAATAGGGACAGACCTCTTTTTGACACTGTCACTTCTAATTGTTCTGTTCTGGATTTAAGCAGGTAGCTTTATACAAAATGGACACAGCACTTTTTATCTGGAGAAAACTACAGAAAGAGCTTTGCCCGGCTTGGTCACTATTGGATACCAGAGCCAAAAATGGTGCTCAATAAAGTTTCATTGGATAAATTAATGAATTGGGTCTTTCAAAACAATAGTTTTATTAAGGCACAGTTGGCACACAACAACGTACACATAGTTGCAGTGCAGTAACTTTTGACCTGTGTGTAGAATTGTGAGATCACTGCTATAGTTAAGAGCGAACGTACCCATCACCCCCACAGCTTCCTTAGCTCTTCCTGGTCCTGCTCCTGTTTGCTCTGTCACTATTCTTTCGTTACTATTGCCTCAATTTTGAGGTACATGTTCTCTCTTTATGGCTAGCTTCTTTTACTTGGCATTATCTTTTTTTTTTAATGACACTATTTTCTTTATTGAAAAATAAAATCATTCATATTACATCTCATTGCTATCCCATCCCATGCATCCTCCCATTCCTCCCTCCCTCCCGCTTTCATCCCATTCCCCTTCCCTATGACTGTGACTGAAGGGGACCTCCTCCCCTTGAATATGATGGCAGGGTATCAAGTTTCTTCTTGGTAGTCGGCTATCTTTCCTCCGAGTGCCAACGGGCCTCCCCATCCAGGGGACGTGTACTTGGAATTATCTTGATATCCATTCATGTTATTGCTGTACATTAACATCTCACTCCTGTTTCTTAGCGAAGAGTGCTCCAACGTATGGATATGGCATCCCACTTTTATCCATTCGTGGGACGGCTGCTATGCGCATACACTTTACAGACGCATGCCTGTGTTCTCCTTGGATTCACACACACACTTGAGAATAGCAGGGCTGGATCATGACACAGTTGTACATTTAGCCTTTTAAGAAACTGCCTGTTTTCTGAAGCGACGGTAATATCTTGCATTCCCACCCACAGAGTGTAATTCCTCCACATTGATAGTCAACACTATCAGTCTTTGTAGCTTTGGCCTTTCTAACAGCCGAATATTGCCAGCTCATTAGAGAGATTTGTGTCTTGCTGTTTGTTTTTCAATGCTGGGATCAAACCCAGAGCCACATGCATGCTAGGCTAGGCTCTCTTCCCCATTGTGGAGGTAGCTTGGATTTCTGGAAGGGCCATGGTGTTGGGTTGTCTCTATGCATTGGTGAGATGATTCCCTGAGCAAAGTACGTGCTCAAGTCTGCAGCCTCTGTCACGACCAGGTCTCCGGGCTTCCGGTCACTGGGTTTTGAGAATGCTCTATATACTCTCTGGATCAGTGCTGTTTTACACTGACTTTCTTCCGGTCTATGGCTCATCGTGTTTTCATTCTCATTTAAAGAGCAATTCTTTTCTTTTAGTTTTCAATCCAGTCTTGATTTATCAGTGTGCTCCTTTGCAGATTGTTCTTGGGATGTCAAATCTAAGAAACCTTCACCTAACCCAAGTCGACAAACACAGTTTCTCCTTTTCCTTCCAGAAGCTTTATGGTTTCAGGTCTTTACACGTGCATGTGGGATCCATTTTCAGTTAATTTTGCTGTGCAATGTGAAGTATTGGGTAGAAATTTATCTCTCTCTCTTTTTTGCTAGCCAATATCCACTTCGCAGCCCTGTTTGATGAAAAGCATTGCTTTCTCACCTGAATGACCGTTGTTGAAAATCAGTCATCCCCCTGTGTGTGAGTCCTGTGACAGACGCTACTCTGAGCTATTGATCTGCCCGGATGTCTTTAGGCTGGGGCGGTGTGCTCCATCACTGTAGCTTTGTGTGTTTTGGAATCTGATGCTGTGGTTCTCCAACAGTGTTGTTCACAATGAAAGGACTTTCCTGTCAAGCAGAAATTCTGAATTGCTGATTATTTTTAAGACTCTCCAAGTGTGTCAGAGAAATCGCTAGTAACGTGTCTGGATCTGGGACCTTCCTTGTTTGTGAGCTGACTAAATGAAAATTTTCATTTCATGTAATAAATAAAAGATGAATGTTCTCCAAAATCAGGATATAAATCATAGCATTAACTCTTAAGTATTGCTTAATATTGTCCCTATTATTGTGGGACAATTGTTTGTTCATTTGTTTTTACATTAGTACGTTGGCTATGTGTCAGTCACCAGGAGAAGGTAATTTATTATATTGTTTTTCCCGTTCTTGCTCTCCTTCTTACACTTCTGCCACCCACATGAATCTACATAAATGTCTCGTTCTCAGGTGAATTTCAGCTGTGCTTGGTTCAGTCTTCAGTTTCTTTAGTCTTGGGAAATAGCTGTTCAGTCTTTGGTTGGACTGCTATCTAGATGCGTTTGGTCATTTGTTCTCTCCTAAGGCCCCTTGTCACGTTCTACTATACAGACTCGCTGAAGACCAACATTTTAAAGATGCTTCATGGTTTGTTCTACATCATGTTTCTCTAGCTTCCTGCACTCTAAGGAAATGAGAAACGTGAGGGTGTGGAATCAGTGACCATTCATGGACTGGGAATTTATACACAACGTGCACAGTTACACACACACACACACACACACACACACACTTGTATGTATATGGAAAGAGGGGAGTTAATTGCTTAAACAAGCTTCTACTTTAGAGATGACAACTGTTTTGGTTTTGGTCTATAGGAATCCCCAAGCACCTGTAAAGAAACACCTAGGACAAACACCTAGGCCCCCTGAAGCCTGGTTCAAGCTAGGAATTATGGCCCTCTTTCAAATGTAGTCAAAAGGAATGTTTTTTGATGCCCAGTGGCTAGCAGAGTAGTATTTTAATAATTTTTCTTTTAATTAGTAATGGGCCCCTTTAACATTTATCTTTACTTTTATACTAGTTGGTAAAGAAAAGATACAAGCATTGTATATTTTAGTGAGCTGCTATAGGATGCAGGACAGAACCCTGGGCTTGCTGCTGTGTTTCCTAATATAATTGACAGCAGTGTTAATAAGATTAATTGGCAATAATTATTTAGGCTTTCCCATGTGCCGGCGTTCCTCTAAAGGGATCATGTATGTTAAATGTGTTAACTCAGTTAGTCATTGTAGTTACTATATGAGCTAGGCTGCTACTATTGTCATTTTACAGCTTAGGAAATCAAGGCATGGGATGCTAAGTACTTCTTGCTTAAGGTCACGATGTTATCTGGGGACAGAGCTGTTATTCAACAAGTAATCATAATGCGACTTTTATATGGAAGGAGTGCAGAGATACTCCAGTGGCATTCTCTGCTTTTGAAGGCAGCACAAAAGAGGGTTGGGAGGGGCAGAGGTGCTGGGAGGCAGAGCTACAGCTTGTTCTCAGGTGCCTGCCACCCCATCCAAGGCTTCTTCCCTGCTGTCCTGGTTTGCTCACCATCCCCCAGGCTCCACAGGCCTCCTTCAGGTATAGTCTTTCTTCCATTCATTGAGGCCTGGGATGGAAAGCTCCCCAAGCTTTCTACACATCATAAGAGGATGCAGACACTGTGGGTGACAGTGCAGGCTGGTCCCATCATGGCTCGGCTCTGCCAGGTAACTCTCTTGCAGCATGCACTTGGAGAGTCAGCACAGAGCATCTTCAGTGTTGGCACTAAAGATACTTGGCCACTTTAACAATCAGACTCACATCCGATGGAGCCTGGAGTTGCTTTTCACCCAGCATTATCCACAGTGATCCTGCACATGGCATCCTGTGTAGTAATTCTCTGAAAGCATTGTAACAGCACTATGGTGTGGTGGACAGAGGGCTGAGCCACGGAGAGAAGACCAGGCAGGCTCATCAGGCTACTTGGCTGTGCTCTACGTAAAACCTTTTCAGACTCTATACTGTTATCACAAGGAAATTCAACAAGATGAAGGCTTTCCCAAGAGTATCCGGGGTTATTTCCATGTCAAAAATTTCAAAAACCATTAGTTGTGATTGTGTTTTAAGCCCTTGGGCAAAATAAGCAAGAAGTGCTCTCTGGGACTTATTTCTGGCTTTCATCTGGGAACATCCAGTCCCTGAAAGTGAGCTGTGCTATATGATTTGGATTGGCCAATAAAATATGAAGGAGAATCTCACAGTGGAAAAGGGTTCAGCACATGTGTCTCTGCTTGGCGGAAGCCCAGAGGTGGAGCTTCCTGTGTGAGGTAGGACCGAGCACCTCAACCATCTTAGCTGAACAAGGGGCAGGAGCAAGAGACACAGTGGATTTGATCCCTCCTCTTCTGTCTACCAACCTTTTGACGTTGCGGCGGCTACCAGTCACCGGGCCATCACTCCATCTCCTATAGTTTTTAATGTTCTAGTAACTATCGATTTATAAGACATTGCAAAAGTAACAACAATCCTGTGTGTACTTTTTCAGTATTCCCTCCCCCCCCCCAACCCCATGGGTAGGACTTATAAAAATCTAGTGTTTCTTGAGGTCACTGAAACTTTGGGCCACCTTCACATTAGCTGCTTGATTTTGGCTAGTGAGAGAAGGTTTTATTTTAATTATAGAGACAGAAACTCTTTTTTTTTTTTTTTTAATGAAACTCTTATAAACTACCGTCATATTTGAATTGCCTCTCCCTTTTGGCAAATAGACTATCGTGTCCCGTTTTGTATTTGTTCTATGCATACTGATTTTTTTCTCTGTCAGGTCCCAAGCTTACCCGGAGAGGCCATGATCTCTAGCTCTCCCCGACAACAGTGTGTAGAAGACATTCTGAAATAGCTACTGAGAGAATAGATAGCCCTGTAGTTGCTAACCTCTTGGGCGGGAAAACTGTAAGACGAGCGTGTTCATTCAGGGGTCCTATCCCTTAACAGGCATCCTTCCTTCTCCAGCCGTTTCAGCTTCAGTGGTGAGCTGGGAAGTCTCTGGGGATGGGGAGAGCTTGGGAGGCTGAACAATAAAACCATTGGCAGAAGGGAAGCCACCGGACACTTGCCGTAAGGGTTTTATTCAGTCAGGCACAAAAATCTCAAACTGCACCTCGCACCCCAGGCCACTTAGCTTCCCTGCTTACCACTTAGAACCATGGATGTTCAGTGCCCCAGGAAATTTTCTCTTAGAGTGTCTCTAGCATCAATGTATTCATTATGAAACAACAATATCCCCCACCCCCACCCCCATGCACTGCTGTCTCTGTTATCGTCTTACAAACATACCTTTATGTTCCAGGGGAGGAAATGCACACTGTAAGCTGTACTCAGCGGGGCACCTTCCCCCTGTGACCTAGCAGTGAGAAGCTGGCTAAATGTTTTACAATGGAGACCTTTGTGTAGCTGCATCAATGGTGAGAGCCACTGCCCAGGAAAGGACTGGAAAGTCACTGGAGGCCGGCAGGCTTCTGGTTTTAAGGCTATTTGTTATTCCTACTGGGGCTGATATGCACACATTTTATACTATTCCTTTCAGCCCATGGAACAACAGTTCCTGATCACAGGTTGTTCCGGGCCTCTGCCACTCTCTTCTCTCGATGCTCTCGCCAGTGTCTGCCTCTATCCTTTTAAGTCAGGCTTTGCCAGCCTAGAAGTGAGCACAGCGCTCACCGGGAGAGGGAGAGGAGTCAGAACACACGCCCCTGTTTCTGCCCAGGTACTCCGGCCCAGTCCCCACCTTGCTCCTCCATTCATATTAATGACATATACTTCACCCGGCACTTAGAACAATGAAAAGATGATTAGATTATGGGGCAAGCACGGTCATATTTATTTAACTCTCTGGCTCTCCTTTGAGAGTAGAGACTAAAGACAAATATTTGAGTGCCTTCAGGATGCTATTGTAAAGATACGGCAGACTCTGCACGGAGAGAAGCGATTCTGACTTCCTGTTGAAGAGATGAGGTGGCATTTGTTAGGCTGGGTGAGCGAAAGTAAGCGAGCCTCCCGAACTCATTTCCTAGGAGGTAAATAGAGTGGCAACTTATTTTGGGCCCGCGCGGCTCACAGCACATCCGGTTCCTCTTGCATAGAGGAACTTAAATTAGATACAGCGTGAGCAGAAACAAAGCCTAGAGAGGCTGCAGCCTCTGCCAGTGAATCTTACAGAAAGATTCCAAATCTAAGGATGTGCCCTGAGGGTAGACATGTTCAGTGTGTAAACAGGACAGCTTGACTAGCTGGGGAGAGGGCACCATGAGGTAGGTCTCAGGCGGGGCTGTGATGGGTCACTCCACGTAGCTGCCTGGTGTCTCTTGTTGAAAGCCAAATGGGAAAGGCCTTAAGAAGGCTGAGCTGCTGTCTGTGAAGAAAAGCTAACACTTGATGATTTCTCCTGGGGCAAGGCTGCCTGATTGATTTTCATTTATAGCTCCACAGTCCTTGGATGCTGCAAAGACTCTGGCAGCCTATTGTTTTCTAATGAGGTTTCCATGACTGGTTGCTAGGATTGGGTGCATGCTGAGTGTGGGCCTGATGAGCGACTGGGTAGGCAAAATAAAATGGTCTACCCAGGTTGCTATGGCAGCCAACGAGAGGGCAAGTCCAGTGATCAGATAAAACCGAGTATATTAGTCACGGCTCTCCAGAGAAACAGAACCAATAGAATGTATGTATGTATGTATGTATGTATGTGTGTGTATGCATTATGTATGTAAAGGGTTTTTTTTAGAGTGGTTTACAGGCTGTGGTCTAGCTAGTCCAAGAATGGCTGCCTACCAACAGTAGGTCCAAGAATCCAGGAGATTAAATGTCTCAGCTGGTCTTCAATATACAGCAGGATCCTGAAAAAGTTGGCTCTAACGCCAGTGCAGGAATGGACTTGCCAGTGAGAAAAAGAGCAAGCCTGGGAAGAGAGCAAACTTCCTTCTTCCGTGTCCTTTACGTAGGCTGCCAGCAGAAGGCGTGGCCCAGATTAAAGGTGGATCTTCCCACTTCAGATGATCAGGATTAAAAGTGGGTCTTTCCACTTCAAATCACTTCATTAAAAAAAAAAATCCCTCACAAGTGTGCCAAGCTGCTTTGGTTTTAGTTAATTTCCAATGTAGTCAAGTTGACACCCAAGAACACCTGTCACACCTGGTGGTGCAAAGAAGGCATGCGCAGTGCATGGAACATCCAGACTGCGGTTAGACTTGCCGGTGTCACCTCACCTTCCTCTGGCTGGGCACGCCTTCTCATCCTCACACAAGCTTGAGTGTCACCTCTTCAGAGAAGCTCTCTTTAACAACCCACTCCAGATGCCATACCTCTGCTCCCTTCTCTCCCTCCCCGTTAGCCACGCCCCTTTTATTTTCTTTGAACTTACCACTGGTGTTTCTGTGTTGTAGTTTACACTTCTTTCTTTCTTTTTTTTTTTTACATTTTTTTCCTTTATTAATTTATTCTTGTTACATCTCAATGGTTATCCCATCCCTTGTATCCTCCCATTCTTCCCTCCCTCCCATTTTCCCCTTATTCCCCTCCCCTATGACTGTTCCTGAGGGGGATTATCTCCCCCTGTATATGCTCATAGGGTATCAAGTCTCTTCTTGGTAACCTGCTGTCCTTCCTCTGATTGCCACCAGGTCTCCCCCTCCAGGGGACATGGTCAAAGTTGAGGCACCAGAGTATGTGAGAAAGTAATATCCCACTCTCCACTCTACTGTGGAGAGTGTTTTGTCCATTGTCTAGATCTGGGTAGGGGGTCCCGCTCAAACTAAGGCACCATACAAGCACCATGATTTATTCATCTTGGAATTTTGAGTTTCTTGATCAAAAACATTTATCGAATACAAGTGTGGGATGGGGTGTGACAGAAATAAAGCGAGGAGGCTGTCGATGCAAACTGTCTTTCTCACTGTCTGTTCACCGAAGCACAGAATTATAGTAGGGAAGTCTGGGACCTCTAGCCAGATGCCCAAAAGGATGGTGTAGGCGGTCAGGGATTGGAAATATGATGGGCTGGGCAGGCAGGAGAAGCAGCTGTGCGTGACCAGATATAAAGGCAGTGTCACTGTGAGTTATGAAGCATTATTCTGTGTGCCACTTCCCTGTGTTGAGGACTTTTATGCCCCGGGTTATTAACCTCCCCCCCCCCCAGCAACATTACCAGGGAAGTTCTGTTGCAGCCCTCATTTTGCACACAATGAAACTGAGGCACAAAGCAGGTAGAAGTGTCACTAGAGGCTGCCTTAGGGGTGGAACCAACACACCAGTGCTCTTCAGAGAGCCACGTGGAGGGAGAACTGAGCCAATTAACAGTTCGGTTTGCACTCGATTACTTCTCTCTCTTACTCCCCCTCCCGTCTCCTCCCTCTCTCACCCTCCCAACCCCTCCCTCTCTGTTCTGGTTGATCGTTATCTGTGGTCCTGGTAATTTTGTTTCCTGCTTCTCTTGGAGTGTTCTTTTTTCAAAAAAAGTTATCTGTTGCGGAAATGTAAATCTTCTGTGATACATTTAGTAATACCAAACTCGGATGTATAAACAGGAGCCAATGCTAAGGCAAGAAACGGTGAACTAGGCTCCTGGAGATCATAGCTGTAGACTGCCAGGTTTTTGTTTCCATCTTGCCTGGAATGTGTGGCCTGTGACAAGGTTGCAGGCATCTAGTCTGGGTGCAGTGGGTAAAAAGCAGAGTGACTTTAGATCTGTTACAAGTAGAAGTCTCTTTCTCATCTTCTCTTAAACAGACTAAGATGAGGTACTGTGGTGTGTTGCAGTACGGACGCTGGTTACACAGCCCACTGGAGTTGTGTAGACTCAGTTGTCTGCTGCTACCTTGGGTCAGGAGAGCAGGAGCCTGGGCATGGCACTGTTGCATCTTTTCAGATTAGCCACATAGAACGCGGCTTGCCTATAGACTGCCGAAATGTTAAAATCCCAGAAGATGGGCTTAGAGAGATAGCCCAGTGGTTAAGAACACTTGCTGCTCTTGCAGAAGAGCCAGTTCATTTCCTAGCACCTTACAACTGTAACAGCAGTTCCAGGGACCTCATGACCTCTCCTGGCTTCTGAGGGCAATAGGCACACACATAGTGCGCACACACACATGTAGGCAGATACTCATACATATTTTTAAACTACATAAATTCATCTTTAAAAATTTCAGGAGACACATTTGCCTATTTTAGAGCAGTTTGCTCTGAGTGAGAGTATTGTCTTGCACAGTACATCTTTGAACCATTATATTGTATCAGGATTCCAAGCACAGCCCATAGTCCCAGATATCTCAGAAGTCAGATTTAGGAACTAGCCAAGGTTACCATCTGGGGATATGGGGGCACTTTGTCTCCCAGGAAACATCTGATAATGTCTAGAGACAGTTTTGATTGCTACGACTCAGATGCTAAAACATCTGGAAGGTTGACTCCCAACATCCTATGATGCACATAATACCCCTCAACAAGGAAGAACTACCTGCTTCATGCACTAATGATGCCAAGACTGAGACACTCTAAGGCAGAGGAAAGAGACAGAGCAAGCCTGAGAGCCTATATGAGAAACTAGGGGTATAATTATGCTCAGCAGGCCCAAGGCCTGGAGGAAGGGCAGACTACCAAGCTTCAGGAAGCAGAGGATTAGGATTTAGGCCAGACATTTGGACAAACTTCTAATGTGCCATCTGCTTTCTGAAATAGGAGTCTCTGTGCATCTCTTATGCTGGCTCGTTGGTTGTGTTCAACCGGGAATCAAGAAATTGGGATGGGTGTTTGCGCTGTCAGGGTGAGGGGTTTGCCTTGTAAGCCTCATGGCCTGAGTTTCTGCGCTGTCAGGGTAAGGGGTTTGCCTTGTAAGCCTCATGGCCTGAGTTTCTGCGCTGTCAGGGTAAGGGGCTTGCCTTGTAAGCCTCATGGCCTGAGTTTGATACACAGACCCCATGCATGGAAGGGAGAATCTACTCCTGAAAGATGTACTCTGACTTCTATATGTATACTGTTGCAAGTGTGTGCCTGCAGTCACGCACACACACACATACATGTACGCATGCATGCATGCACACACACACACACACACACACACACACACACACACACGCGTGCGCGCGCGCGCACACACACACATACACAGAGACACAAACATAGACACAGACATACAGACACATAGATACACAGACACACACATAGACACATAGACACACACACAGAGGCACAGACATATACACACATGGACACCCACACAGCTATGCAAATAGACAGGCACCTACAGACACACAAACACATACACATACACACAAATAGACACACATATAGTCACACAATAGACACATAAAGAGATAGCAGATACACATACACACATAGACATACAAACATACACATACATACAAATAGACACACACATAGTCACACAATAGACACACATATACACAGAGACACAGACACACAAACAGACACGTAGACACACACACACTCCACAACATGTTAACATTGATAGTAATAAAGTAAAATGGTTTAAAGAGAAATTGGCATGTTTCTAGCATCTGTTCCTGACTACAGATGTTTGAACTAAGCAGGGCCAATGTTACTATTTTCATATTATTGCAGGGACCACTGCAGGATGCCAAGAGCCTTAGTTACAGTTACTTTTGCTTTGAGGAAACACTTATGACCAAAGCAACAGGGGAAGGAAAGGGTTCATTTGACTCACATGTCCACAGCTCTGTTCATCATCAAAGGAAGTCAGGACAGGAACTCAAACAGGCCAGGAACCTGGAGGCAGGAGCTGATGCAGAAGCCATGGGGGAGTCTGCTTACTGTGTTGCTCCCCGTGGCTTGCTCAGACTGCTTTATTATAGAACCCAGAACTACCTGCCCAAGGGTGATGCCACCAAAGTGGGCTGGACCACCTCACATCAGGCCTCTCTGTAGCCCGAGCTTATGGAGGCATTGTCTCAATCAAGGCTCCTTCCTCTTTAGAGACTGGCTTGTGTTGAGGGGACAAAAAACCAGCCAGCACACCAGTGGTTAAACAGTGGCCTGGGATACAGAAGACAAGCATAGTGTCAGGCTCTAACAACAGTGCTTTTGACTCAGGGAGTCGAAGTGCAATCATGTGGTCTGAACATTACCCCTAGTCCTGTTCTCCCCAGCAAGGTCAAAGGAAGTTCTCCGACATGTGGCATCCTTTATGCTTACAGTTGCACGTGGAGGAATTTGGAAGAATTTTGTCAACTTTTGTAGAACAAACTCATCAACAAAATCAGAAATTTCATGCATCTTGGCAATGATAACTCACTTTTAGTGGCATGTTTTATTTTCCCAGGTTTATCATAGTATAATTGGCAGATAAAATAGTATATATTTAAAATTCATGATACAATGGTATATGGCTAAATGATCACCCAATCAGTCAGTGAGCATATCCACCGTTGACGTAGCTGCCACTTGCATTTATTTGTTTTTAATGTGGTGAGACTACCTAAGATTTAGTTGCTCAGAAAACTTCAAGTATATAATATATTATTATTAACTACAGTCACTGTAGTATATCACTATACTATATATTATACATTATAATATATCATTAAAGTATATCATTTTGCATCAAATATGTTCTATATAATAAAGAGTATGCACATATTATAGTATATTAAATCTCTAGAATTTATTTCTACTACAGCTGAAGGTTTACACTCTTCCATCAGCATCTTCCCTAGCCTCCCATCCTGGGAACCAGGCTCAAAACCTAGCTTCTGAGTCCAGCTTTGCTAGAGTCTGTGCATGTGAAATCATGCTTGAGAGGGCTTACACATCCAACGGAATGCTAACACGATAGTAGATTAACAGACATAGTTGCTCCAGTCTGTAGGATGTTTGCTCTGTCTAGGTTTAGCATTCTGAGAAGGCCATTTCATTTTGTTCTTAAACAGCACTATGGAAACGGGGTCTGAAACTACCCACCCCCCACCATGGTATATGAGGAGCCTTCAGCTTGGAGAAGGTAACTAACCTGTTCAAGGTGACACAGAGAAAGAAACCCCAGTAAATCAGCTTTCTGGAAGTGTTCAATTTTACAACGAACAAGAGTTAGGCACCATCGCACATCTGTGTAACAGAAATATCAGAGACAATGAGGAATGCAGCTGGCAATGACACGGGCAATGGGCACGTGTCTGACACTGGAGGCAGGGAAGGCACTGGGCTGCCAGGATGTTCAAGTGTCAGAGGGACGCCATGTTCACTCTTCCGAACTGTTCTTCAAGACAAATAAGTCCGTGGGAGAATAAGTGCTTAGGTAGATTTTAGTGTGCTCACAGTTTTCCGTTTAAAAGGGTGTGCTTTGAAAGGCATTGCAGCACATTTATTAAATGGGATTCTTGGCAGCTTTTACAAAGAAAAATGGAGCTCATCTTCTTTATGATCCACTTGGTTGCATTTGCGGAATGGCAGAGCTGTTTTGACAGACACTGGAGTTGAACCTAGGGCAACTTGGTGTCACTTTTAGAAAGCCGGTGTGTCTGGGTGACATGACATATGTCTGTAATGCCAGGATTCAGGAGGCTTAGGTAGGGGAATCCTGTTTGAGGCCAGCCTGGGCTATGCAGCAAAACTCTGTCTCAGAACAAGCAAAACACACCAACCAACCAAAACAAACAACAAAAGCTGATCTAGGAGGGATGTGTCTGTCTACCTCCACCCCACCCCCACCCTCACCTGCCAGCAGTGCATTTCCCCATCCAACAAGCATCGTGGTGGTATCTCCTCATGCCAGCCTTCACTTTTCTTCACAGTGGAAAGTTTGCAGTTATAGCCGCGCTCCACTCTCCTCACTAATAGTTAATGCCTCTTTCATCACTGAACTGAGAGGTCCCAGGAGAACAGGAACCACAGCTCTCCTAACTTCGGTGCGTAGCCCACTGCCCTCACATGGAGGCACTTAGTGGCCATTTCCTGAGTAAGTGCGTGTTATTTATGTTGGTACTTAAGGTCCGTATTTGACTACTGCTTTCAAAGCAGATGCACTTCTTAAGATGCCTTGCCCTGTTCTTTTAAATCGGCCGTGGACTCTTCCTCAAGCCAGGAGCCGCATTAGATACGTGAGTATCAAGCAGCCCTTTCAGATCCTGGGTGGTTTATACTTTGATTCTAATCCTTGTCATTTTAGTTCTGTGTTGATACTAATTACAGCCTGGCTTCTTGGATTGAATGCTCTATCTCAAAATAAATTTCCATGAGAAATAAGTAATGGATTAAGGTCTCTATGCCTGGAACTATGCAAGTTGCTGGAGATAGCATGGAAAGCCTGATTTCTTCCTCTTTCATCTCCCAGGAGGATCAGAGAGGCAGACCACTGGGCTGTACTACCATGAGGTCAGATCTATCTCAACAGAGAATTGGACAAAGTTGCTAGTAGGATGGGGGAGAACAAATAGTGGCTTCCCAGGAAACGGTTATTTTGTTTATTGCAATGAAAGGTCTGTATTGGCAGTAATTAAGGCCTGAGAATGTGTGGGTGGGTGTTTGCGTACCTTTTTCTCCACCTTGGGCATAAGGAATGGAAGGAAATCGTAAAAGAAAAAGGAGACAAGAATCCTGACACTGGACCGTCACGGGGAAGCTGCTCCTGTGTGTTCCGGGATGCTGAGTGCCCTAAATGGAGTCTGAATTCCCCAGGGAAGGCAGCTTGGAGGTACATCTGAATGAGTGGTGCAGTGGTAGGGTCAGGAGGCACCTCTAACAGGTGTAGGTCCTGAGCAATGGCGGGAAGGATGGAGACACTAAAGCTCATATGAAGTAGCAGGTGACTGAAGACAGTTGCAGACCTAGCTCTTGTTCGATGGCTGGGAATTGGCGCTGTGCTGATGATGAAGAAAGGAGGATGCTAGGAAGGGAATGGAGGGGGTAGGGCTTTCAAAAGGCTGAATCACGGACCAGGGTGGAGAGTGGAGCAGTGTGAGCTCTCTAAGAGATGAGAGAAAGGCAGAAAGACAGAGAACTGTGGTGGGGGGGAGGATCCTTTCTCGGGCCAGCTTTGTGCATCTTCTATGCCACAGAGAAGGCAGGTTTCCATGGAGACCATCAGCAGATGTGCCTGCCATTGGTTGATGGGCAGGGAACAAGTTCAGGAGGTGAAGACATTATCAATAAACTCCTGCCTAAGAATCTTGGCAAGGAAAGAGACCCTGATGCTGAGATGACAGCACCCAAATAGAGATGAGTGGCAAGCGAGTGACAGCTGGACCTGTCCAAGGAAGTAACAAAGGCAGGGCCTCTTGCAGCTGGCAGGAGACTCAACATCAGCATCATGGGCTCAAATACCAGGTATTCCAGGACTACCACCTCTGAAGTGTGAAGTCCAAGGGGGCCCGGGGGGAGTCCCCTTTGTGTTTGAAGTTGCAGAACCAAGCTGCCCTCCGTGCCATGTGAGGAGAAACACGGAGGGTCACCAGTGCCCAAGACAGTGGCCTTACAGAGAAAGCTCTCGAAATAAATGGCTTTTTAGAGTAAATAAGAGCTGTCTCCTTCCAAGAGATTGCATCTCCACAGTGATTTATTACAGGCCCTGCTTGGAGCCCATGAATAATGCACAAGGCAGAGTCTTGAGCAATATAAAATAGCTCGAACACACACACACACACACACACACACACACACACACACACACACACTGCTGCAATACATAATCTCAGAGTCTGGTTTGCTGTTTTCACAAAGTAGATGATTCTTATAATCACAGAGCAAAAGTCCTGAAATATCACGTCTGAGAAAATCGGACTGAACACAAACAGGGCTAACTTTTCCTTATCAGAGTAAAATTACCTCAGAGAGAACATGACGGTCCCTCTGAGCTGTGAACATTCTTTGTTTGGGTTGCCTGTAGTAGCCTAAAACCATTCAGATTGCTTTACTCTCATGGATGAATGAGATCATTCAGAGATTAATTTTCAGCTCTCCTGATCAGGGTTTACCCAGTGGATACAGTGGAGTCGCCACCATGCTGGCTTGCTAAAGCCATAGATGATCAGACACAGTGGCATTTGCAAGAATAAGCAAATGGGTTGAAACTCATGAGAGCCAGTAGGGGCTCCATTCAGTCTTTCCTCTTTGTTAGCTTACTGCCAGGGGGCGGGAGAAAGGTTCTGGCTTCAGAGCCTGTCCTCCCAGCTGTAGGACAGTATTCAGCCACACAATGGGACCCCAGGACACTTGTGTGGGCACTTCACTGGCAACATGTAGCTGCCTAGTTGGGGTTTTCTGCTTATTTCGCAGCAGTAACTCTTAGCGCCTGCTCCGGAGCTCTGTCTTTGTTTTCTATCTTGCTATATGCACAGTGAGAGTCTCATTTATCTCCCTGGGTTGCACTGTCTGGATGCTGGGGCACTGGGGCACCTTTGCAACCTTTGCAGTAATGTGCATGCTCTGCTGAGATGCAGCAGGCATCCTGCATGCCTGCTGGGCAATTTAAGTTTTGAGGGGATATAGACAGAGCTGGACCATACTCAAGTCTTAGCACTGGTGTTCTAGTTTGCTTTTTATTGCTATGAAAAACACCATGACCCACACATACCCTTCCAGAAAAGCAACCTGGGCAGAAAGGGTTTATTTAGCTCATGCTTGCTTCCAGGTCCTGGTTCATCATTGAAGGAAACCAGAGCAGGAGCTCCAGGCAGGAACCTGGAGGCAGGAACGGAAGCACAGACCGTGGAGGAATGCTGCTTGTAGATTGCTCTCCATGGCTTGCTCAGATTGCCTTCTTCTACAACCCACGGCCACCTGCCCAGGGGTGGGTGGTACTACTCACAGTGGGCCAGCTCCTGCTACATCAATAATTAATCAAGAGCATGCTCCCACAGACTTGCCTACAGCCAATCTGATGGTGCCGTTTTTCTCACTTGAGGATCTCTCTTCCCAGAATGCTCTAGCCCAGCACACTTGTTTTTGTTTGTTTTTAACAGAGTCTCACTTTGTAGTCCATGCTGGTCTCAAACTTGGGATTCTTCTGCCACGGTCTACTGAGTAATGAGACTGCAAGCATGTGTGCCACATCTTGCCATTTATTTTTTCTTTTTTCAGTGAAGAAATGAAACCTTCTGCTCAATTTTACGTAAAGAAAGCATTGAATGGGCCTAAGTGGGTATGAGAAAGCTGAGCAAAATTACACACACACACACACACACACACACACACACACACACACACACACACACACCCCTCAAACATCCACCAGCTATCTCAGTTTCCCCACATTATGTTTGTATGTTACAAGTCACATTTGTTCATATCTGCTGAATCTTTTATTGGATTTTATCTAGCCTTTTCCTTACTGCTCTCTAGTCATTCACAAACCACAATCCTCCCAACACCACAGTTCCTTTAAGCTTTCATTTTTTTTTTCTGTGGCACATTGGCATATCATCATATATTTGTATATGATAAATTATTTAACACATGCAGAATTGTGTTTTGGTTTCATTACATTTCTATCCATCTTTTTATTTAAAAAAAAAAGTCTGTCACTGATAAAAGTTTTGAATGTTACGCCCTTTGCACCATTTTATTCCTAAGCCCCGTCTTTTAACCTGGCTCAGTGTGAGGAGGTTCAGGAGCCTGTGTGTCGCTCTCTGACAGAACAAGGCTGTACACTGCAGAGCTGGGTAGCAAGCAGTTTGCTCTTGAAGTCTGACTTACTGCAGCAGTGAATTTCCTGCTAAGCCACAGAGAGGTGCCACTGTTGCCACCTTTCTCCTGCCTCTCCTTTCTACTGAAAGTAACATTTATACTGGTTCTGGTGAACTGTTCTGGGAAGGGACCCACGACAAGCCTTTTCTAAAAATACTCAGCTGATTTTAATGTGCAGTCAGGGTTCACGATCACAGCTTCTGTCACTCACCAAAAGCAGCTTTCCTGTGTATTTATTGCTGAAATAGCAAATAGCACCGGCTGAGACATGTTAACATGCAAACTTACCCAAGTGTGTAACTAGTACCAAGGTCAGCATCTGCAAAGCATGCAGCAATGTTCTTAACTTCCAGCGGTGTCCGCTGCTTTGATGGACACGCAATACTGAAAAACCATCAAGGGCTGACCCCCATGAGATTCTAAAGTACTGGGTGATGGATTAAAAAGAGAAATCTGCTCAGAGGTAAAAAAGAAAAACCATAATGGTTGACTAATTTCTGATTTTCATCTTAAAAAATATTTTGTTTTTATTTTAAATTATGTTTATATGTGTATGTCTCTGTATGGGTATGTGCATGTGAGTACAGTACCCAGGGAGGCCAGAAAGGGGCATTGGATCCCACTGGAGCCAAAGTTACAGGTAGCTCAGCAGCCTGATATGGGTATTAATAACTCCACCAGTAGTAGCCCAAGGTGATAACCACTGAGCCATCCCTCCAGCCTTGATGTTCAACTTTCAACTCTCTTGCCAGTGATGATTATCTCACACCCAAATCAGTTAACCAATAATGCTTATCAATGGTAGATATAGATAGATTCATATTTTAATATACAAAAGAAGACACCTAATTCTTGTGGTCACGCCTGATTAAATTATTTGGTTTTTAGCTTTTAAGTAGCTCATGAAGAGCTGAGATGAGAATTGCCCATTTGCCCATAATTTGCAGCTATTGTCAATCTGTGGTTTCTTTCCTGCAAACTCTGAAGCCACATGCCTATTTTGTGAATACTGGATTGATAAATCTGGATGATGTGTCTGCACATCCATTATACACACACATACACACACATGACATATACATATGTTACGTATATACCATAATATACTGAAAGCTCACAGTTTTTGGGATGCTTCATTCTGGCCCCTCAGAAACCCACTACATTGTGTGACACATAACCATCACAACTATTGACCAAATGAAGGAGTCCGAGCCAACACACGTATGAAATCTTGCTGCAGAACGCTGTCCTCTGAGAGTTACAGCCACTGCCGTTTTCATCAAGCAAGCTGTGCCGGCTTGTGAGGGCAGATCCTCAGCACTGGGCCTGTTAACACCCCCTCATGGAAGAAGGGGGTGGGAGTCTCACCTGAGAGTCCAGCCACTCCTTTTTCTAGCTGCTTCCCAGCTGTAATTCTGCCCAAGATGGTTAGAGCTAGGGTTAGGGTTAGGGCTAGTGCTAGGGTTAGGGCTGCCCGTACTCTCCTGATCTAGAACCGACTGTGAAAAGGGCAAGATAAATACAGTAAAGGGAAGGTTCCATCCATGCAGCTGTGCTGGGGGGAGACCTTTGGGTGCTGTGGATGCTTTGGGGTCACTCATGTCCCTGAGCTAACTTTTCACACCTACGCTGTAGGTAAACACAATAAACTCATTGATCAGCCAGGTTAGACTTGGGTAGAATCATACTCTGGTCTGTCATTGGTGCCCTGTCTTTGGTGGGTAGGCATTTGCTGGCATCTCCTCCACCAATTCACATGACAGATATTAACAGAGTGAAATTATTTTTCCATAAAGCCTCACCATGTAATTCTAAGGTGCTTCCTCTGGCGCTGTGGTGGATGGCCTCCTCTGTTCCTTCTCGAGGTCACTGGGCAGCTACTCAGTCCAGGCTCCTGTGATAAGGGAAGGGCTTTTGCTTTGGACTCCCCCTGACCTCAGCCGTGCCTGGGGTCAATCTGAGTTCATGCTCCCGGTGACTCACCCACTTCCCTGCACATACTGTTTCTTTAATGTCATAACTGTGAATGAGCTCGCTCCGTTCTTCACCTGGCTGACTCCTCCAAAGACTAGAAAATTCTTCTATTTATACATCATCCTCGCTTGGGAACCTCTTTCTCGAGTGTCCCTGCTTAGCTGGCTCACAGTGTTCCTGTATGTCCTAGGCATGTCTTTAATTGCTCCAGACGCCACATCTTTCTGGATTATTTTGTTTGTTTGTTTGTTTGTTTTTGTCTGTTTTGACTCTCCTAATGGACCATGAGAAAGAATGCCAAGCATCGTGAAGTCTGGGATTTTGTCCTGCTTGCCAGCTAGCACCTTAATTTGCAGGCTGGCAGGCAACAGGTGACTTCTGGGCCCGAGACAGACTTGCCCAGCTGGCAGCGTGATCATGCTCTATCTGTTCCCCGTGATGGTTATATTCTACTGAGTGAGGCGAGTGCCGTGCAGCCCAGGGTCCGGTACTCACAGCGGTGCTGCATCACAGCTAGGGAACCGGAAGCTTAGGAAACGTCTCATCTTCTCATAGGCTGCCAGGAGACCTGATCAGACTTTGCCCTAGCCAGAGCCATTTTCATATCACGACTAGGAAGCAAGCCTGCTTCCTGCCTAGGATCCAGGACCTCTTTCAAGGTTGTTTGCTATATGAATATTCTTGTAAATAGAGGCATCAGTGCCTATGAAGACCCGGGGAAATGCAGGAGACACATTGAAAATCTTCCTGCTCTGGGAACCAACACAACGAATGCAGAGGGGATGCTGTAAATATTTGTTGGAAAGTGATTGAGAGAGCTGGAGATATTTTAAAAAATAACCTTTGAGAGTAAATCTAAGTGCTTACTTCAGACGTTTCTTCTCCAAAGTAATCATGCACATATATACACACATATGTATATATTTTTTTCTTTGCTTGATTTTTTATATATATATATATATATATGTTATATATATATATAAAACATATATATATGTTTTTTTTAATGTATCTTCCCAAAACATGGCTAATATCTTATTGACTCACAATTGAAGGCAATGACTCTCAGAATCCACCAGTTATTAAGAGTCTGAAAAAAAAAAAAGAGGCAAGGCTCTGGGAGCCCCTCTCCTACCCGTAATTGGCTCTGGACACCCCCTTCCCATGAGCCCTTCTCCTTCCTGTGATTGGCTGTGGACAGACTCCTCCCCCTCCCATCTGTGATTGGCTGTGGACAGGCCCTTTGCAAGCAACCACAGCTGCTGTGGTCCCTTTTGCAGTGACTGCATAAGGTCCTGAAGATAGCATTTCTCAGCCCTTCTCATGGCTTCCAGCTCTCATGCTAAACATGGAAAGGAAGGACAATTAGCAGATTCACTAATTAGGCTTCTGTTTATCCCTACATCCCACCAAGCCATTCATTTACATAATTATTGCCTGTGCTTTGGTGCAGCATACAAGTTTAAGACACTCTCCCCCTGATCCTGACTCTCTGATCTAAAACGATTGGAAATTCCAACATACTTCTAGTGACGAAAACACTTAATGAATTTACAAGTAAACATAACTAACGTACCTTAGACTATAACCCCCAAACCAGGGTTCAAGCCGAGATGGTTTTATTCTACCCTCCCAGACACCCCCTTCTTCTCCCCCGTCTGCCTCACGGGCCTGGTTCCTCCTCCTCTGGGGATGAAGTTGGGAGTGGGTCCTACAACATCCCTGTGCTCTTGGGAAACAAAACATCCTCTTTTTACTATAGTGATAAACACAGCGCACATTTCAAATGTCCCGTGTCATCTAAACTCCATCCAGTCAAAGAGCGCCCACAACTCTGGGCTCCTCCGCAGTTGTGTGAAGTACAAGAGACCAGGCTGCTTCCCTGTTAGCTCTGCTATGGCCTAGGGAGGCTGGAACAGCACCTCCTCCTCCCGCGCCCCCCCCCCCCCGGCTTCTTTTATTTTTCTTTAAACTTTGTTTTGTTTTTTGAGACACGGTTTCTGTGTAGCTTTCTCTCTCTGTCTCTGTCTCTCTGTCTCTCTCTCTGTCTCTCTCTCTCTCCTCTCTCTCTCTCTCTTTCTCTCTCTCTCACCCACGCACGCACGCACGCGCGCGCGCACACACACACACACACACACACACACACACACACACACACACATCACAAAGCATAAAACTATCTCTTAGTGGAAGCTGTAATGTGTCACAGTGTGTCCCATGGTTTTCTTAAGCGTGGGAACTATGTGAAAGAATGTGGCTCCCTGGGTATGGCAGAGGTTTAAAGCTTTCTGGAAGTGTTGCAGCTTCTTGTAGTCTGACCTCCAGCAGTAGGGGATGTTCATACCCTGCAAATCGACTCTATCTTAATGTTGCTGAAATCTCCATGCAATTCTAGGGTGACCTTCAGACCTCAGGGATGGATCCAAGATGGCCCTAGATGGGCCTTTCCTTGGCTGCAGTAGAAGATGCTTACTTCCCAAAAAAGCTCAGCTCTCCAGCCTGTATCCACAAACCACCTCACTGGCCACCTGCCCACGGTGCTACCATGCACTGGAATTTATACCTAGCTTGCCCAAGCTCTCCAGAAAGTACTCTAGCTGTTGTGAAGTCATATTGGCACCTTCCTATACTGTTCAAGCTAAAAAGGCTTAAACTGAATGAGTTAGGGATTGATGACAACTTAAAAAAAAATCATATCCTTTGGAATTTGGGACTATTCACTGTTCTTTTGTTTTCATCTTTTTGGAGCCTCAGCCAAATCTGAAATAAAGAATCTCATTCAAAAAATCAGCATCAAAAAGTAAAATGCAAAAATGCATTGCAATTCGTGATTAATCTATTTTTCCCCTGCTAGATTATGATCAATTGTGCTATCTCCTCTGATTGAGGCTAAGAAGAGAGATACATAATAATGAGAAGAGAAAGAAATGGAATTTTAGGACCATGTTTTACGGTGTTATTAAAGCAAGTATGCAATTATCGATGTTTATAATCCACATCGCCCATGGTGTACGTCCCTGGCTCCAACTTTAGGAGAATCCTGTGAGTAGCACTGAACGCAATGGACAAAATGAAAGCTGATGTTCTCTGTCCCATGTTCTTGCCTTTCTGATTCTTCTTCAGTGATGAGTAAAGGCTTTTATAAAGTAAACTTTTGAGAATATTCTTCGGTCTAAGCTCTTATGAGACTGTGCAAGCCTCCCAAGGAATGATGGGCTTGCATTCATGGTTAGTGAGCTTGCCAGCACTGTTAGTTTAAGCTGTTACTGTTCATTTGTTTCCCTCTCAGGGCCTTGAGGGAGACAGGTGGGCTGCCATGTTGTGTTGGGACCCATTGGGATGTTGAGGTGGGGGTGGGGACCTAGCCAGGCAAAGCCAGGCTCTCACAGGCTTCCATGCTGGAAAGGTCTTCACTTCCTCACCTTGCTTATTCCTACAAGCCCAATTCTGCCGCTAAAATCTACTTTGGAATGGATGTAGTGAAGAAGGGAAGGTGCTGCAACTCTGAAGGTTTCACTCTGGACTTAAGGAGTACCATAGTGTCCCAAGGAAAAGTGACCCGAGGGAAACCACATTAGAAGTGACTTAGAAAGATCTTCCTGTGGCAGCGTCCTTGAAGAGAGTCTTGGCGGAGGGTACCATATTAACAACAGTCCAGACATTGGGGAAAAGCACAGAGTTTGTAAGACAGGACTGCGTTTAGCGTATTTGAAAATCACCCCATGGAGATATTTCCTGTGACCTCCCTGTAAGCCGGTCACTTAGGATCTGTGACCTGCTTAGGGCTGGTGTGTCCAGTGTCACCTGCAGCAGTCTGGGGAGTGCACTCAGAAAACCCAGGATTCATGACTTCACTGTAGAAAAGAATAACAGGTGAGAAATGATGACGCAGAGCTGGAGAAAGAGAGAGAGAGAGAGGGCTGCTGAGGTGCAGAGAGTAAGACACTGGGGAACATGTGGCACTTGGGCCCCTCTGAGAGAGTGCCACTTCATTTTTGCCATAACAGGAGATCAGGGTAGAAAGTCCACCTCTATCCTCAAAGGATTGCTGGTGAGCCTAAATGGGATGGTAAAGTGTTGCTGAGGGGCACCTGGCAGCATTGTAATTGATAAAGTAAATCAACAAACCATAGGGCTACAGGAAGGAAAAGGAACCTCACTGTCAACAAAGCTGCCAGCAGTGTCTGGGATTCCCAGGAGGAATTCTGGGAGAGGAATGGAGTCCACTTGATATGTTAGGATAAAATCTGCTATATGAAAGGAATATTATCTGTATGTTGGTAACCTTTATGTCCCATGCTCTTAACTGTGCATGAATTCTTGCTTTTCAGCTTCTGAGAGGCTTAAGCCAGACTCTCAAGTAAGGGGCTCCTTTCTCCAGTCCTCATGATCCTCCCAGCTTATTGTGCCTTAGTGGCAGCCACTGAAAAAAGCCACTGTTTGAGGAAACCCCAGTCAGATGCCACAATGTCTTCAAACTCAATGTGTCTCTGTGACAGCATAACCTAGTGCCTGGTAATGTGCTAGTTACGTGGCCTGCAGCCTTCGCTTGTCATCATGATCAGGGGACAAAAGTACCCGGTACTGTGATAAACCCTGAACAAAACCCACTGCGTTTCTAGGAGGGAGCCCACCTATCACTCAGTGAGGCTGGGGGTCGGCTTTCAACTTCTCAGTGGCTTGACACAATAATCCAATGGCCTCCCAGCAAACATTTTTAAGTGCTGTGGGACCAGGATTTGGACAGTTTTCCAAGCTCCCAGTGAATTCTTTGTAATCAAGGAGTCAGTCTACAGGCAAGTAGTCTATACTTCCTTTAAAAATTATTACTTTAGTGAGCTAGTTTTTTTTTATTCAAATGCTTTATTTAACAGTTGCAGGTCACCCCCATGGGTTAAGTGGTGGATATCCAGGACCCAGCAGCAGCAGGGTCAATGCAACCTCCGAGCCTCTCTTTTTGACTCCAATAGGGTGAGCACATCACCCTCTCAAATGAGGCCTTTGCTGTTTTGTATGATAGAGCAGCTGGTGTCACCCATAAATTTCACACACACTTGTGTGCACTGTTCCTGAGAACCAGTCCCACTCAGCACTTTGGTTACCCTAGCCAGCTTTATGGGCTGCACATGGCTCGTGTCCATGATGGCAGTGATCTGGCGGAGAGTGTGGGCTAGTTTTTAAATCATATTTTACATAGAGCAGATTAGTAGCTAGAAATATGAATCGGGATCCACCAGCAATGTCATAAGAATTTCTGCTCAGACCTCTGCATTGGAAGAATCTGGCACATCTTCCTTCCAGTGATAACCCATGCCAATATCAAGACTGGTAAGTGTGATAAGCATCACACTGTGTCCACGGGATGCGTTCCCACATCTGCATTCCCAGGGCAATCACGAGAAAAGCACAAGACAGACAGACACTAAATAAAGGACATTATATAGTGTACTGACTGGGGTATCACAAAACTGTATACCTCCCAGGAGTACAGAAGGCATCGTAGCTGATGGTTTGGGTCCCCAGCACTCACATGAAAATGCCAAGCATTGGTGCCTGAGTCTGTAGAGGAGTAGGGGGCTGAGATACAGCTTCCCTGGGGCCCCCGGCCAAGTAGTCTAACCATTTGGTGAGGCCAGGTTCAGTGGAAGACTCTGCCTCAAAGAACAAGGAAGGTGGGGAGTGACTAAGGAAGACACACTTACATGTGAACATATAACACACACACACACACACACACACACACACACACCACATGGAACTAAGGAAACGGGAAAAATTATGAGTTTTAGTACAAACTTTGTGTCAATATTGATTCACTAATTGTAGAAAATTGACATAGTAATGCAAGCTGTTAGCATTAGAAGGGACCAGCTGTGGAGCTGTTTGGGTTGTCTTTACAACTCTACAAACCAAAAGCTGTTCTAAAAAGTTTGGGCAAAAGTACACAAATAAACAAAATCTTAAACATTAAAGAGGGGCTTTAATCACACACAGACAGTTCTAGGGACACCAGGGGCCTCAGATTCTGAATCTACAAGTAACCGGTGAAAGGTGACAGATAGTGCCACTCAGGAAGGACAGAGCCAGTCAGAACAGGAAGCAATGAATCCAAGCAGAAAGGATGTAAATAGGTTGCGTTAATCCCTTTATTGCTTGGTTTGACAGAGGCTGCAAATGATCCCGAGTTAGGAAGGGCTGGGTAGCTCAGCCTCCTCTAAACTAGACAGGGACCAGACCCTGCAGAGGATGTTGCTTCTATAACTCGAATAATTCAGGCCAGCATGGATTTGGGTGGCCTGAATTACCTGTATCACTGCCCTAATTCTTCAGTGTGTCTGTGAAGACCTGGCTTTTGAGGGAAGTAGGCCATTCATTCCCTGAGATGCCAGCTCCCTTCCTGAGGGATGAAAATTTCCTTAACACTTTGGAATCCTTTCTGCAGGTGGATTGGATTACTAGCTGGGAAGGGCACCAGTCTGCTGGCTGAGCACTCCTCAGAGTGGCTGCAAGGCGTGCAGCCCACTCTCACTGCCACTGTCTCTTTAACAGATGACTCAAAGAGCAGGCCACAATAGCAGCTCCTCTGGGGACTCTGGTTACAGGTGTCCTACCTCCCGCCCTGTTTAGTCACCAAGAGAGGAGGAGACATCCTGTCCTCATGATTTCATTTAGATAAGTAGCTATTTTCTGCTGGGCCTGTTTGTTTCTCTGAGAGCAAATGACATGTTTCAGTCCTCGCTTTCACCAGGGGGCATGGAGGATTGTTGTGGGGGAGGGAAGGGGGGAAGGGGCTCTCTTTGTTGAGCGGTGAAAGCTGAGAAGAATGAAATGTCACCCGTAAATTACCTATCATTTCTCCTCTCTGTGTGAATGAGTTCTTTGAGAGACAACTGTTTATTGCATTTAGACAGGCAAAAAGTGGTCCCTGGCCTGACCCTGGCTTAGCAGGATTATCACATAATTTTGGCTGGAGAGAAACAAAAGCCTGCTAATACAATCAAATCTTCTGCCTATTCTAGCAAGTTTGATTTTGTTTTCTTTCGTAAGCAGGTACTTGCACGTCAGGCCCAGGAGGCTTCGGCAGTGGTAGAATTCTTGGCTAACACAGATGATTTCTCGTTAATGGTAGCCACTTTGAGGTTAAAAGCGGCAATTAAAAAGTCCATAAAATGACGTCTTTGAGTTTTATATGTACCGTTCAATACCCAATGCTGATGTGTACCAAATAAAATACAAGCATCAGGTGTGAATAGCATGGGTTAAGAGCCAAAACTTGGCTTCAAGTTTCCCATCTATCAGTGAAATAAATGCAAATGCAGACACACTCACAGCTAAGACAGAGATTACAGATGTAGAGAAATCTAAATATCACCTCCAAACAAAACTAAAGTCGCACTCTGCTTTGCCAAAGCCTCGTACTACGGAGTTAACATTCAGGCCTATGACATCCAACAGGGTTCGGTGATGCTGGCGCGCTGCCTACGGGCCACCCTCTACACAGCACTGTCCTAGGCCCTACCTCTGAAAAAGAGCCATAATTCTATTTATAAAAGTGTTATTCATACTCACAGCTATTTATTTTACTTCATTTTGACTAATTAGTAACTGGGGTTAAAGAGAAAAATAAGCTCGTTTTATGTAGTAACTATACCAGTTGCTTCGACAACTTCAAGCTGTCCACAGTGTGTGCAAGGCATTGGTCCCCAGACCACAGTTCCCAGAACCTGGGGAGCCCGGGTGAGTTGTGAGATGCCCCTATGCACAGGTGCACTTGGGAAGTGCCACCCAAGACGCCTGTTAGCAGGTCTGAGGAGTTTGCTAAGTTCTATTTGACCACAGATGCATTGGGGTTTGGGGGTGACTCTGTTCATGCACCCCCTCCTCCAATGAATCTCTGTTGTTTTCATGGGACAATATGAGAAAGACTGAAAACCATGGCACTTTCTCTAATATCAGTAGAGACTACTTTTATCTTACCACGGTCTACCCTATAATAATATTGGATCTCTTCAGATATGATATGTCATAAACTGGTTGAGATTATATCTCCAGAGAGGTGGCAGAGTTGCATAAGGACCCAAGGCTTGGCTCTCTAGCACCCAGGTATGGCATGGAAGAGTGCTAGGAGCTCACTGACCAGCTAACCTTGGTGATCGGGTTAGCACCAGGTTCAGTGAGAGACCCTGTCTCAAAAAGGAAAGCAGGAAGTGATGTAAGAAAACATCTGACAACACCCTCTCTGGCCTCCACACAAATGCACACATGCCAGGAGCAACACCCCTCCATAGTGTGCATACATATGAATACACATATCCTACTCCATGAAAATAACGCATCCCTGCTGCTCTGATACGTCTGCTGTCGCCTTGAAGGGAAGAGCACAGTCCTTGATCCTGCCTTAGATAGTTATCCTTCAAAGCAGTGGTCCTCACTTCAACCCGCCTAATGCTGCGGCCCTTTGATACTGTTCCTCGCGTTGTCTACTGTGGAGGTCACCATGCTTTTCAGCTTTGCTCTCAGAATAAAACATCTCATTGTCTGTTCTCAAGATGTTGACCTTAAATTTAGTTCTCAACAATGTGACTGAGTGAGGTCTTTTGTTTGCTCGCCTTTATTGATTTTGAAATTTTTCCAGCTGTTGTCTTTTCCACTGTTCTTCTGCTGTGTTCTGGCTCTCTATTCTCCTCCGGAGACTCTAACCACTCATAATGTAAGGGCAAAATTAATGCCATATTCTATATGTGAAGTATATTCTGCAACTAATGCCGTGGTCTGTGAATGTTCTGTGAGAACTTGTCCTCCAGTGACTTCACTTCTTCCTGCATTCCGGGAATGACCACGCACTGCCATAAACTAGACCTGCCAGCACTCTCCAGGAACTCCACCGGAGCGATTAGATTAACTCCCAATGATCCTCTGAGATAAAACAACTTCCCTGGAGATTCAGCCTCCTGGACCCAACCTGCCTGAAGGTTGACATTCCTGTGACCCACAACCCCCACTTATGGCTTTTTCCTTACTTCCCTGTGACCCCAACCCCCAATTACAGTTTTTCCCCTTATAAACCCATTACCCTTGAAGCTCTGGTGTCACTCTCCTATCCTGCTGCCTCAGGAAGGATTGTGACCTGAAGTTCGAGCCCCTAATACAGGACTTGTGTGTGTTGCATCGGTATTAAGTCCTGGTGGTCATATTGGGGGGTCTTGTGATCTGGGTGACCTCGGTATTACAGTACCTGTATCTACCCTTTTACATTGTCTCATAGTTCTTGGATGCCCTATTTGTTTGTTTCTCCACGGTTAGTAAAGATGCCAGGCTTGGCTAACTTTCGCTTTCCTATCTTCCGGTTCACCATGTCATTCTGCCATTGTGTCAGTAAGATGATGAACTTGCTGAAGGTTTTTAAAAGCACTTTCAAAAGATTTATTTTTAATTAGGCATAAACGTGTATGCATTTATTAGGTATGGGTGTTCCTAGAGAGGGCCTGTCTGGTCCTCTGGAGACAGAGTTATGATTGTGAGCTGCCCACTGCGGGTGCTAGGAACCAAACTCAGCTTCTCCGCAAGAGCAGTACCCACTGTTAGGTGCTGAGCAACCTGTTCAGCCTTTTAAGCATCTTTGATTTCATCATTTATATTCAAGTATTTTTTTTTAACGTTTCCCACCTCACTGGTTAAGTTTTCTCCATGCAGCCTTTTCCACTAGATCTTTTATTACGCCAATCACAGTAAAGTCTCTTATTCCCTGTTTCAAACGTGTGCTTATCTCTTATGCTTTATTTTCAACTAAACATTGTGGTTTTTTTCTTTTCTCTAAGTTTTGAATAAATGCCAAACACCATATAGAGAAGAAACACAGAGAAAGAAGTACATAGGGAGTTATGCGCAGAAATGAGTGTTTCTTCTAGTGTGAAGGGTTGAGTCAGGCTTGGCGCTTATGGACTAAGCTTGGGTTCTGTTTCTATAGTTACCACCACTGACTCACAGGCTTCAGATTCTTAGAGTGGGCTGCTGTGGTCTCTGCATCCCCTGTGGTGGTCATCTACTGACAAAAGGTTCCAGCAGGCTCCAAAACGAATATGTGTCCCACATTCCTCAGCCCTCCCCTCCTGGCAGAATTCCTTTTGCCTTTTACTTGGTACCATGCAGGTGCATGTAAGGCTCTTCTGTTTCAGCTCTAGCATTAGTCATGTTCTCCACGCTAGAATTTGAAGGAAACCCTTTCCCAGTGATCCTGCCTCTCTCCGTTTGGCTAACCAAACTCTGCCTTGTTGTCCTGCCAGCCTCTCCCAGCTGCCCTCAGCACTGCCCTAGAGAGCAGACCTATGTTTGGATGCAGGGATGCTGGTCCTGAAAGAGCTTCCTCTCCCTCTCGGAGTACAAGAACCTAATTTCTGTATTTCCCACAGGCAGGATAGTTCCCCCGCCCCACCTTGAATTCTGACATTGGGGAAGGTGTCTTGCGCAGCCCCTCTGTGCTTTAAGATGTTATTTCTGCCCCTCAGGAGAAAAGAAGTGGGAAGGGGGACGACGCCATATTTCACACAGGTTCCTCCCAACCCACCCCGGGAGTTCACTCCTGGGTCATCAAAAGGCTTTCTCCATTCTTCTGCCCATTTCCTTGATCTTCCCTGTGAGTTCTCAGTAGGGGTTCATGGAGAAGAATGCAAGCTCCCCATGTGTCTGGGGCCCCAGTTCTAAAATGGTGCACCAGCTTGTATTCAAATTCAGCAAACCCCCAGATGACCTACCCTTCTGCGGTGGCTGTCTCTGCCCCTCCTCTCGTGCTCCGTCTCCCCATCAGCAGGCTCCCACATCCCACTCTTTGCCTTCAAAATTCACTTTCCTTGGTAGCTTTATAACCAGGACTATCTCGTGGTTTTGAGGAAATTTTATGATTTTGCAGATGACCCAGATCTGTCTCGATGCTTAAATTGGAACCATGTTCTCTGGCTGCTTTCTATGCCTTAAGAATTCTTCCCAGGAGGGTTGTTATGTATGAGTGGAATTGGATAAATGTGGCTGATTTCAGAAAACATGTTTTAATTCAGAATAACTATACCATTCTTGGGTTTTTCTAAATTCATTTTGAAGGAGTTTTATATTTTTTTTCTTTCATCTGAAACCATGAAAGGATACTCTCCCTTCTTTTTAAAAACCTCACATGGTTAGGTCGCATATATGTGCAGTCAAGACGTAATTCTCTTGATTATGGTAGAGAGAAATTAATTCATAGGTTTAAAAAAAAATTAGATGTCCAGTTGCTTGACAAATCTGAGGACTAGGAGTGAGCTCAGCAGATATCTGTCCCTGGCGAGGTAGGAATGCTTTACTGTGGCTGCTTTACTTCTAAAACGTATCTTACTTTTCAAGTCCTCAGTGTTTAAAAGATTTTACTAACTTCATCACTGTGGTAGACAGGACAGTGCCACCCCCGAAAGAAATCTAAATCCTAATTCGAGAATCCTACTTTCTGTGACCAAAAGGACTCTTTACTTAGTATTAAAGACATGAAAATATGGAGATTTCCTGAGAAGGTTCAACAGAATCACAAGAATTCTTGAGAGAGGAAGGTGGGAGGGCTGGCAAGGGCAAGGGTGGATGGAAGCAGAACCCTGATTGGACAGATTAGTTCGCAGTGTGCAAGGATGGGATAGAAGCAGAACCCTGATTGGACAGATTGGTTCGCAGCGTTCGCTTTGAAGACAGGGTATGCGGCCATGGTAAAGGAGTAGGCAGCCAGCAAAGTCGGCCTCAGTGCCGCTAGGACGGTCCCATTCACATCCACACCTTGGTTTAGGTCTTCTGAGCTTCACAATTAAACTTATACCATTTAAAGCACTGGATTTTTGTTTGTTTGTTTGTTTGTTTTGTTTTGTTTTGTCACGGTAGCAATATAAAATTCACATAAACTTCGAGGAGCTAACACCCTAGTTTGCCTGCACAGCATAAAAGCGAAGGGGAGTTTCCCGGTGAAGGTGGCCATTGTAAAGACTTCCACTCCTGTGAGCTTCGCCTGGTGGAGCTGACACAGTTCTTTATAATGATTTGAGCTGCCTAGTGAATTTTGTGCTGTGATTTTTTTTTATAAGCATCGTATGCATTTTAATAGGAGAAGCAGGTCATGATTCTTGGCCTCTTGTGCTGGGCAAATAGATGTAGCACCCTTTATTCCATAAGTGTGTTATATTGCACTGTGTGGTTTTTTTTTTTTTACCATAAATAGTACAACAATATTCAATCATTACATAAGGAACATGATTCACATTTTTTATGCTTTAGTGTTTAGTATTTTATTTTAGACTTCATGGCAAAGATATTAGTGTCTCTCTCGAGACTGAGCCCTTTCTTAACCATAACAATAACATCAATAACTGATTGTTTCCCATTTACTATGAGCCATGTATGTTAAAGGCTTATATTTATCTTATGTAATACTCATACTTTTAGAAGCACTCTAATTTTAAAGATGTACCTACTTTGCATGTGTGAATGTTTTGCTTGCATGTAGACCTGGTGCCCTCAGAATTCAGAAGATGGAGTTGGGTGTCCTGCAACTGGAGTTACCAATAGCTGTGAGCCACCCTGTGGGCGCTGGGAACCGAACCTGGGTCCTCAGCAAGAACGAGTGCTCTTAAGCACTGAGCCATCTCTCCAGCCCCTAGCAGCATCCTTCGTATTCCTATTTCACAGGTGACTGAAGCTCAGAAAGCCAGCTACCTTAGTCCATGCCACTTACTTTGCATTTAGGGACACACGCCTCCTGGTCATTGTTCCTTGTCACTCTGGGACACTGCTCCTCACTAACTAATGTCAAAGGGTGGCACCGGGCACAAATAAGTAAACTGAGGGAGTTTTGTTTTTAATATGATTTTTATGCTTCTGCTTTTCTGCACAGAGCAAATAAGCACAGTGTCTTGAGTCAGTGTCTAATAATAAGCTTTCAGCTCCCGAGTCAGGGCAGGTACCTAGCGGCACCAGACATTCTGGAATACCCCAGGGGCCGGCCTCGTGGCTATGTGTTGTCTCTTTGCATGTGCTGAGGAGCATCCTTTGAGTACTGAACAGTAGGCTGTGCTTACTAGACGTTTGAATACCTACAGAGATTCTCTCTAGCTTCAGAGACTGTCAGATTCACACCGCCTTTTCTCTGTCAGAGCCCACAAGTTCCCCGTTTGGGAATCAGGGTCGGATTTTCAGATTGCACAGAAGGTTGCATTACCGATGTAACTGGGAGCCCAAGACGACCCCTAGGGACATTTCTTGCTCTGTAGACTTATAGAAGTTGCTCATTAGATGGCAGCAAGTGGCAGCGGTGAAGATTTGTTTTGCATTTTGCAGTCATTTCTCTTTTAAACCTGGAATGAGAAGTTCAGACAGTTTCATGGACAGTAACTAATAAAGCACTCAAGAAAGTCCTCAGTGCAAGTTAAAACATCACATTAAATCAAACATCAGGGAGAAGGTTCATAGAACTCAAGCGGCTCCTTTAGAATTTGGAGGTGCTATTTGGGGGTAACACAATCTACACTGGATTCACACATAAACATAGCGTAGCTGATCACTCCTTAACCCAACAAACTTTTACTGACCTATGTTGTGCAAAGCACGATGCTAGACACTGACTCAAGACACTGTGTTGCTTTGTTCCATGGGCAGAAGTAGAAGCATCACATCATATTTAAAAACTTATGTTTGCTCAGCGTCACCCTTTGACATCAGTGAGAAGCAGTGTACCAGACACTGTCAATAGGAAGCAGGTCAGACAAAGTAAAATGCTGCCCTTCAGTGGCTCAAAGCCCAGCACGCTCTGAGGGCAGAGACCACGTCATAAATGCAGCAAAGCAAAAAGTGTTGCCGTGAGAACTGTAAGAGATATTAAGATGTGCACAGGGGTAGGGGAAATGTCTTTATAATGGAGGTTGTGCCCGAGCAGAAGTTTGAAGTCTGAATAGGAGTTCATTAGGCCAGGAGACAATTCTTGGCCAAGACAGGATTTAATGGAATGACATGAAAATAAGGGGCAACATAGCTGGTTTGGGTAACAAGTAGTGATGTGGTGGGGTACAATTTGCTATAGGAAAATGCCAACAAAATCAAAGCTTGTGTATAACTGAAGTAAACACTATACCCACCACTAGGAAGTATGCACATTTTCCTGTTCACGATGGTGTCACTGAGTGTGTTAAGTAGACTAAAATGCTATGAATGAGGCTGGGGAGATGTCTTGGTGGTTAAAAGTACTTACTGCTCTCCTGGAGGCCCAGAGTTGGGTTCCCATCACTCATGTTGGGGTAGCTCAGATGGCCTGTATGTAGTACCAGCTTCAGGGGCTCTGATACCTTCTTCTGCGCTCGTGTGGTACACACACACACACACACACACACACACACACACACACACACGCATGCACGCATGCACACACACAGACACATGTGTGCATGCATGCACACATGCATACATGTACACACATGCACATATGCATACATGTACACACATACACACATACATATGTGTACACACATGCACACATACATGCACATGTGCATGCATGTACCACACATGCGCGCGCACACACACACACACACATATTCACACTCACACACAAACAAATAAAAATAAATCCTTATGAAAGATGCTATCTTATCAGATTATCTGGGATAGGGATGGGGACCTTGCTGCATTGTTTTTATCCACCCCTATACTACAGTAGTACTTAGAATATATTCAGTAGTTAATATAATTTTTGGATTCCTATAAATTATTTTAATGACTTATTATTAATTCAATTCTGATATTTTTCTTCCCTAAAGTATATTGTATTTGTGAGCAGATCCGCATTGGGAATGGGGGCCTAGAGCGACTTGGTCCTCTGATTCCATCAGCAACAGTTACTGCTGTGTACATTTAGATGTTAACCCAGGTTCCTATATGCTACATCCACAACAAGCATCAGTGTCAAGGTTGACCCATTATCTTTTACTGAATGTCTGCTAGCGTAGTTGGTTGTCCATGTAGTTAATATCAATGTAGTTCTCCAAAACAGCCTTGGGAGAGAGGGTACCCGACTAGATATGTTACTATCCTTTTTCGTCTTCAGTGTCGGCATGTGACAGCAACTTGGCCTTAATTCCAGTTTACTGAAATCAGCCAGTGTTTGAATTTTACCCGTGATACACACAAACATATGTGCAATATGGGATTATATTTATGTAGAGCTCAGTACTAGGGATTGAGATTCCGCTAAGCTGAGGCAGATATTAAGTAGGCCTAAGAGAGTGCATGGAAATAATTTGGTAGGTCATGGGAGGTGGGCTATTGCCTGGACCAGGATGGAGCACTCTGAATAAAGGTCTCCCAGCATCCATTCTTCTTTTAGAGGAGAAGAAACCCTAAGCTGGCCACATATAGCTGCCCAGACAAAGACAATGTGTCGTAGTGAAGCAGACCAAGGCAGAAAAGATCCATTGTTAGATACTGACTTGCTGGCTTCATGATTTACTTAACACTGCCTGTACTTCCTGTTTGCCAAGCACGACTTCACTTGCTGCCTGGAACAGAATGACCCAGAGAAATAGCTGAGACAATGGGCTGCTGCCCTTAACAACCTATCGGCTGCCACTTACATATCTGTAAAATCTCGCTCGCTCGCCTGCCCCACCTCATGGTTTTAGAGAATAAAATGAGAATGCAAACCGGACCTGGCATCAAAGCCTTTTGGGAGCTATTCTGGCTTCGGTTCGTGGCTGACACCTCTGGTCTTCCTCTCTGATTGGCAAGGAATATTTATTCCAGAAAGATCTACAACAGTAGCCTCTCTGGCAGCTAAATGTAGCCAAACACCAATCCACTGGTCCACAGGACAACACTGTAGGTGACTTCTGAATGGTGCCTTTTAAAAGGAAAATGAAAAACCCAGGTCCTAACATCACGAAACTGACATATTATCCCTGAGAGAAATAGTTGTTGTTTTGGATATTTATTACAGGAACTAATAAAGCTTTATTCCAGTACAAGTGGAAGTACTGCCAGGAAGATATGCCAGTCAAGTGTCTCTGGGTTGCAAACAACAAAAACTCAGTTCAGAATGGTTAGAAAGTCTAGAGTGAGCAGGCTTCAGGGGTGACTCGATCTACGGCCTAGGCTACCTTTAGGCTGTTATGACTCTTATAATTCTGTTCTCTGCCTAAGTCAGCAAGACACCGCTAGTAGCTCCTGAAGCTACATTAATTTTCTTAGCATCAGTGGAGACAGAAAACTTGCTCATTGGTTACTGAGTAAGGAAATTGAGTTTCACTAAGCCTGGAACAATTTTAGATCATGGCAACTCACATTTGAATTAATTATCAATACCCGGATCACACACTGTACTTACTGCCTTGTCTTCTTGTATCAACAACCTCTGTAAAGGGAATGCCGCCACCCTGAGTGGCTTAAGCCAATCAACATCCATGGGACTAGTGGGAGTAGTCAGTCCAGCTCAAGGTTCCTGGCCACTCCTCAGTGGGAAAGACGTGCTAAGGATCTAGACAGAGCCAACCACTAAAGACAAGCAGCCCCGAGAACACAGGAGTTTTCCCAGGCATAGGGTAAATGCTTTGTGCTTTGGCAACTGTGTGCACAGAGTTGAGAGGGCCTGTTACTGGGGTTATATTGGAAAGTCATGATTAGGACATTGCACAGACAACCTGGGAATTTGAGCTGAGAGAGCAGCCTGTGAAGTCTTGTTGACTGGAGTAAAATAGCAGGAATAGTTAGTGTGGTGATTCTGGAAGAATCCAAATGAATATGTCTGGGTAACTTTTTCTTCTCATTACTCTGTGTGTGTGTGTGTGTGTGTGTGTGTGTGTGTGTGTGTGTGTGTGTGTGTGATGTGTGGGTGCGCATGCAAGTGCGTGCATGTGTGTGGTGTATGTGTGTCCTGGACAGTAATATGGCCTATAGTGATTGGCCTTTTCTAATAGGTTCCCATATTATGTGTTTTGCTGCCTTCATTGCTGTTGCTTGGATTTTGCCTTGGGTTGAACCTGAACATCAGAAAATTGCTCTGCATTGAGTCTGGCTCCACTTTTCACTTTAAGGAAACTTGGGAGCACTGGTGGAAACTGTGTTTACCTATACTGTGCCTGGCAGAGAATAGAAAGGCGACACTGTTGTAAACAGTCTTCTACAAAGAAATGAACACTGAGCTTCCCACACTTGCGCTCTATGTCAGTCAGCAAAGGATGTTGTGTCAACCCTGTGGTCATGCTGCAGGGTTCCTGCACCGTCTGTTGTTTGGATTCTGTCAGTTTCGGTAATTTGTTCCTTCTATCATTATGGTTTGACCTCAAGACTGGAATAGATCAAATGCTTAAAGCAGTAAAACAATAATCAGACTAAGCTTGTCACATGATTTCAAGGAAGTTTTTTTTAAACATCATTTTATTACTCTGCTGTCGTCACATGAAGTAATAAAGGCCCTTCAGCCCAGCAAAAAATAACCTGTGTTCATTCTAGGGCCTGCAGAAGGCGCTCCCCTTTTAACCTTCCTTCCAGTGATAGAAAACTATTTCTTGGGACTCCTAGAAAATCTGGAAAAGAAGCGCTTCTTGCTTCCTCCCGGTATTTCCTGGAAAGCTTCTGAAGGAAGTGTCCTGCCTTCAACTCCTGAGGTTTGCTCCTGAGGTTTGGAGAACATGAGTTTGGAATTGGGGAAGCAAGGACAGTGTCTCTGTCTCGGCAGAGAGGTTCAGGCTACCGGGGAGCAAGTAGAAGAGAACACGTGCCAAAACTAGGAAGGTTTCAAAAATGCAACCCAAAGAGAGGCAGGAGGACGTCAAGGGGAGATGAAGGCTGTGTGGTTTGAAGGCACACGACACCTTTAATCCCAGCACTCGGGAGGCAGAGGCAGGAGGATCATTCTGAGTTTGAGGACAGCCTGGTCTACAGAGTGAGTCTAGGACAGCAAAGGCTACACAGAGAAACCCTGTCACAAAAAACAAAAACATAAACAAACAAACAAACAAACAAAAAGAAAAAGAAGAAAAAGAAAAAAAAATAAGTTCTCTGGTATCTTTCACAAACATATCACCTACAAAGCAGAAAACCAAGCCCACCACAGCATGTTCCAAGACATCAGTGAAAGCCAAGAGATTAGTCGTGGTATGGAATTGTATCACCGCAATGGTTGCTTTTAGCTATACATAACCTTAAAAGATTCTGAAAAACGGGAAACAAGAATAATAGGGAGAAAATAAATTTCAATGTGAAAACCTAATGGGCACTGATTATTCTCTGAGGGCCAAGAATGAGTTTTTCAAGTATCATTTACGCACAAGGCAAATTACCTGCACATTAAGAAAAGAAAATACAGCTCACCACATCAGAACTACCCTAGGCATTGGTTAAAGCCAAAGGCAAATAGGGTAATGTATAGGGAAAATTACTTTAAAAGATTCGAAAATGAAAGTATAAGTGAGCATCATCCATACGGTTCTGGCTCTGCTGTCATACAGAACGGAGGAGTTGCGTAGAGGCCGCACCAAGGTGCCAGGCAAAGGCCTGAGGTGTCTAGCAGCACCAGGTTCTTTACAAAAAAAAAAAAAGTCTCTGAGTAGATATGGTCGAAGCTTTGAGAGGGCAGCCTAAGTTCCAGTGACGACCCTGGGATATAGGAGACCCAGAACCGTGAGATGTCGGCTGAGGGAAGCTGCAGGCATGAAGTCAGGCTGACCCAAGAAGAAGGCAGACCATGCCTCAGAGGCCACCGTGCCCTTTCATTGCTTTCCCCAAAGATTTTCTAGTTGCTCACTTTTGTAGTCATTATCAGAACTATTTTTGGTACTCCAAAGATGGGTTGCCATGTTTACTAAGCTCTGGCATGGCAATTCTTACAGCTAAAACACAACTCCAGGCAATTGTCCCCGCCCCACCCCCTTTTTTTTCCTCTCATGGAACTGTCTTTGGCTAATGTTCAGATAACAAAGGAGAAATAATGAGCCAGAACCCATGCCGATGTGAATCTGACATATTCAGATTCTGGGCAGAAAATTTCCATCCATTGTAAGTTTCTGTCATTTGGCTTTTCCCCTCCAATCTCTCCTTCTCCTTCTTCACACTCATCCTTTCTCATAACTATTCCTCACCCCACCCTCGCCCGTATCCCAAACCTACAGAATACCTTCCCGGAGCCAGTCGTCCTGGCCCTAAGGTTTCACAGAAGGAAGCCTCTCAACGGATGCTTCCAAAGTTACAGAGCAGCAAGTAAGGTTTTTAGAGTCAAACTCAGACCTTCCAGGATGCAAAACTACCCTTCCTCCTACAGGCTTGTATCAGACGGAATCACCGTGGCACACAGCCCTGAAGAGCATTCAGTGTCATCATCATTTTCGTCTGGACCGCAGCTAGCAATGTACAACAGGAGAAACAGTAGTTGTGGCACGTGGTGTGGTTGGGACCAGCCCTCTCTACTTTCTACGGACTGCTGCTTGGGTCAGGATTCCAACTGATCCATTTAGACTGATGGAGAGGGCAACGCCTTGCCAGGTGCTGACTTCTTCTGTCCTGTGCTGCCTGTGGTCCCCCATGGGATGTTAGCATCTCATGACGGGCTCCTCTTTCAACCTTTTAAAAAACAGGATCTCATAGCTCAGACTGACCTAGAACTCTCGTGGCTGCTCAGGCTGGCCTTGAATTTACACCTTTCCCGGGGTCTTCAAGTGCTCGGAGTCCACCTTCTGAATGGTGAGGCAGGAAGCTACTTCCTGTCCTTCCTTGCCTGCTGAGGAGAGGGAGTTGAGGGCATATTTTGTGTTTCCCTGACCAAAAAGATGAACAGTAAAGAAGCCATTTAGAAGGAGAGGAGCTGTGTCTGTGGATGGCC
This sequence comes from Acomys minous, assembly GCF_964271855.1. Classification (NCBI taxonomy): domain Eukaryota; kingdom Metazoa; phylum Chordata; class Mammalia; order Rodentia; family Muridae; genus Acomys; species Acomys minous. The sequence goes on from NC_140489.1 coordinate 44,776,406, forward strand.
TATTGTTTCCCATGCCCTGGGGCTCTCAGATTACCCTGAGATATACCACCTAGGAAGGAAGAACACGGGGATCCTAGTCCTGGGTTCAAAATCAAATGGTAGTATCATTTTGACCTCTATGGGTGAATGGAGGGGGAAAGTGGAGCATTTTGGATGGACTAGGGGTGGACAGCTAGAAACACCTGCCCTGCCTCTGGGAAATGTAATTCTACCACTGCATGGCTTCAAGAAAGTTAGCTGTACCTGCTGAGTGTCAGCTTCTTCTTTTCTTTTTAAAATAAATTTTATTATATTAAAAAAAAACCTTGCAAGTAAATATATACTTTCTTTATTTGCGTTCTGGGAATAACAATGGTCTTTGGCATAGAGGTGTGAGGAAGGGAGTGACAAGGAGGCCTAAGTTTCTTCAAATAAAACTATTTGCCATTTGATATGCAAGCCAGATTAATTCTGAGAAATGTTAATTTGCTTAAATAAGTTTCCAAACAGATGGGAAAGAAACAAATGTATTTAGGTAGAGACAGAATACCAGATGACAACATTTGTCTTGGCATCCAGATCTGAAGAGCTCCACTTTTGTTATAGTTTCTCTTATGGGTGTTAGCAACGAGCGTCTGTGATTAGGCACCAAAATTAACTCACATAATGGAAAAGCGGAACCTAAGAAGAAAGAACTGGAGCCAGTGTTGCTGGAAGAAGACAAATGACACAATGTGAATCCTCATGAGGTCCATGGATGAGGTGAAGAGAACGGGATAGAGACCACATCATTCTGTGAGCGATAGAAGGCATGGAAGGGCGTGGGGGTGCAGCAATGGGCTACTGGCCACTTGGATCATAAAACACACGCTCTCTTCATCAGCAGCCTTCACTGGAGGGTTCATCCAGTGAGCTGTGGCCCTGCATCGTGTCCGCCATGTTGTAAGAGCTGTGAGAGCTGGTCACACAGGAAACGTAAAGCTGATGAACAAAAATAAGACTAAAGCAACAATCCAGGAAGCCTTTATCAAGACACATCAGCTCTAAAGTGGAGCTCCGAGGCTTGGCAAAGATGTCTAGGAAACCCACCAGTTCCTGCTCTTATTTTTCTCCCTCCTGTCCTGTTTCATATGTCCCGGTGACTTGAGAAGCAGAACCATCATTAATTGTTCCTTGGTTTTCAGGAATCATAGAAGTGAATATGAATTCATATATGGCATATTTTCCTTTCACTTAAGTCTTCAAATAAAATGACAATAACATGTTTTGTAGAGTTAATCTCTAGTCCAAGAAAGAAATTGTATTAAATTGCTTCCCCCAATCTCTTCTACAGCATACCCTAAGTATGTTCCTACAGCGTTGAGTAATATTTTCCCCACAATGTCCCAGCCCCCCCCCCAAACACCCATCAGAGACCTACTGAGTTGGTCACATATAAAAATAAAACTTCTGTACATCTAAAGAGAACACAGTCAAAGTTGAAAAAGTGGTAATGGGGAAGATTTTAAAAACACAAAAAGATAAGCCTAAAACTCACAATGCTTAATGAGTTCCAACAGAATAATATATATAAAAAAAAACCTGACTTACAGAAAATGGTTAATAGATACCATGAGGGTAAGGATGACAGACAGCCAATGAGATTTTGTGAGGATTCCTGATCTTGCCTTGAAAACAGGAAAATGCACAAACCACAGCCTCCTGTTCCCAGTGGGATGAGATTTCATTGTTCACTTGGCTATCTCATCTTTAGAGCATTTGGGGGGTGGTGAGGAATATCAACCTCCATATTTCTTTTAAATGTGTGTGTGTGTGTGTGTGTGTGTGTGTGTGTGTGTGTGTGTGTGTGTGTGAATGTGTGTGTGTGTGTTAATGTGTGTGTGTGTGTTTTAAAGGTAGGAACAGTATCCTTGGTGTCCTTTTGTGGCCCCCATACCCACTATTGTTTAGACCTCCTGGTCCCCTCCAGTCCCCTTATCTATAGGGAAGGGAAAACGGGTTCACCCCACTGGTTCTATTCACCTCCGATGTCTGAGTGCAGAGGAGCACCCAAATCTCAGGAGACCCCCCTAGCACCCCCACACACAGCAGCCTGAGCTCAGCCTCTGCTGGGTCAGGCGGACCCATAGGGAAGCAACCGTACCTCACAGCACAGCTTTGACCGCCTCCTTCTTCCTTCCCACGCTCCCAACCATCCCATCCTCCACCCTGCCCTGGACTCGGGTGGTAGTGGACCTCATGCGTCCATCTCCTCCGTGCTACAATCCACACGCCATTTCAACCATAGAGTCTATGGAGTGTGGGCCCAGCAGGGTAGCTTCCCCTACCCCGATTTCTCCTTCATTCCTCTCACCTTACCTCAAATTTTGCTGTTTATGGTTGGCACACAATCCATAGCCATAATCTCGGAGGCTGAGGGCACAGCATGGGATAAGAGTTGGGCTGGAAGCAGCTCAGTTACTGTGGGTCCTTGGTCAACTTTCTTCACCTCTTCTTTTTTTCTTGCTTTATCTGTAAAATCAGACTGATGGTGTGTTTCTGGGGCAGTTGTAAGGCGTGAGCAGGTCGAATGCATAAACTGTGCCCGGTGCAGTCAGAGTTCCCAAAGGCGGCATGCAGACCGTGCCTCCATTGCACATCCCTCACAGCAGTCATTGTCCCTAGGACAGAATGGACACACCCCTGGGACAGGGAAGGAGAAACGGGAGCGTCATGGAACCGGTGCTGCTGGACACCGGAAGGGGTATGGCAAATGTGTCTTTTCCTTCAGGAAGCAACAGCTAACAACCAGAACTGACAAAACCTATGTATATAACTTCATAGAAAACTATGCTGTTTGGGCTATTTATTGATAAGGGATAAAAAGCTGATTTATTCCCATCCTTGCAACTGTGTGCATTGAAGATTTATTGACGCTTTAACATATTTCTAGCTATGTAAACTCAGGGGGAAAGTATACTGCCTAGATTGATAGAAATTTATTTAAGCTTTTTCAACTTCAAATCATTACTTCCAGATAGTTACTTTTTATTGTAAAATTAAAATCTACAAACCAAAGGATTAAAACAAGTCTGTTTACTTCCTTGACAAAGCTATTGTTAGCCAATGTCACCAATAATTATCTTTTATTAATGGTATTCCATAGCCCGCTTTTCTTTACTAAGTTTATGTACTGCTGTGTCCTGTACCTTAGAGTTTGTGGGCTTCTTATAAGGAAATAGCATAAATAGATAGCTTATAAGCAACAGGAAGCTATTGTTCACAGTCCCAGAACTTAGGAGATACAAGACAGAGGTAGAGCCAATGCCTGGTAAGGTCCCATCGGGCTGTTGTCACCTTTGTGCACCCTCCGATGATTTGAAGGAGTAGCTTGCTTTCCAAAGTTTCTTTCTAATGTAATTGGTCCCATTTATGAAATTTCCACCATCATCGTCTCATAACTCACTGACACGCCCACACCCCCGACACCCCCACCTCCCCACCCCTCCGTCCACACACACCCACACTCCCCATACCCTGACACCCCCACCTCCCCACCCCTCCGTCCACACACACCCACACCCTGCACACCCTGACACCCCCACCTCCCCACACGCCTGCCCCCTACCCCTCCACCACCATACCCCCCAACCCTCCCACACCACTGAACTCTTAAATACCCCTCACTTTGGAGTTAAGATTTCAACATGGATTCCCGGGGAGCTCAAATACTCAGCCTGCAGCATTGTAACTCGACAAAACCTTTTGTTCCAGAGAAGCTTCAAAATCTGTTAATAAATTTATTTAGTTTTTTTAGTACTCATGATCTAATCTAACACGCCCAACTTCTATTTTATTTTGTGTTTGTGTTTCAAAAGTGTGCACATGTGTATGTGGGTGTATATGCAAGTAAGTGATTGCGCATGTGGAGGCGATTCTGCCTCAATTACTCTCCACTTTGCTGTTTGAGACAGGGTCTCTCACTGACCCTGGGGCTCACTGTGCGGGCTACATGGGCTGTCCAGAAAGTCCTGTAGCTCCTCCTGTGTGTGCTTTCCCAGCACTGGGATCACTGCCCACGCAGCCATGCCTGGTGTGTCACATGATTGCCAGGGATACAAACGCCGGTCCCCTGCTTGTCCAGCTTTACTGATGGAGCCATCTTCCCAGACCCTTCAATACCTTTTTATAATTTTTATTAAGCCGTGTAGCTGTGGGGCTCAACCTGCAAAATGGTAAATTTTAAATTATTGTTACTTTGTAAATTCTTACGACTTGTAAACTTCTCAATGCCATACGGTAATCTTAATAGGGACATGGCAAAAGGGAATAGAAAATTATCCACGGTCATTTTAAAGAATGTCCCATACTGGCAATAACCAAATATTTCCCAGACATTGAAATGCCAAACATTGTGAATCATGTCAGAACATGAGGTTGTATCATAAAATGACATTGCATAGAAAAAGCAGGGACTGAAAACAACATCCTGCTTAGAATTAAACCACACATCAGCATGTACAGCGACAAAAACAGAAACAAGGTAACAGGAGCCTAAGCAGCCAGCAGCAGGACAGACATTTTAGACGTTTACTTTCATATGAAGATATAGCGGTCTATGATAAAGTTACTTTTTTCTCTTATTGAAATAGATTTTTTCCTCATATATTCTGAATATGGTTTTCTCCCCTGTACTTCTCTCAGTTCTCACCTACCTTCCCTCCCATCGGATCCGTTCCCTTTCTGTCTCTCATTAGAAAACGAATAGGCATCTAAGGGATAGTAATAAAATAAAATATAGTAAGATAAAACAAAAACTAACACATTGGAATTAGACAAAACAAACAAATAGGAGGAGAGGAGCCCAAGAGAAGGCATGAGATTCCGAGACTGGTTTATTCCTACACCTAGGGATCCCATGAAAACAAACACTAAACTGAAAGCCAGTGTATGTGTGTGTGTGTGTGTGTGTGTGTGAGAGAGAGAGAGAGAGAGAGAGAGAGAGAGAGAGAGAGAGAGAGAGAGAGAGAGAGACAGAGACAGAGACAGAGAGAGACAGAGAGAGAGAGAGACAGAGAGAGAGACAGAGACAGAGACAGAGACAGAGAGAGACAGAGACAGAGAGAGACAGAGACAGAGACAGAGACAGAGAGACAGAGAGAGAGACAGACAGAGAGACAGAGAGAGAGAGACAGAGAGAGAGACAGAGACAGAGAGACAGAGAGACAGAGAGACAGAGAGAGACAGAGAGAGAGAGAGAGACAGAGAGAGAGAGAGACAGAGAGAGAGACAGAGACAGAGAGAGAGAGACAGACAGAGAGACAGACAAAGAGAGAGAGAGAGACAGAGAGAGACAGAGAGAGAGAGAGAGAGACAGAGAGGGAGGTGGGGGATGTGGGGGGAAACCTGGGGCAGACCTGTGTCTGCCCTGTGTATACTGCCTGAGTCTCTGTGATTTCCTATGAACTATGATCATGTTGATTTAAATAGCCTTGTGTTCTTGGCGTCATCCCCTCTGGCTTTTATACTCTTTCTGCCTCTTCTTCCCCAGAGTCCCCTGAGCCCTGTTTGGGGGATCCTGTCTGTCGCTGAGTGTCCCAAGGTCTCTCACTCTCTGCATAACATCTGGCTGTGGATCTCTGTGTTTGTTTCTATCTGCTGCAGGAAGAAGTTTTTCTGATGATGGCTGAGCAAGGCACTGATCTATGAGTATAGAAGAATATCATTAGAAGTCCATTTTATTTTTTAGAAGAACAGTAGTTCTTTGGTTTTATCTGGGATCCCAGGGCTATCTCATCTTAGGTTGCCTAGGCAGTGTTAGGTGTGGGTTCCATCTTGTGGAGTGGGTTCTCAAGCAAATCAGATGTTGAGTGGTTATTCCTACAAGCCTTGGGCTTCCATCTCCCTAGCATATCTTGCAGGCAGGACGCCACTGGAGATCAAAGGGTTTGTGGCTGGCTTGGTGTTTCTGCTTCTTTTTTAGTAGCCTGCAGAGTACCTCCCTGTACCAAAGATGCTCGCACATAGGGATGAAGGCTCTAAGTGTGCTTTGGCTTGACATCTCCATGTTCAATGAGGTGTGTAGCTGTTGCCTTCAGCAGTGAGGTGTTAAAGTTATGAACGTAGTCCAAACATATGCTCTCATCTTTGTCGAATGATCAAGTAGAAGGGAGGCAGCTAAGTGATGGGAGACTGGTGTGCTTCAGGTGTATCCCCAAAGTTTCTGTGCTGGGGCCTAGGCTCCCAATCCATGTGTTGGTGAAGATGGGGCCTTTTGAGGGAAATTAAGGTTAGATGTGGTCATGAGGATGACCATCCACTTTGAGGTTAGTGGCTTTATGAAGAAGGACCTGAGCTTGCATACCCCCCTTTTTTTTTCTTTATGATGATTCTACTATGCTGTGAGGCAGCCAGAAGACCCTCAGCATGCAAAGCCCTTTAGTTTAAAACTCCTTGAAAATTCTTTATAAAAATTCCATTGATGTCATTCTTCTTCCTGAGTCCCCCCTCCCCCGCACCCCCCCCCCAGCCAGTGGCTCTCACTCTGGCCTCAAATTCATGTTCCTCCCATCTCAGCCTCCAAAGAGTTGGAACTATATGTATGTACTACCATGGCCAGTTGTAGTATTTTTTTTAAAATACTGGTACAAACTAGACTAAGTCAGGGAACATGGGTTTTGACATCAGAAAGATCAGGGTTGTGGTCCCAGCACCCATATCATCTTGTTTATGTGACCTGGACCAGACATTCTGTCATTTTATCACCAGACTGTGGATAGACTCCAAGTTCTGGGGGAGTCAGAGTAGTAAGTGATGGTGAAACAAAAAAAGGACTGTAGTTGGTGTGCATTAACATATACAAATATGAGCCTGTATCATAAGCAGCTTCATGAAGGTGCCATGTCCTGGAGCAGCATCCAGGAACAGTGTGTACGGGGAAGGGGAGGTGGAAGCTGGATATAAGAGGCTCCATGTCACCATGGCCTGTGTCATATCCATTGCAGTTACAAGATGCACACGCCATTAAGAAGTACTTGAGGAAGTACTGTTATTTTAGCACTTGCCCCCTGGATAAAATTGCACCCCCTGCCACTGAAATAAATTTACACACTGAGGAAACCTGTGGCCTTCTCCATTTTTTTGTGAGAAGAAGTGAGAACTGAACTGAAGTGGAGTTCCCTTTAAGCAAGGGGGAAAAAATGGAAAGAGAAGAAGAAAAGAAAACCAACAATAAATTGGGAGTGTGTGAGGGCTGGCATCTGCCGTGGACTGAGTCAGTTTCTGTAGCTTCTCCGTTCTCTTCAATGCCCCACATTTCCTGGTGTGATAACATTAGTGTTCCAGGATGCTTGGTACTCTTACCTAATGCTTCCCTCTGTTAGACGGTTCCTTCCCTCCTGCTTCCTTGCCAAGGCTTGTGGATATAAATCCAAGATGATACATTTTGTGACCATTAGCCACACACTCTTTTGTAAATCCAAAATTCATCTCCTTTATGGCGTTTACCCTCTAAGATAAAATTAGGCTTTGACACAAACCTTGTTTCTCATAAACATCCTTTCTGGGCTCCGGGATAGAGTTTGTCTTTCATCTTTCATCCTTCAGGCCCATGCAGTGACTGTCATGGAGCAGTGAGGGAAGGATCAAGGCCGGAACGGACAGGAAACACCAATTAGTGTGAAGTTATAGCTGGATGTTTCTTCTAAGTCCTGGAGGAGCTTAAGAGTAGGAGGGGCGACCTGATGAATCGGCTCTGCTATTGACTCGTGATGTAATCCTTGCTAAATCATTTAGTACATTTGCCTTAATGTTCTCCAGCGATACTGCGGGATGGAGGCAAGTAGAGGAGGGAAGGGGATGGGGGAAGTCGTGAGCAATCGACTGCCTTACAGACAACTTAAATGCCAATACATGCAGTCAAAACCCGTTCTCCTAAGAGGTTAGGTGAATTCTCATCATCACTGGGCTGCTTACTTGTGATGCGTAAATGCCGTGAATATGACTAAAACAATGCAATTTGCTGGGAGTAGAGTGGCTTCCCTTTCATGGTAGGCATTGTTTTCCGTGCCTTGTTGCTTAGAAGAAAAATATTGGGAAAGCTTTGTCTCCTTGGCTGGCTCCAGCTTCGCAATCTAAAATGTGCTTTACCTAAAATGTAGGTTTTGTCCCTTGGGGGCCCCTCTGTCCTCCTTTGCAGTGTCTCCTCTTGATCTGATCCACAGCTATAGTTGCACCCACCAACACTTGCCTAGCCCAATGGGCAACTCCACTGGTAGGACACCAAAGTACTCACAACTCTGCGGGTCCAGTGCAATTTATTTTCTGTCCTCCCAAAAACTATGCTCTTCATAGGAGAGTAGGGTTGCACTGCCGTCTTCCTAGCTGGCCACACTAGGAACTCACAGGTCACTTAGAGTCTTCTCTTTCTCTATCATCTCTCTCACCCAATTGCTGTGGATTCCATGCATTTCTCTTCCTCTAGCAACATCTGTGTCCATCCCTCCCCATCCCCACCACTGATGCCCTCCTCCTCCTCCTCATTGCTCCTCTGGACCACCGCTGTACCTGCTGCTCTTTCTGCTGGTGTACTTTGTAGACTGTCCCTAACCTGCCTACTGCTTTCTGCTTCCAATAGTAACTATTCTGAAATCTGGTCAGACCTTTTTGTTTGTTTGTTTGTTTTGTTTACTTCCTTTCAGTGAGTCTTATAATATCCACGTTCCTTTTGCGGCACATGGGGTCCTCTCCTCTCTGCCACAGCCCACTTCCTCTTTACCTCTTTACGTCTGTACTCACCCCTCTGAGCTGTCTGCTGTTTTCCAGGAGCCTCATTCCATTTTCTTTGAGCCTTTCCTTTGCAGGCTCCTTTAATGCCTTCATCGCCGATGGACTCGTGATTATTGCCAGGACTGACTGCCCTTCAATAGAAACGGCAGCCCTCTTCCCTCTGTGTGTGTCTGCTGCATGCAATCAAGCATCCTAACCCATTCAATAGTCTGCTTAACATATTTATTTATATTCCTCTCCACTCGAGTAGACTTGAGGCTCCTGAAGGAACGGTGCCTCATTTGCACCTGTATTCTCATATCTTGCAACAGAGCAAAGCGTGTTCTGTGTTCAGTGAATACTGGAGGAATGCGTGATAAATATGCTCTCAGGATCTATCACTTACTGTGTGTTTTACTTACTTTTCTCCTCACTGTGGGGCAAACACCTGACAGAAGAGGCTTAAGGGAGGAAGGGCTTAATTTGGCCCCTGGGATAAAGGTTCAGTGCGTCATGACTGGAGGCAGGTACCTGGCAGTGGGAGTAGCTGTCAGTCGTGGAGGCAGCAACCTGAGGCGCTCGCTTGTATCTGGGCACATACGGAAGGGATGATGGGACTCAGCTTGTATTCTTCTTCTCTACATCATTAATGCCCTCCATGTTAATTAACCCAGTCAAAGTTAGCCACACCACAGCCCAGGCAAATCATTTATCACATCACAGCATCTTTAAGAAACTGAGGTTTAAAAAACTATGCAAGGGACTTCCTGAAAATTAAAGAATGTTATTTATTAATTCAACATGTCTTACAATACCGTGATGAGCTTACAACCATACATGAGCCTATGTTGTCTGGTATCACACAATCTTCTTAAAGAGAAATGTAAATAACCACAGAACTAATAAAATGGCACTGGAGGATACTTTAAAGCAGATCTCCGAGGGGCTAGAGGAATCTGATCCGTGAAATCAGGAGAGCCTTTCTGGAGTAAGTGGAGGACGGGGAGGAGCCCTTGGGTGAAAGGGTTGGAGTCATATTTTCCCCATCAGCAGGTAGAGCTTATGAAAGTCCACCAGAAGCCAAGACCTCAAGAACCTGAAAGAAGGCCAGTGTCTGGGGTCAGAGAGCAGCAAACAAGAGGCAGCAGAAAGCTCAAGAGACAAGTAGAAGTGTCTGCATGCATGTTAGTTTCTCTAGTCTTGACCGTTTCTATCTCTGATTTCCAAAGAAAGAGCTGGGCTGGAGGCAGGGGCAAGTAAGGGCACTTTACTGGAAATAATGTGTTACTCCCTTCATACATGCACTCCTCTTCCCCAAAGGACATCTGTTTAGTCCTCAGAGCCCTCCTAAATGGAGGACAGAGGGTCTGTGAACACCAGAGTCCAGTATCGTAACTTCATTCATCTGAACTGAGACTTTGGTTTTGTCTCACAATGAGATGGCATCAAAGGAGTGCCGCCCTGCTAAAGACCAAAGGGAAGAAAGGACCAATAGTCCGTACCAGTCACGGCAGCCATTAGACAACAAAAGCAGAGAATGGAACGGACTTTAGTGGAGATATTGCTGAAATAGCATGTGATCATGGAGGTGTGGCTGTACCAAATGTCTCCTAGTTCTCATTAAATGAGTAACCTGGACTTCGAGAACAGGCAAGTTCTGTGGGAATAAGTGGCTAGATTCGTAAGAAGAACAGGTGTCCTGGGTTGGCCTTTATTGCAGTGATAAACATGATGACCAAAAGGATTTATTTCAGCTTTCAGCTTTCAATTGAGAATCTATAAAAAAAAGAGGTGTCAGGAAAGGAGCTCAAGGCAGGAGCCTGGTGGCAGGAACTGCAGCAGAGGCCATGGAGGAACACTGTTTACTGGCTTGCACTCCATGGGGGTTGTTCTTTTACACAACCCAGGACCCCCTGCACAGGGATGACACCATTCACATTGATTATCAGTCACTGACATGCCCCCACAGACTTGACCATAGCCCAAGCTGATGGAGGAAATTCTGAAATTGAGGCTCCCTCTTTCCAGATGACTCCATCTTGTGTTAAGCTGACAAACAACCACAGCAAAAAGCAAACCAGCACATTGGGTAAGCAAACACAAGCAGGGCTCTGAGAATCTTAGCACATGTCTTTAAAGTGTAAGCCAAGAGGAAATGGTGAGTCAGGCCTGTCATGTAGCATCTCCTCTCTTCCCGATAGCATCAATGGATCTCAGAGGGATCTGCCAGGAAAGGTCCACATGTTCCTGAAAATAGTGACAGAATTCCATTACTGAGGCTCCCATGCTTGAAGAACCCATATAATGGTGTTGACATGTTCAGTCTTCCCAGGTGGAGAAAGCATGTCAACTCAACATAAAATTCACTCTTTTATTGTAGGGGCCGCAACTCAATAAATAAGCAAATAACTTGGCTCAGCCTTTTCCTCGCCAAGAAGAAATGAGACAATAGAAAGAATCTCTCCATCCCCCCCCCCCAGCTTTCCAGAAGGCAGAAAGGTCATATTTTATTTATGGGACCCTGTCAAAACTGAAGAAACAAGAAAAATGGCAGCAAGGAAATATTTGAGTTGCAACATCCTGACACACCTTACCATATGGAAGAGCGCAAGTAGGTGGCACAAAGGAGGTTTTTAATTTATTACTGTAGCAATTTCTCCCTGAGATATAAGTTCTAAGTAGTGTAGAAGAAGTTAATTGCAAACTTTGCCACCTCAGTTAGAAAGAGAGAAAACTTTGATTATGAAGAAACATTTTCAAGGTTGGTGTCCATTCATGCAGTCTTCTTGTGGAGTAGTCTGTGGACATTTTATGAGATTCTCTTGGCTGATATTGCTGTGGCTCTTCTCAAATCTCAACATAGTGGATAGTGAGCTGTGGTGACCAGATTTATCCAGTGTGATCATAGTTTATTCAGAAGGGAACACTGAGAGTATGTAAAATATGAAGTTCTGAGTAATGAGTTTGCTTTCGTTATGTCATATGTTTTTATTTGAGGCCTTTGGGGAGAAAAAAAAAACCCTGACAACAACAAACTGGGAGATTACAAACTGGCTTTAATAGTGTAGAGCAGGGCTGCCAAATGCCTTCTTTCTCGGTCATACTTTTTGGCTTGAGTTATTTTTCTAATTACTCGGACTCTCAATTTTGCCTGTGTCGACACAGCTAAACCAGCAAGGCAACTTCAGAAACTGCAGCAGTTGAGAGAAGCCAGCTCTTCACAGCCAACTATGATAGTCTGCAGCGTCTTATACTTGATATGTAACTCTGTGTACCTTTCAATTCAGAATTCCCTCCACGTTCTTGGAAGAGAGACGCAGAGTTTTGTTTTGAGGTGGGGGGAATTCAGCACATTTTTAAAGCCAGCTTTGGAAGAAACACTCCCAACCCCCTGCAATTAGACCCATGTCTTCATGTTCTCAGCATTTGCTCGGGGTTTTAACTCTGAGGTCTACGGCATTCACAGCTTTGCCAGAGTGTGGTTGCTTGTGCCAAGATTGGAAAGCGAGACTTGCTATCTAGTAAACACAATGCAGGTTTGTCTTCATTGTGTGGTCCTGGGGGTGGCGGGGAGTTGCCAGTGACTCCTGATTCTCACAGGAGAGAGGAGGAAAGGCCAATCTGAGCTCAACACTCAGACAATCTGAAATCACTCTGTTACCGAGTCCATCATCCGGCCCGATAACCCTTTCTGAAAATGAACCCTGGAGGGTCAACCCAACATTTCCTTGTCCCCTATCCTTTCCTCCCATCCTCTCTTTTGTAAGACAATTGCTGAGACTGTCAAATGCTCAGTAGAATGGAGAAGTAAGTGAGAAGCCAGGGGAAACAGCCCTTAAATAATTAACAGAGAAGAGGCAGTGTTTTTTACATGCTCTCAATTTTGTCATCTCAACCCTCCCTGGATCTGAGACACAGAAACAGGAGCTGGTAACTCATGGGGACCACAGTCTTTTAGAGACTCTCAAATGATGGAAAAACTACATGTGCCATTTGTTGGAAAAATGAGATCTTGTGTGACAGTGGAAGGCTTAATTCCAAATGAATATTTGTCATCTGTAAACAAACTTTGCCATGGCTTTAAAATGAATCCTTTCCTTTTGTGTGCTGTTTGATTATCAGATATTAGTTCTTAAAAGCAGAGAATAGACAACAGCCAGGCAACCCTCTCACATTTACTTACAGAGACTGCATGATGTGAAATTATCTGGTTTTGCCTTTACAAGGCTTGATAAGATAGTATTTTCACAGTCAAAGAAATAAATGGCAAGGTATTTGTGTTTAGTTTGTTTGTTTTCTGCAACCAACTTGAAATGGCCATAGTTTAGAGCTAAAGACATGAGTGGATGAGTCTGGCAGATTTGGACTTCCTGTCTTGGGATGCAGTGATATAGCCAAGGACTGATATATGGACTATTTTAAGGTAAAGATTGGTATCCCTAGTTAAAATTTTTGCCATTGTATTAATGTGCAGTAAATCACCTAATATCAATGGCTCTGCTATGTTAGAGTTGTGCTAGTGACTAGGTAGATGCTGTATAAAACGGGCAAATCTCATGCCCTGTCTAAGTAAGCGCTGTAGAAAAGTGTTCCCCTTGCAAGCTGGGTCATTGTGTTCGTCTTGTGTTCACACAGAGGTCCCAGGAGCACGGCCTCAAGGTCTCCTAAGTGTTGCGTCATTGTATCCTTTCTGAATTTCGCTATTTCCATCTCTAAGATGGCAAACACATGGTCCTTATTTGATTGACTTTGTTGTTAGTGTGTTGTACCAGCTTGAGACCCAGAGAAGCTGAATGACACAGGATGAGAACTGCCTGCTTTTCTCTTAACTCCTTCTCTCTACAAAATCACTCACCGAGGTACTGAGCACATTAAAGGCAGCTAAACATACATGTGGATAAGTTGGTCAGTGGAATTGACATGTAATAATGCATTTGTAAAGCGATTAAAGGGTCCAGCATTCCAGAGGGATGACATGACTCATTCGGATTAAAAACTGCTCAGGACCTTTCCAAAAGCCTGATCCATGCAGTTCATCTTTTGAAAGTTAGCTGCGCGACATAAACCAAACAGATTATTTTTCTGCTGTGCTGTAGACAAAACACCAGTTGATGTAGGAACAATTTTATTTTTCACTTGTGTGTACTTTCAGCCTCTAGCTATAAAAAGTAATTTTCAGTGCTATTGTTTTCAAATGTTCAATTTGCTCAGCTCTTATGAATTCTTTTAGTGCACATACCCTCACAAGTAATTATAAAATGCAATAGCAATAAATATTCGATAGTGTGATAGCCTAAAATAAAACTATGCTTTGGTAATGTACGTGTAGATGTTATTTCTAATGGTGTGTCTAATCATCTCATAATTTTCAAAAGCACAGTATAAGATGTCGTGACTCTACACATGAGCACTTCTGGGAATGTTTTGTTGTATCCAGGAGAAGCATAGCTAAAATTATCTATAAGCCTTTTATTTACCGATAAGGGTAACAGCATGGCGCTTCATCAGAGGCTTCCCCATAAGGGAGACGCTACTCCATCCCATGGCTTGCTGTAATCCACGGGGGCGGGGTATACTTGCAGGAAAGACTATCTTTGTGACCCCCGGCAGCTGCTTGGCATTTTATCACGGAGTACTTTTGCAGCCGAAGAGTCTGTATTCTGCCGGTACTGCACCTTGCATGCTGCCATGTGTATGTGGGATGTGGGTGTTTAATAAATACTATTTGATGATAAGACTTAATTTAGGCATGACATTTTCTCATGATTCACATACCTCTGTGGTGTTCGCAGATACATTTGGGTTTTTTTTTTTAGGGGGGGGGAGGCTTTGTAAAAGGTAAGAGGCCAACTTGGCCTCTTATAACGCAGCCCTTGAACTCCTTGCACAGAGTTCAGACATGGGCTTGTCAGAAACTCTGGCTTATCTTTAACCCCTTCACAGCCATGGGTGGCTTCTTGCTCTTACCCAACCACTTGCTAAGTGTGGGACCAAAATGCCAGATGCACATGGGTCATCACACATCCATCACAGCCATTAGGGCGATAACTAAAGATACAGGTCAGGTTGATGATGGATAACATCAATGTAGCAAGGGAAGTTCAATTGCCATGTACTTTTTCAAATGCTCAAAGTTGGAAACTCCTCAAAGAAATGAACCTGGTTGGCCACTGTATTTTCCTTTTTGAATACACCTGCATTGAACACATTGGTCGGATCAATATTAATCTCAATTAATTGAACCCCCTGAGCTATAAAAACAAGCAATGCGGAGAAACGTATTCATACAGGATCTTAGCATACAGTAAGGTTCTCCATGACATGCGTTGAATTCTGAACCATAGAAATGAGGAGAGTCCAAGAATATTGAGCTGACCTGTTGCAAATAAGATGACTTCTCAAGGCCCAGACGGCTAAACAAAATGGACTCGGTCATAAATCTTGGGGTGTTAGCTTTGTTATTGTGTGGGGTTCTTCATGGAACATCAAATACTTTGGCCAGACTTCTGCTTAAGACACCAAATTTCCCGTGGCTTCGCTGAAGCCCTGCTCCCTCCCTACCGCTTGCTCCCACAGTACTTTCTCCATCCTGTGTCTTCACTCAGATCCTTCCACAGCAGCTGCTACCCATGTGGTGCAAATGCCTGGGGGTGTGGGCTGACTGCCTTAGCCACCTTGGGGTCCTGCAAGTGTTTGCCAAGATGGATTCTCAGTGACCACCTAGTGAATGTAAGCAGCTTGTCCCCTGAACCAGCTGAGAGGCACTTGTGCCCAGGTTGGATGCTATCAGGGCGTGCATAGACTTTCGCATAATAAATGGAACAAGAAATTACCCTTTTATCTTTATTCTGTTTATTCTGTTTCCCCGTCAATGCTAAGCAGAGGCTTCCAAGCAGATCTTACAAGAATGTGTGTCAGCATTCTAACTCTCCGTTTGGCCATAGCCTTATCGGAGGATCGTGCAATGGTCAAGGAGTGTTTCTTTGAGAATTCCAGCAGGTTTTTTTTTCTTTTTTACATCAATGCTGTATTTCTTGAGGCCAAACAACTCGTCGCTGAGGCTAGCATCCATAAACAAGGAGGCTTGGCAGTGAAGTTCTCCATATTCATCCTCCTGTTGTACAGCCAGTGCTTTCAGCCTCAGGAATGCTTGCTATGCATCACTCCCGGACTTCATCCAGACAGCGCCGCCAAAGGCACCGTTCAATGTGGATTTGCTAATTGTTCTGAGGAAACACTCTAGAAGAGATTACAGCATGGAGTGGGCAGGGCCTAACATTGAAAGACTTTCTGGCTAGCACTGTTTTCATTTAATGCCCACTGGTACCCAAGAGAGGACTTCCCCACTTTTACTAATGAACGTGTAGGGAAAAATCAAACCATATATGAATGGGAGAAAAAAAAAGGAAAGAAAATGGAAAGAAAAGGATATGACTGTGCCTAGATACGGTGGAGGAGAATGTTTGTTGCAGATAAAAGGGAAAGCATAGGCAGAGGCAGACACATCCGGGAGAGTCCAGAGTGGACATGACCCAGAGCCATGTGAGGAGAGGGGGGAGGGGAAGGAAGAGAAGAGAGGGAGGAACCAGGTGCTACAGCCAGGAGGCCATAGGTACAAAAAGGGGTAGGTAACCAAAATGTCTGGATTATATAGGGAAGAGCTCTGGGGGAAGGGCAGCCCAGCCCCTGGGCTGGAGAGGTCAGGGTAGAGAGCAGGTATGCCTGCTGTGCTCTGTAGCAGGTGGGGACTGAGGGATGCTGAGAGAACCTGGAGGCCAGGTCAGCTTTGATATGTTTTGATGTGTTAAATAGGCACTTCGACCATTTGTCATGGGTTTGAAACTTAACAATATAAACATAATGTAGTTGTACACACAATAGTTGGGAGCAATTGTTTTAAGATCTAACCTTTCTGAGATTCTTCTTCAGCTACTGATAGGGTGATTAACTCATTGCCATGTGCCCACAAACTCCCAATTTAAAAAATCTCACCTTCTGGAAATCCCTTCATCCCGTGCAATACCTCATTCAAGCCACTTCCTAGTTCACATAGTTGACTCAGAGTGTAAATAAATTACTGCCTGTATGGTATTAGCAGAATGCTTGACACATAGGGAAATCAAATACATCTAGTAACAGTCATCCTATCATTAGCTAATATAATTTTAAGAATGTTTGTTCACATGCGTGTGCATGTGCATGTGTGTGCAAACGCGGACATGCATGCGGAGGCCAGAGGACAATTTAGGTGTCATCTTTAGGAACACCGTCTCTTCTTTGAAACAGGGTCTCTCCATGGGCTTGGAGCTCACCCACTAGGCTAGAGTGGTTGGCCAGCAATCTTCAGGGATTTTCTTATCCCCACTCTTCCAGCCAGGGATTACACACACACACACACACACACACACACACACACACACACACACACACCACCCAGCTTTGAGTTCTGGTGTGGTGACTTTGAGTGAGAGTGTCTCCCACAAGCTCCTTCACTTGATATGGAGTTGGGGGGCATTTAGAAGGTGTGGCTTGTCATTGGACAAGAACCCCGGGAGTGTAAAGCCCCACAGCATTTCCAGTTTGCGCCCTCCGTTTCATGGTGGTGGCTGTAATGTGAGCTCTCAGCCTTGCCTGCCACCCGCTGCCATGATGGCTCCTTAGCCCACTGGAAGTGTAAGCCCAAATACACATTTTCTTCTGTATGCTGCCTTGGTTGTCCTGTTTTACCGCAGCAGCAACAGGACAGTCAGTAACACGCCCGGAACCAGTCGGAGGTCATGGTGCTTGCAAAGCACACACTTTAAGGACTGAGCCATCTTTCTAGTCCATGTCTTTTTTTTTTTTTTTAAACAACAGGCACATAGAATTAAATAAAAGTAACAGGGCCACAGTTTTCTCAAGACTCTCCTGGTGACCCAATAGCTAAGATCCTCTCCTTCTGTCCCTAAATCAGTGATGGTGGCAGAGGGTGGGGGTGGGGTGATGGGTGCTGAGGTCGAGAGCAAAGGACCACAGGCTAATCCCTCTCAATCCACTCATCACTCTGAGGGAGCAAGAAACAATACCCGAAGCTATGACACATCCAACAGATGACATTTCTGTGTCACTCTTGGTTACTGAGTCCAAAGGAGGGCCAGGTAAAGGATCTAAATCCCAATTTCAGTCACTAGATTATTACCATATTTTTGGAAAAAAATATTCTAGAATACATGATTTCTACTAGGCCCTATCCTTATATGCATGGAAGACACTTTTCAACTGTTTACTGAATCGTACTTCTGTCAACACAGTCATTCGATTGAGTATGTTGCGTTGGTGTTGAGTGCTAAGCCCTGTGAAGTCAAGTATTTCCTAGTACAATGTCACTATGACATAGACAGCTAATTGCTCGGTAGAGGTTGTCACTAGTTGATTAGCTGGTGCTCGCAGCCCTTCACAGTCGTATAGAGAGAGGTGATGTGTTCCAGAAATGGGATATTCCAGTGTTGTGTGCAGCTGTCTATGTTGCATCGCAGCCCACAGCAGGGGTCAGAACAAACCCATCGAAACAACCCTGAGAAGAAAGCAATTGATTACCACAAGGAAACTGAAAAGTTGTGTTGACCCACCTATTCGTAGCTCCGGCTGGGTTTTTGTCTTTGAGAAAGGGCCAAGATGGAGCCCTGTCTGGATGGGAACATGCTATGGAGACCAGGCTGGCCCTGAACTCACAGAGATAGCCTGTCTCCTCCCCACCCCCAGGATTGAAACTAAAGACATACACCCCACACCCAGCCCCTATGCCTCGTCTTAAATGTCACCTTCTTAGAGAAGAACTGGCTTTCAAAAAAATTTTTTCTTCTAGGTTTATTTCTTTTACTTTGTGTGTATGAGTGTTTTGTCTTCATATATGTGTGTGTACCATGTGTCGTGTGTGCCTGGTGCCTATGAAGGTCACAAGAGGGTGTCAGATCCCTTGGTTGTGAGCCACCATGTGAACACTGGGACCCAAACCCTGGTCCTCTGCAGGAGCAAGAAGTGCTCACTGTCTCTCCAGGCGCAACACAGAGGTTCTAATGGGAAGTAATCCTCCCTCCCTGCTGATAACCTCCCACCCTTTCTCTTATCTCCTGGCTTGTTTCCTTCAGAGCCCTCATTATCGTTGTCTTTGTTTGTATTTGTCCTTGTATTCCTCAGGATATTGGCTAAACAAGTTAGTACCTTTTTTATTTATCAGTCCAGAGGCAGAGGAGGGGTGTGTGTGTGTGTGTGTGTGTGTGTGTGTGTGTGTGTGTGTGTGTATGTGTGTGTATGTGTGTGTGTATGTGTGTGTGTATGTATGTGTGTGTGTATGTGTGTGCGTGTGTGTGCATGTGTGTGTGTATGTGTGTGTGTGTATGTGTGTGTGTATGTGTATGTGTGTATGTGTGTGTGTATGTGTGTGTGTGTGTGTGTGTGTGTGTGTGTGTGTGTGTGTGTGTGTAAGTCTATCGTATGAGCCTCCCAGGGATCTCTATTCTTTCTGACTGGTTACTTATTACCTGAGGTATTTCCTCTAGCTGTGCTGTCAAAGCTAGCTCCACAGGACCATCCCCACGGTCTAGCAGCTCGACTCTAGCCCACGGGAAACACAGTCACTTTCTTCTTTAATGATCCCATTCAAAGGCAACACACATCGCTTCTCTTCACATCTGTCATAGCCACAGATGGGGGAAAGTTGACATGCTCCAGTTTTACTTGTGTTGCTGTGATAAAACTCTCTGGCCCCCCCCCCAAAAAATCTCAGAGGAGAAAGGGGGTTATGAAAAATCTTAAAATTGCAGGTCAAGGTCCACCATTGTGAGGAAGTCCAAGTCCAAGGAGGAACTTCAAACGGTAATCACGTCATATCCACAATCAAAAGCAGAGAGAAATGAGTGAATTCATGCTTGCTTGCTTGCACTTAGCCCAGTGTCTCACTCAATACAGTTGAGGACCCCCTGCTTAGGGAATGGTGTTGGTCCTTTCCAGATCAATTAACTTATGACCGTCCCCCACAGGAAACCCCAATCCAGACAATTCTTCCCTGAGATTCTCCTCCCAGCTGAATCCAGCTTGTGTCACGTTGATGATGAAAGAGAGATGCTTTCCATATTCTGGAAATCCCTTCACCCTGTGCAATACCACATTCAAGTCACTTTCTAGTTCACACAGTTGTCTCAGAGTGTAAATAAATTACTGCTATTAGCAGAATGCTTGACACATAGGAAAAGCAAATAAATCTAGTAACAGTCATCCTCTTATTGGCTAATTTAACCACAGGCTCAAAGTTCTTCGTGTGGACAAGGTGGAGGGAGTGCTATTGTAACGGGGAACAGGCAGGCTGGGTGAGAGGGCAGTTGGGGGTTTTGCTATGGCTGTTTCGTTACGCCTGTATTTGTTTAATGGGTTTAAATATTATCTACCTCATTCACAGTTACAACCCTGGAAACTTGGATATAAGGTTCAGACATCCAGGACTTGATGCCTCTTGACATACTTCTGCATGAATAGAGTTAAAAACATATACTGAAAACCGTGGAGTCAGGAGTAAGTCCATGCTGGTCACAGAATTTGGCATTTCTGTTCTTTCACTGGTTGGCGAACTCAGACTCCAAGTACACACGTAGTACAGAGGTGCCTGCTGCAAGCACCAGGAAAGAATTGCCTTCCACTTCCCCCATCCAGCAAGGAAATAGCCTTAAGTAAGACACAAATCTATGAAACAATAGTGAAATGGTCATTTTGCCATTCAGAGGAGAAAAAGTCCCATGTCACCCTGGGGTTTGGCAAACAATGACCAATAGTTAACAGACAACCAGATAGCTCTGTTTTCTTTCCAAAATATAGGGACACTGGCTTTACCAACTTGCAGATCAATAAAAACTTGCATAATGAATAATACATGGGAGTTCAGGGTAAAAATGACAACTAGAAAAAAAAAAGATACATGTTGACTCAGGCCTGTTTTCACCCTTTCAGAAAAAGAAAAGTTGATTCTGTTGTCTTTCCAGTTTCTCTTCTCAGGAAGCATTTGCTTGGAAAATCAGTCTGTGTTGATAAACAGGTAAAATTTGTGCTAATTGTTAACAGAATTTTTAAAAGCACTAAAATGGAATTGGCTTGTGTGTGTAGTCTAATCTATTTACTTAAGTTTTTGACCAGAACAAAGGGCTATTGTTAGGAGTCATGAATGGAGGAGTTCCGATGTCAGACACAGGAGATAGTGGTCCCCTGAGGTTTTAAAAGAAAAAGCTCACAAGAATGCGATGCTCGGATTTTATCACTGACATAGTAATATGTCAGTCACTGATTCCTTTCCAGGACCTGTTTGGTTTTGGTTTTCTGCTTACATTTTGTAGGATTTCACAGGACAAAGAAAAACAGTATTTTTTGCATGTTCTTATTCATTCATGGTTTCACCTAGGCCGTTTGAGGCTCTGGAAGTCTAGAATCACATTTTTTGTAAACCACGCCCCCCACATCTAAAATGTCTTAAAACAATTCACTTCAAGTGGCTGCACAGAAAATATACACTCTCAAAGTCTAACTTTCACTTAAATACAAATATATAAAATGTAAATGGAGATAATAGAGAAATTTACAAAACTTTCCTTTAAAAATAATAAGGGCAAATTCCATTCTAGTTAAAAATCAGTGCAAGCAGTCCTATGCCATTGGGTTTCTATTGCAATGTTCAACAAGGACAATTCTAGTCCACCCCAGCTTGGGGCCACCTTGGAAAACAGACCTGAGTGGAAATTTCTTTGAGGAACTTGGAGGCTTGTTGTTGGGATGAAGAGTGTCCTATCCCAGTTCCCAGGGGAGCTCTCCGGGCCACCTAGCCACAGTGGAAGCTCCATTGGTTACAAGTTCTGCTTCCAAGGAGAAGGGTCTGAGCTGGTCACACTTCTGACTTCAAAGCCAGAGCTGAAACCAGCTGTGTCCAGTGGACTTTAAATTGGTGTGGTTTGAATTTATGCGGTGGTTACAACTGGTCTTAGGAGTGGGCGAACTCTTCGACTTGTTCCGATGCTGAAGCCTGAAGAATCTGTGGAACAGCCCCTTCTGTGGTGGTTCTGGAGGCTGACTTCCGCTCAGGTCCAGTGAGAGGGTACCGTTGGGTCCAAACACATTCAGCTCCCTAAAGCGTTCTGTTTCTATCATCTCATTTTGCCATAGGATGGGCACAGAGCCTGTGGAGAACTTAGAGTAGAAGTCATCATCTGTATGGTTCAAACTGATACCTTTCACAGTGGAGAGCCGCTAATATGTCTAGCACATCCTTGCAGTATACATCCTGGGTATCTGGAACGAAGGGAGGGCCCAACATCCCGGCCTCCGGGTGCTTAACGTTCATGTTGACCTCTTGACCTTGGCAGCTCCCTCCTCCTGGCAGCCCAGCCTCTGTTTCAGGTCTTTTAGTGAGCAGCATGTTGCAGATGGACCTGACCTCTTCAGAGAACTTGGGGGAGTAGACCTCCTTAGTCCGCAGCACCCAGTGACCCACCTCTTCCCGCTTCACCTTCTCCTTGCGGCCTCGAAATGGTGACTGGCCCTCGACTGTCTCATAAGTGAGGCAGCCCGGACCCCAGGAGTCAGGACTTAGGCAGTATCTCTGGATGTCCAGGACTTCTGGGGCCATCTGGGGCCATGTAGCCCACAGTGCCTACCCGGCCGTGGATGAGGTCTCCCTCGGGGATCTTCACAGCCAGTCCCAGGTCTGAGATCCTGACGTGGACATAATCGTCCAGCGATGTCTTCAGGTCTCAGGTCTCTATAGACAGTGTTCTCACGGTGTAAGTCTTCCAGGCTGCAGAGGGTCTCAGCTGCATAAAACAAGCCTTGCTCCTCTTCCAAGCCAGGGTTCCCCGTGTGGTAGATGTGAAACTTCACATCATGGTGGTCATGCCCATTCATGATGGTCAGAAGCAGGCACAGTGCATCTCTGGTCTCATAGGCAGAGGCCAGGTTGACCACAAACCTGGTTGTTGACCTTCTCAAGAATCTGCTTTTCCTTGAGTGCTATGGACTCTCCTTTCCTCTTTTCGATTCTCTTCTTCTCTAAGTGTTTGCAAGCATACATTTTCCCAGTAGCCCGAACCCTGAAGGCACAGACCTCTCCAAAGCTGCCTTTGCCCAGCACCCGATACTGCCAGAAAGTGTTGGCCATTGGTTGTCTTTCTAACCATTTCCACTGCAGAATACACGCTATCCAGGTGCTCCTGAAAGGGGTCTCCCTTCATGTAGTCATGGACAGACTGAACACAAGCAGGCAAGAATTCTTGCAGGGCCTCTGCAGGAACTTCGTCTCTGTCTGGGAGACCAGGTCCTGGCCAACTTGGGCAGTGAAGATAGGGGACTTTGGAGTGAGGTACTTGGTCACTATTTCCTTCCCTTTCTATCCAAGATTTTCATCTAGAGTAACTCCATATTCTGCCACTAAATCCAGGAACTGAATGTAGCACCGCAGCCCAGGCCTGGTTTCATAGGACTGTTGAAAAAGAAGTCTCCTGATTGGTTGCTTGTCACATAGACTGTAGTAATTTCTGTACATTCTTTCCATCTGGGCCCATTCTCTGCAGCCATGCCAATCCTCTGAGTAAATTCCTCCCAGCCACATGGCTCATCTTCATGCTAACCCATGGCGGGCTCTCTCCTTCCTCTCCTCCTGTCTCCTTGTGGTCTCTATTCCCATGATTCTTCAGGTTTTTTGGTAACTTTTATTTTTCTCTCAGACATGACAGATTCACTTCAGACTTCTCAGAAGAGAAGGTTTGTGAGTTAGCTGCCCAAAGCTGAGCTGAAAACAATTGACATTCAGATGGTCCCCTGAATGTGTCTGGGAGTTCACCCATGAGATACAGAAACCCCGCACCCCCAATACTGAGCTCAAGCTGGACATGGTGGCACATAACTGTAATGTCATCATTCCAGGAGCGGAGGCAGAGGAACTGAGAGTTGGAGGTTAACCTCTTGAGCTACGTGAAGGAACTCTGTCTCAAAACCCAAAGCAATAGCAACAAAGAAGAGAGCACAGCTCTTTCACACGTTCTTAAGCAGACTCTCCCTCTATAAGGGGACTGCTGCCTCTTTCTCCAGCCTGAGAGTCCTCCCCGCCCCCCTCCCCCCTGAGTCCAGCTCTAATCTCCATGGAAAAGCAAGTCCTGGTGGGCAGTCAGTACTCCTTCATTGTATCTACTTGCACTGCTGTTTTCCTCAGTCCCTGCCTTGTTGAATCATACTTTTTGTTATTTTTTTGTTTTCCTTAAAATGCAAGTTTACACAAAAGGAAGGCATTTTACCAAGCCATACAGAGTAAGAGAGTAGAAAGTTATATGTCTTTTCTGAATGTCATACAGCACACTCCAAAGAGGCTCACTGTATTATTATTTATCACAGTAAAATGACTAGTGTCAGCATTACGAATGTCAGATCTAAGTAGAGACACTTAAATGAATTGTAGACCATCCTTGTCATGGAGTAGTGACTTCTGAATGTGTAAAGTAGATCTCTATATTCTTAAATGGGATGATGACACTGGATAACAGAGGGCACATAAAGTAAAATTTAGATACAGTGATCCCGTTCCTATATTAAAAAAAAAAATAAGATGAAGAATGAAGGTGGAGATGGGAACTTCACTTTTTAACTTACATATTTCCATTGAAAAATTCAGTAATGAGGAGCTGGGGAGATGACTGTCATGCAAGTACAAGGGCGTGAATTAGAATCCTCAGAGCACACGTAAATCCAGGTACAGCAGCATGTGCCTGCCATCCAGTGTTCCCATGGGAGGCAGACACAGGAGAATGAACCCCCGAACACTAACGAGCCAGCTAGCTCAGCTGCACATAGTGGCTAACAACAAAGAGATCCCGTCTCAGACAAGGTAGGAAGTGAGGACGCCATCCAAGGTTGAACACCAACCTCCACAAAGACGTGGTGGCACACGACATGCAAAAGAGAAATCATATATCATGTAAAAACCTTTAAAGCCCACAAATTTATTTGACATGACTCCTCCCCAATCCTTAGTCCTCCCATTAAGGTGGCTTAGTTTTGGACTAGTCATTTGCTTTGCCTTTGGACTCTAAAAGAGTCATGGGGCCCCTGATCTGTATTACCTCTCTAATGGTAGCTATGTTCCTGGCCTCTGCCCTTGGCCACAGTTCCCTTCACTTCCCAGAATCGCCTATTGAAGTGGGATTCCGCCCTGCATGCCACTTATTGTTTCTGTCTTTGCTATTGGTTCTGCTCCTCAAATGGCAGTTACAGTGTCCCTCTACCATCTAGAATCATCTCTTGTGAGATCCACCACAAACCCCACACTCATCACAACAGCAGCCTCCATCCCAGGCCCGAACATCACACTGTATTTTTATTGACTGGCAAGTAGCTTACACTAGTAGGCAGTATTTTAATGACTACTTTTAAATGTATAGCTGGTTGTGATAGAAATTTTGCATCACTGTGAGAAAGGGTGCCTGTTTGGAGGCGTGCTTGTTAACCCACTGCCCTAGCATTCCTGAGGTTAAAAGAAAGTAGGAGAGTCTGCTGAGCGCTGAGAGCCACTTGGATCGATAGTCCTAAACTCTGGCCCATCAATGGCTGAGTTACTGTCTTGTCATAAACTCACAGTTTACCTTGGCTGGTACCAGGTAGCTCAGAGGAGTAAAATGAATGAAGCTATTGGTAGAGGGTATGAATCTTCTTCATCACGTTCTTGATTAGTGTGGCTTCATCTAGGATAGACCCCACTGTCTATACATGTATTAGAATAAAAGTACATGCTCATATAATATATGATGTATGTTTATAATGTTATAGCTTAAAGATTATATAGTTTTATTTATATAAATTAATTTATAATTTACATAGCTATACAATTGTGTAATATATTATATAATTATAGAATAAATTTGTTTATAATCTAATGAATTGTACATATATTGTATACATTCTTTTTAAAGAGCTGTGATGTAAGCCATAGCCTTGCACATGTTAGGTAAGTACTTGGCCACTAAGCTACATTCCCTCCTAACTCTAGTTTTATGTTGAGTATGTGTGAGGTGTGTGTGTGTGTGTGTGTGTGTGTGTGTGTGTGTGTGTGTGTGTGTGTTCCTGAGAGGAAAAAGTTTGCCTCTGAAACAAGTACTGTGTATCCTGAATTCAAGGTTTATGCAAATTTGTCCCAAGATGTCATTCACCCATTGCTATCTTTATAACATGCATGCCAACACGAGGTTCTCTTTAAAACCAGGAATGCTCAAAGCCCCAAATTAATATTTCAAGCATCTCATGACTAGCAAGGCATGTGAGTTAGAGTCTGAAAACTGTAGGAAGAAGGTATTTGCTGTACCAGGGTAGAGCGTGGAGCTGATGATAATTGTGGTTAAAAATAAAGCAGTCTTTTTGCAGAGGTGCCTCAAAAAGGTGTTCAGCCCATTAGCTTTTGGAATCCACTTTAATGTCCTCTCAGGCAAACATAAATCCTGCAATATACTTTCTTGTCAGAATGACAACAGTTTTCCTAAGCACTGGACATTGATTGGCACAGACAGATTCCTTTTACTCTACTGTCATCATTAGCTAGAATGCAATTCCAAATTCAGGGCCATTTAGCTTTGTGTAAGAAGCCTGCCACTGATGACCCCAGCCCACATTCCTTCACAGTGATTCTGACTGACCTCAGCATTGGGGTCAAAGGGCCCAGGATCTCGAGTCTATGCTCATAAAGTTAGTTCCCAAACAGCGCCAAGCTCCAGTTACTTCATAAATGGGATGGGGCTGACTTTTTCAAAATGCTGTCTTCAGGTGTGGTGGCACAGCCTGTTATCTTTGCAGATTAGGGATGAAATGGGATAATCCTTTTAACTTTCTTATTTAGCACATAGCAAACACAGAGTTACTGCTATCTTCCCGTAATGACTCATTAAAACCCAGTAATTTGATAGGCACCAATCTCTAAACAAATTTGTCACCTGTGAAGTTTCAAGCACAGGTTGTCACAACCCAAAGCTTGCAACACTTTACCTCTCACCATGCAGTGCTGCATCAAAGGACATGCCCTGCCTTGCCACATTAATATGTTTTTAATTCAAATAGAATTATATCACTTTTCTCTTGTAGTAAAAGGTTTGGCTCTTAATATCTACTATGAATCCATATAATTATTGCAGCTGTTATTATTTAACCCACTATAATATCAGTAAAAGACACAGACACCTGTTAGCCTTTTAATAAGTGGGGTTTTTTTTACTTTTATTGAATGTCTATGATTTACACATCATACACCAAAATCCTTCTCCTCCCCACAGTAAAATAAAACAAACAGACAAACAAAAACATCTTGTCACAGAAACTGTAGTGTATCACTCTTTGTCCACATATATTTACTTTCAAATGTTCATTGCTATGAGTCATGGGTCTGGTTGGAGGCCTACACTATTGTTACCAGATCCTCACTGAGACTGCTGTCGGATATCGCGCTGTTGCTGTGTGTCAAGGAGATTCTTAATCTTTGAATCTGCTGGTCTGGCCCCTTCATGTGTTCCAGCAGGTCACACATGGGGTAGATGTTGGGGTAAGGTCCACTCAGAGTCCTGAATCAGGGCTCATTCCCTTGTGCTCAGGGCAGGGCCCGCTCTCTCACTCCTGTGTCATCATGGCAGGGCCAGCTCACCCTCTCCTGTGTCCTCAGGGAGCAGAACCTTTAATAAGTTTATACACTGAAACTGAGCAGAAACTAACCGCCTAGCTATCTTACTACCCCCCAGACCCACAACCCATGCCATTTGCTTTGCACATGCTTTCCATCTGGGGCCCTTCTCTCCAGCCTGCTGATCCTCAAGGCAGGCTCCTCCGGGCCTGGACTTCTCCCCACGCGAACCCACAGTAGCTCTTTCTCCCTCCTCCTCTCCTGTCTTCCCCGTCTCTTCTTCTCTCCCTCATGATCCTCTGTCCTCCAAGCCGATGAGCCTTAGCTCTGTCTACCTCACTTCTGCCCTGCCCAGATATGTAGACAACCTTATTTAGCCCATCGGGGATAATTTGGGAAGCAAGGTTACACAGCATCCCTTGGTATATGTGAGGGTTTGCTCCTAGAACAGTGAGAATCTCAGGGGCCAAGCAATTAACCCCTGAAGACATGGTGGCTGTAGATTAGCCACCACACTTTGCCTCTTCCCTTTCCTTCTTTCAGCCTCCCCCAGCTACCCTCCTTCTAAGCCTTCCCATGTCCCCCATCCACTTTTAAGCTAATAGCATCCTTTTAAAATTATCATCATTGTGTGTTGGAGGGAGGTGCAAGCACACCTATTGTTGTTTGTGTGCACATAGATCCACTCCACACTGGGCAACCAATGAGAAGGAGACTCATCACTTAGTGAGAGGCTGACTCTCCTCCCAGCAGGCATTAGCTGCCTGTGAATGTTTTTGTCTAGGGGTGGGACCCTATGAAATCCCCTCTTTCTCATTAGCATGCCCATTGCTGTTACCACTGTTCTGGGCCTGTCTATGCAGTCGTTCCTAGGAGAGACTGTTTCACAGACAACTTCCTGGTGTTCTGGCTCTTGCCATCTTTCTGCCCTCTCTTCTGCCATGTTCCCTGAGCCATAGATGCAGGAGCTGTGATGGAGAGTCTGTGTTGGGGCTAGCCTCCGCATCATCTACTGATCTCTGTATTGTATCCAGTTGTGGTTCACTGGCAGGGTCTCTATTTGCTGTGTAGAGCGGCTTCTTTGGTGAGGGGGGAATGGCTACATTTACATAAGGTTTAGAATGCCGCAAGGAGTTACGCTGGTCTACAAAGTGACTGCAGATGCTTTTCTAAGATCCATGACCTCACTAGCCCTGGGAGCCTTCTAGGTTCCCAGTACCAGGTGTGATGTCCCTCCTGTTGAGTGAGCCTTAAGTCCATTTGGGTGGCTGTTCATTGCCCTTGTTTTTTGTTCCTAAAGGGGATAGATAGGGTTTTTTTTTTCATAGCAAAGATAACTTAGTACTTTTTCTACATTGAAAACGCAGAGAGCAGGATGCATCTATGATAACTGGGCAAATTTGAAGGTAGTAGATTGGTTGTATAACTCTGAGCACATAGACCTGCTGGACCACATACTGTGAGTGAGAGGATTTATGCCGTGTGAGTTGCACTGCATCAACGAAGCTTTAAAAAAAAGCTGGTGGAAGGTCTATGGGGAGTGTTAGGGAATTTTTTTTAAGATCTAAATATTATTGACTTCCGTCACCACCTCCAAAATGAGGATCTCCCATAGAGGGCCATGGGAGATGTTTGTAGATAGCCAGCAAAAAATAACAAACAGACAGAACCCCTAAAATAAACAAGTGCCCTGTCCCTCAAGTCTTCCAGGACTCCTCTTACCTTGTCTCAGCTCTGTGCAGCCTTCTGCTTGGCTCAGTCTTGCTGAGAACTCCGAGACATGGACTCCTAGGATGAGGTTTTGCCTCAGACAGATTTTTTTTTTTTGTGGCTAAATTGAAAACTCCTCATGCAAAGCAAACCCAGGAGATTCACAGGAATAAAAACAAATCTTTCAAGTCAGTTTTTATTAAACATGAATTTTACAATCCCCAGAGCTAAACCTATTATTCTGGCAGACAATCTTTAAATAAAGCCATGCACTGTGGAGAGAAAGAATAGGTGCTCATCCTTAAACTCCCAAGAACGATGTGGGCCTTGGCTTAGAATCTCGGGCAGACGTGGTTAAAAACAAAACAAAACAAAACAAAAAAAACACCTCACTTGTCCCATAGGCAAAGCTGGTAAAGAATGGGCATGCCTGGAGATCTCGGTGCCCACTTTTCTGGTTAAACCACAAGGTGCTTAATTCTGGGAGAATGTTGTCTAGATGATACAGAGGCTCCCGGCTTTCCTGGCAGCCGCATCCTTCACATCTGCAGCACACCGTCCTTGCTCCCAGCCTCTGGGTAGCACCAAGGAGAGATGAGTGGAGCGCTCAGGCCAGGTGCCTATGCCTGGCCCCGGAGAAGGCCACAGCTGTCCGTCACCTGGAGGCCGAGTCTGGGAAACGTGTGTGGGTTCACCCCAAAATCACACATCCTGATCCCCTATCTGTGTTTTAACTTCTCTGCCTGCTGCCCCTGCTGTGTGTTAGCTTAAGCCCCTTAATGGTCCCATTCTTCCTGTTATCTTTGGTCGCTTGCTTTTGTAACTCGGGGAAGAAAGGTAAGAAGGATGCTTCTCTGGCACATTCCTACTTCTGTTCTCAGAAAACCTTTTGGTATCAGCAGTCTCTCCTGGTTCAGAGCAGTGCGATGGGGCTGCTCTGAGTATGTGATAAACTATCGTCGTAACCCACAGGCCCCATGTCCCAGCCCCCGTCAGTACAGTGTACTCTGCCCACAATGGAGAAAGCTCACCGCTGAATGCCCACGTTCCTTTCCTGTACAATGTCTTAGTAAATTCCAAGCTTTCATGTTCAGTGCAGTCATTTGTATGTGGGTACAGGACCCATGCTCCTGTCATTACTAGGCCAGGGAGTCATGTAGAACAGGATGACTTTGTCCCCTGGGCACCTCAGCATCTAAGGCGGATCGCAGAGAGCAACGGCATGCGGGGGTGGGGGGGGGGTGTCATCTACACACAGGCTGCTTTCTCCCTGTGAGCCAGGCGGAGTCAGCATGGAGCTGGGGGTTTGGGACCGAAGAAGCTTTGGCATAGGGAGGGGAGCACAACTATTGTCAGGAAATCACCTTTGTCTTCCCACTGCTCTGCAGCCAGAGAACTTTTTTAAAAACTAGAATAAAATCAAATACCAACCCTCTACGCTTGCCTGCCTGGTGACGCACATATGCTTCTATGACCAAAGCTCACTTTAGCCGTGTGTGTGTGTGTGTGTGTGTGTGTGTGTTCGTGCGTGTGATTTGATGGCAGGTGTTTCAGTTTGTTTTCATTCTCTGACTAAAGGTTGTGGCTCCTTCCATGTTTGTTTTAAGCACTTTCCTGAAATTGACTTATAAAATGAAAATTTGGAAATGTCATTTCAAATGCACAGGATTTTCTCTGCCCTGCCTGCCTGCCTGTGGTCTGCCGGGCCCTCTGCAAGTTCCCACACTGATTCCTGAGGTGGATAGGCCTCTGCGTAAACTAGGCTTCCAAATTCTGCAAAAGAGCTGCTGAGCTGAGATGTTTGGGGGGGCTCCCTGGACACTCTGGAAAAGTTCAGCCTTTAAGGGAAATTACCTAGAATTTGGGGGTCGGGAGCAAAGACAAAGGAACCATTAGAGGGCAAGCAAATTTGTAATTATAATACAAAAACTCCAAAGAACAAAGGAAAATTCAACATAGGGAGCAGTGGGTTACAGGGAAAGATACAGGTGGCTCACAGAGGTGGCCCTCCCCACAGGGCCACGTGGCAGTCACTAATTATTGTGACATCTTGCATCTCAGATTCACCGCCCCTCCCACGGCGCCCCATTAGTGTGTGGTCCCCTCAGACAATGTGTTCACTCCCACCCGGTCCACTGAGGCTCTCACACACTAATCTCTCCTAGAAGCTCCCTCATAATATGTGGATCTATGTACGTGTATACACATGTGATAGTGACGTGTGCATATATAGTAGACTGGATAAGAAAAGCACTTTCATCGCATGGATTTCTGTAGCGAGACAGGCTCCTACCTGGGCAGCGGCTTGAGATGGATAGCTCAGGGCCCACATGTACCAGCTCTGCGGGAAGTGCTGACAAGAATTAATTGGCTTTCCTGAGCCTCAAGGCTCAGTGCTACTGCTCGTTTGCAACAATCCCCGCAGGATTCTGCTGTCTCATAATTTACTGTCCAGAGAGCTTTCTGTTTGCAGGAGTCCCCTCTAATAGGCACTGTATAACGAACATAAAATTTCAGACTCAAGAATCTTGAGACACTGTCAGCGCGTTTCACTCAAAGGAAAAGAAGACACGGCTACCTCCAAAGTATTTGGGTTTCTCGGTGTTCTCGTGATTCTAACCCGGGCCCCTTCTAAAATGTGTATTGAGGGAGGGGGGATTCAAGGAATAAACTATGTGCTTTACACAAGTTTGGGCAATAATTTTAAATGACAATTCTAAATGCTATAATCCAGAGAGTTGAAAAAAATACTTGAAATATGAAAAACAGAAAGATAAAAAATCTTCCAACCATCATTCTTAAAATAGAATTTAATTTTGGGAGACGTCTAGAAAACTTTTTAATTTGAAATGTACAGGAGAAATTGATTTTTTTTGTATTAGATAAAATGGATTTATATTAATGTTTGTTTTAATGTGACCTAGAAATGCTTTGTTAGGCTTCTTGGGGGTGTGCGGCTGAGGCATTTTCAAACAAAATTTACCTTTGTGATTCTCCTTTCTCCTCTTCTTCTCACCCACATCACGATTTCAAGGTTAAGTACACCAGATTCTGCTAAATACATTATATCCATGTCACTATGCACTAGAATTGTGTATTTTAAAGTTTAACTATTTTTAAAGAAATTATCCTGATGAGAGAATAAATCAAATTTACATTGTACGTAGAAAATACCATTACAATCTATTCTTCTTTTCTTTTACCAAAACAGTTAACTTTTTTATTTATAGTTTTACTTTTTATTGAAAATAGATATTTTTCATAATTATATTCCTCCCAGGGTTTCCCCTCCCCCAACTCCTCCCAGATCCTCCCCACCTTTCCACCCGCCCAAATCCACACCCTTTCCTTCTCTCTCTCTTTCATAAGAAAACAGACAATTAAAGCAAACAAAAGAAGAGCCCATGAAAAAGCAAGAGAAACACATACAGACACAGAGACACACTCATCTGCACATGGAGAGATTCCATTAGAATCACAAAACTGGAAACTCTAATATATAAGCAAAAGCCTTGTAAGGGAGAAAAATTCCCCTACAAAACATGAGACAGTTCCCACTCCCAAATACCATTGAATTTATTCTGTGTTGTCCATCTCTTACTGGGCATGGGGCCTGCCCTTAAGTGTGGTTTTTATACCCAGAGACTCTATTGGAGAAACCTACTTTCCCTTTGTGGGCAGTTGTCAATTGGAGATAGCTTCATGGTCAGGAATGGAGATGTGTGTTCACTCTCTCCATCTGGCTGAGACTTCTGCAGGCCCTGCACATGCTGTGACAATCTCTGTGAGTTCATACGTGCATCCCTTCTGCTGTGTCTACTTGGGCTGCTTGTTTCCTTGGTGTCTTCAATCTACACTGGCTCTTACTATCTTTCAGTCTCCTCTTCCACAGAGTTCCCTGAGCACTGAGGGATGGGATTTGACGAAGACATCCCAATTAGGACTGGGTATTTCCAGGTCCCTCACGCTCTGCCCTATTATCTAGTTGTAGGAGGTCTCTGTATTTGTTTCCCTCTTCTGCTTATCCAATGATGGCTGAGCAAGGAACTGATCCGTGAGCATAACAGAAAGTTGTTAGGACTCATTTTTATTGCTGAATTACTTTAGCAGAACAATAGTACCTGGTTTTCCCCTAGGTCCGTGGCCTATCAGGTCTCAGGATCTCAGCCATCTGAGCAGTGTCAGGCATGGGCTCCGTCTGTGGAACGGGCCTTAAATCTCACATGATATTGGCTGATTACTCTCACAACATGTACCACTATTTCACCAGCTTATCTTGCAGGCAGGGTTCCACTGTAGACGGAAGGCCTCGTAGCTGGGCTGGTGTTTGCCTCTCTTCTCTTGTAGTGCGCAGAGTGCCCTCCAGAGCTGTGAGCACTAGTCAGTGGGGTGGGGGTAAAGCTCTAGGTAGGCACCAGCTCAACTTCTGTATGTGCAATGGGTTGTGTAAGTGTTACCATCAGAAGTGGAGCCTTACTATTGCAGGGAGCGCCCAATAGCCTTGACAATAGCCTCAGTTGTTTGGGCAGGTTTTCTTGGGGCACTTTTGGCAAGAAACTCAATTAAATGTTACCCACTCCTGGCACTGGAGGTCTCATTTGGTGGCAGGAGATAGACTAGTTGGGGCTTCATCTTTTCTGTTATTTCGCAATTTCATTTAGATCAACATCAAATATGTATATATAAGAAGCTTTTACTGTATTAGTTTTCTGTACAACCCCTCAAATGACCGTTAGCTTTATCTCTCCCTCTCCTTCTCCCTCTCTTACCCCCCTCTTTGCTCCACCCCTCATGTAACCCTCCTAATCTGATCCCCACTCTGTCTCTCCAGAATTATCTATTTTATTTCATCCTCCTCAGGAGACCCTTCCCTCCCCACGAGGCCCTTGCTCTATACTTCACTTCCATGATTGGATGGCTCGTACCCTGCTTATCAAAAACTTCAAAGTTAATGTTCACATAGAACATGCATACTTTGTGTTCTGAGGTCATGGTTAATTCACTCAGGTTGGTTTTTTTTTCTTCTAGCATCATAAATTTACCTGCAAATTTCATGTTTTCTTAAACAGTTGAGTAATTCTTCATTGTGTAAATGTCCCACGTGTTCTGTATCTATTCACCTGTTGGCAGGCATTTTTTAAAACTGTTTTTTAAACCAGAATGGAGTTAACTCACTGCTCCCTCCCTTTTTTCCCTCCACCCTCCTTCAGACCTGTCCCACTTCCCCATCTACTCTTAAATTGATAACCTCTTTACATACCTGTGCACATGCGCAGATGCATGCACATGCGCACGCACACACACACACACAGAGAGAGAGAGAGAGAGAGAGAGAGAGAGAGAGAGAGAGAGAGAAGGAGGGAGGGAGAAATTCACTCTGCTGGGTGTGTTTTTATTGTTGATGTGTTAGCTGGGCAGTGGGGGCTCATGCCTTTAATCCCAGCACACAGCAGATCTCTGAGTTTGAGGCCAGCCTCATCTACAAAGCAAGTCCAAGACAGCCAAGGCTACACAGAGAAACTTGTCTCAAAAAACCAAAATAAATAAGTAAATAGCTATTGTTGGTGTGTTTATGGTCTCAGTCCTCAGATAGACTAATTAACTCTCCTTCTCTCAGTAGCCATTAGTTGTCTCTAGTTCTTTACCTAAGGGTGGTTCATCCCTTCCATGTTAGCATGGCCACTGATGCTGCCCTTACTCTGGCCTTGTTCATGCAGCCGTTTCTAGGAGAGACTGTTTCACAATGGGTTCCTTATACTCTGGTTCTTGCGATCTTTCTACCCTCTCTTTCTTAATGTTACCTTAAGCATAGGTACAGGAGCTGTGACACAGATATATCATAACCTTCATCTTTTTGTTGTGTTCAGTTATGGTTTTCTGCAGTGGCCAACATTTGCTGTAAAGAGAAATTTCTTTGATGGGCAGTGGACCCTCACGCATTGTTGGTGGGATGCAAATTGGTGCAGCCCCTCTGGAAATCAGTGTGGAGAACCTGCAAAAAACTAAAAGTATATCTACCATGTGACCCAAATACACTACTCCTTGACATATGCCCAATAGACTTGACATCTTTTAGCAATGCTCATTGTCACCCTATTCACAATAGGCAGGAAAGGGAAACAACCTGGATGCCATTCAACAGATGAGTAGAAAACATGGTACATATATACAATGAAATTCTATTCCATGGTAAAGAAAACTAAAATCATGAATTTTTCAGGTAAATCGGCAGATCTAGAAAAAGATCATCTTGAGTGAGAAAACCCATACCCAGAGAGACAAATGCTGAATTCATGTTCTCTGTCACCTGCACTTCCTAGTTCCAAGTCCCCAGATGTGCATGTCCAACATGGAATAAGCACAGAAATCAGGAAAGTGTAAATGGGCCATAGGCATGGGGAACAGGGTTTGTGTAAGGAGAGAAGATAGAGGTGACATGAAGTGGGGGACAGAATAATGAGGAAAAGGTCTAAGTGGGAAGAAGGGAGAGAGACCAAAGAGACAAACAAAACCAAGACTGTTTAGTGAGCCCCTGAGGATATGCATATTAGGTAAATATATAACTTCATATTTACCTAAAATGATAAGGTTAAGCCACTTGGGCTGACAGTGCTCCCCACAAGAGCCACAGACTAACAGAATTCTCAATACCAGGCAGAGAAAACCCACTTTCCACAGACTGTTCACAGTTGACTAAGTGAGTCCCTAAACAACAGACAATATGGATGTAGGCCTCGATTGCCTCTCAGGGGTTGAAGGTGAGCCCCTGTTTCTGAAAACACTGTATACTTAGGTCAGGACACAGGGCTTAGATGATTTGATCTGGGTCTGACCTGAAAGCCTCTTTCTTGTGGTCCAGCCTCAACAGTTCCAGAAAATACTATGCAAGCTGCTAAGAGAGGGAACCAATTAAACAGTCCTGCCTAGCTGCAACACCTGTGAGCTAGGACAATGGCCACCATGGTGAGATTTGAATAACTGTGTACTAAGTAGTGCTCACATGTCAATGGTGACCAATAGCTGTCCAGTTAGAGTAAAAACCCTTTATAGTAGAGAAATCATGCCTGGTACTAAAAACCTAGCCAGCTTCCCAGGGCTAGTAAGGTCATAGACTTAGAAAAGAATCTACTACCACCACTTTGCTAATACAGCATAATGCCTTATTACATTCTAAAATACTCTTTAAATGGCATGTATTCAGGGGACTGTGCTGCCATCATACATATTTTAAAGAGATGTATTGTGTGGTGTGTGAAAAGATGATGTAACCCTTTATCGCCCACTTTACACAGTAAGACAGAGGACAGTAGCCCACATTGATGCAAACCTAAACAGCAGTAACAGAGAGGAAAAGCAAAAGCTATGAGCACACAAATTATATCCATAAAGAAACCGGGCAAAAGGCAAGGTATAGACATCATATCACTTTGTTGGTAAATGTATGCACTTAGCTTTTTAATGGGGGTCATCTGAAATAGTGGCTATCACTGTATGTACAGGTACTCAAATTACAGAAATATCAAGAAATTTTCTCTTTTCCAGGGGCAGGTATACAGAAAGGATTTCTCTTCAGTTATAAGGGAGATCCAAGATTTTCATGTACTAGCCAACCCAGATAATGAACATTCAGAGTCAAACTGGACAACAACAGAAGATAAACTCAAATTAAATTAGGACTCTGTTAGTTACTTTTCTGTTGCTGTGATAAAAACATCATGGCCAGGGCAACTTATAGAAAAAAGTGTTTATTTGGGCTTCTGATTACAGAGGATTAGAACCCATGATACATATAGTAAAGGCATGGTGGCAGAACAGAATGGTGACAAACTCACATCTAGAACTCCAAATAGGAAGAAGAGACAGTGGATTCAAATGACTAGAGTCTAAACCCTCAGTTCCAGCCCCAGGGACTCATTTTCTACAAGGCCACACCTCTTGAGCCCCTCAAAACAGTGCTGCAAACTGGGGAGCGATGCAGATATATTGTTATACACACAGCTTCTACATAAAAGTGACTCTTTTTAAAATTTATTTATTAATTTATTCATATTACATCTCAATTGTTATCCCATCCCTTGTATCCTCCCATAAAAGTGACTTTCTTATCGAGCCTACTAAATATGTATACATTACTGTTATATGTGCATACACATACATAGGCACACATTTATTACACGTTATGATAGATTAGTTTGTGTGGGTGTCAGTGGCCTAGGTGAGGAAGACCCACCACATAGATCACTCTGCTGTTTAAGGCTGGGGCTGACTCAGTGGTTAGCAGCCTGCTTGTTGTTCCTCTTGGGGATCTGGGTCTGATCCTCAGCACCCACATGGCGACTCACAACCATCTATAACTCTAGATCTTACACGCTCTTCTAGCCTTTACGGGCACAACAGGCCTGTTGTGCACAGACACACAGACAGTCAAAACACCCATGCACATAAAATAAAATAAAAATAAGGGCTGAAGAGGCAGCACAGTGGCTAAGAGCACCGGCTGCTCTTTTAGCGGATCTGGATTGATTTCCCAACACTGGCAGCTTGAAACTATCTGTAATTTGAGTTCTAGGGGCTCTGACACCCTCACACTGACATGTGTGCAAGCTAAACACCAAAGTACATCATTTTTTTAAATCACTGAAAAATAAAAACAAAGCAATCAAATGCCCTAGACTAGGAAAGCCATCCCAATCAAACTACCACACAGTCCTGAGGCAACTGGGTCTACTTTTAGCTTCTAAAAATTTCTCCACATCCACTTTCCATAGTAGCTTCCCTGTTTGCAATCTCACAACAGTAAGTGAGAGGTCCCTTCCCCACCCCCATCCTCATCGGAACCTGGGCTGGGCTGTTTTCGCTTTCTTACATCGTGATTGGGGTAAGAAGACAATCTTGCAGGAGTTTTGATTTCCGTCTCCCTACCGTACCTCTTTTTGGCTATGCCTAAAGGACTTGGTAGTCTACTCCGCTGAGACTTGCTCAGCCGAGTTCATTGCTGCTCTGTTCACAGTAGCTACAACACAGGAACTGCTGAACTGCCCTTCAACTGGTGGGCGGGTAATGAAGACGCGCCACACATGCGCAATTGTTTTCTGGCAAATGAGTAGATTGAGAGAGTAACACATTGGTGTCAAAGAGCAAACACTGCATGTTCTCTCTTATTTGGGATTCTTAGGTGAGACTCTTGAGGTGTGGAGCGCAGACTCTGGAGTGACAAGGAAACAAGGAAAGTGAAAAGGGATAGACGTACTAGTAGGACACAGGTGCTACGCAGGGTCACGGGAAAACAGTGAGGAAGACTGAACTGGAAAGGGGCCAGGGGGACAATACAGAGGGAGAATCCCCAAATTGTAAAGGCTGTTGCTTTAGTTGCTTCCACGAACTTGAAGGGTTAGACTCTAAGGTTGAGGACAGCATACGCTATCGACACAGGGCTGGAGGAATCAAGCTGGGACTGACCTGAAAGCCTCCTCCCCGAGGATTAGCCGTGCAAGCTGCACAGGGAACAAGAACTCTCACTTGTTCTCCCCAGCTGTAAATCTTTCAAACCACAACAGTGACTGGAACGGAAAGATATCCCCAGGGGTGCAATAGTGCTATTTATATCATGGGGGAGGGGTGGGTAGCCAACAGCTGTCTAATTGGACTTGAGGCTGGCTCAGTAGAAGGGAGTTCATGTCTGGTACTGTAAACCCAGCCAATTACTCCTGGATGGAGAGGTCACAGGCCCTAGAAGTAACCTTGCTATTGCCACTTTCTTAAACTAGTATATGTCCTAAGTGGATTCTAAATAGTTATCCTTATATCCACAGAAATATGTAGTGCTCACCCTGAACCAAAGAAGCAGATGGAAACCATTACAGAAAGCCACAAGCAGTCAAACTGCAGAGCAGAGCTGGCCCTGGATGTCCAGCCACAATTGATGTATCTACTATACACAGCCCCTACAAGTGAGGTTCAGGAAATATCATGGAAGAGGCGACAGGAAGAGTGTAAGAAGCAGAGGATGCAGATATCTGCCATGAGACAGTGTCTTATATATATATATGAGGCAAGCTGCACCCCCGAAATCTTAGCAGCCTGGTTGCCTAAGCAGGGCCTACCCCATAACAAGGCCAGTTGACATGCCAATAGGGATGGGTAAATCTCATAAAGCCCCACCCCCCAAAAAGCAATTAACAGCTACTGAGAGAATCAGTTTCTGCAGGGACAACCCATGATAGGTTATCCCAAGCAGTTATCCCTAAACATGTACATATGAACAACACTAAGTGGACTCAGCAGGATATCCATCCATCCATATATATATATATATGGATATATATAGATATACACACACATAGTGTTTATTTGTGTTACATAATATATAGCATACTATTTATTATATAACACACACATATATGTGTGATAGTAATTTAAGAAGAGGCCATGAGTGTGAGCAGGAGTGGGAGGACACAGAAGGAGTGGGGAGGGAATGGGGAGAGGTTGAAGTGATGTAAATACGGTCCTCGTGTGTGCAATTCTTAAAAACTAGAAAATGAAAAAAACAACCCTCATACATATGAACATAATTTATAACAATAATTTTGGAATTGATGCGAAGTTGAAATACGTGGTGTAACAAATTGTAACATGCATGCTGACAATTTGAAATAATAGAAACAGTCACAAAACTTAACACGTGAAAAAGTCTACTACAGGGATAGATTATAGGCCATTCCACA
The DNA here is from genome assembly GCF_964271855.1 of Acomys minous. Taxonomy (NCBI): domain Eukaryota; kingdom Metazoa; phylum Chordata; class Mammalia; order Rodentia; family Muridae; genus Acomys; species Acomys minous. The sequence goes on from NC_140489.1 coordinate 44,816,222, forward strand.
AGCACTGCGCTTTTCAGCAGATTTACTTTGTGACCTTTAACAATATTTTGGCATCCTACATCACAATGAATTTCTATGGCTGGTTCTTTTCTGTGGGCGGGGCATGACTCTCCTCACAGACGTTCACATTTATTTTCTTTGGGGTAGATCGATTCTGCTGAGACTCACATGTAGTCTTTCCTGGATAATTTCCTAGTCATTAAAAAAAAAAAGCAGTAGCAGGTATCGATGCACTCAACCCTTCTGTATATGATGAAAATGCCCAGACCTCTTCCTCAGCCATTTACTCTCAGCCCTCAAGTAGAACCGTTTGTTCATTGGGAATCTTGGTTTAAGGAACTAGTTCAGGGCTTTAGCATTTGGCTTTTTAAATCTTTAGGATTCTAGATGAGTTTGAGGGTTTTGTTTGTTTTCTTTTTAAATTTTTAGACTTTAGGAGTTTTGCTCTTTGAAAATGTTAAACCGTTGGGTTGTTGGAATTTGGATCTATAACCTTCATATTGCTACGAGTGCTGGGTCCTCACATGGCTGTTTCTCTTCCTGGTTCCCTCGCTGGTAGCATTTGCAGTGGGACAAAGGTTCTTCTGGTTAAGATTAAGAGCCTTTGAGTAATATGAAGCTGGCTGGGCCAGAATTTTCAGGGTAGAGAGTGTTCTCCATTGCTGCTTCTACTTTTATGTGCTCTCAAATACTGCCGATGTGATCTGGACTCAGTCATACATTGGGGAAGCTCCTATTCTCTGCCGCATCACCTCTGGGACAATGACATTGATTCTGTTTTATGGGAAAGTATGAAGTAAGGACATTGTGTCAGGGTAGGGTGACAATCATTTAGTACAAAAGTCACAGGAAGTCAGAGTGGCTCTCTGTGCCTGTCCCATCCAACTCTTCACAAAGTAGAGGTTGGTCTCTTTGTCAGACTATCTACTGGGATCACATTTGCCCCATTGCTAGATAACTCACATGCGTTCACAGTTTTCCAAGTGCAAGGCTAAAATCACTCTTTGTAACTTGTTTTCATTTGCTCTACTTTGTTCTTAGTGTCTTCATTCCATGAATCTAGTCATTGACTGATTGTTTGGTCTATCCATTCACTTTTATTCATTTATGTAGAATGCCTATTCTGCAGTACAATAAGCCAGCCATGAACCTCACACTCCGGGGGCTGACTCATCTACAAGGTACCATGGACTTTGTAAGGATGAACCATACAATGCATGATCACTATAAACCCAGAGCCTTAAAAATGGGGAGGAAGGACAACAGAAGGGGAGAGTTCTCTAGGCGCCATCAATGCTATGGTTGGAATGTTCATATCCCTCCAATATTTACATGTTGCAGCTATAATCAATGTGATGGTATTTGAAGGGGAGTAGGTCATGAGTATCAGTACTCCCCACTAGGCAAGGCAGGCTGGCCCGAGAGCTCTGGAGAACTACTTTTCCCCACTTCCTACCACACCAGGGGTTCATGCACATTCCACTGGCCAGGTGCCCATGCCTCTGTAAGCAACCTCTTACCCAAGCTCCTATAAGCAACTCTAATGAAATTCATTGGATCATTAAAAACACAGATATGAAAGTAGAAAGTGGGCTTTCTGGAAAGTGGAAAGACATCAGTGGGGGGGGGGGGGGACAAGAGAGTGAAGCAGAGGGTGAATAGGGCTGGAATAAGTTATTGACATCTGTGGCTAAGAACAGGATCTGGGAAGTTAGCTCAGCCTACTGGCCAATTTCCTAAGCATGAAGACCTGAGTTCAAGTCCCAGAACCAACATGAAAAGACAGGCATAGCGGGGCATGCTTATAATCCCAAGTGCTGGCGAGGCAGACACAGGGGATCCCTGGGGCTTGCTGGCCAGCCAGGGTAGCCTACTCAGCTGGCTCCAGAGCAATAAGAGACCCTGTCTCAGAAGGCATAGGTTGCATTCCTGAGGATGACATGTGAGGTTGTCCACCAGGTTCCTCATGTGCGCACATGCGTGCACGTGCGCACACACATGTACACGCAGGCACACACACACATACACACACTTAAAAAAGACTAGGATTGTACATACAAGTACTAAGATATTAATTACTGAGGGTAGGGTTGGAAAAGAAATGGGCAGAGTAAGGCTGGGCATTAGTATTAGAGCAGTAGAGAAAATAGGATAGGGAAAGTAAATAGAAAGAGATACAAGAAGGAAGGATGAGTCCTCTCTAAAGGTACACAGAAACTATAAAAGCCTAAAAACTCGTCATAAAATTAGGAATATTCTCAGCACTTGAGAAGCAGAAGCGTGGAGATCCCAAGGCAGGAAGATCTCAAGGCCAGGCCAATCTGTAGCCTTTGGGAAAGCTTATTTAGGAGAGAGGGGCAAAGAGGGAGAAGGAGAGAGGGAAGGAGGGAGGGAGGGACGGGTATAGGGAGGGAGGGAGGGAAAGAAGGAGGGGACATGGTGAAACCCAAACTTGAAATTAGATGTTGCGTAGTGTGCCTGTTTGCAGTCAGCAGTGCACAGGTCAGAGCCTGCCCCCACGCCACCTTGCTCGACCTTCTCTGTCTACCCATGTTGGTGTCATCCAATGTGAGCAGACCCTCCTTGGTGGTGTGCTTCCTGTGCTGATCTGTGCATCTCTTGTGGTATAACCAGAGGGTGTTCTGTGGGTCCGGGAAGGTGTGTGCTGTAACTAAAGGTAGCATTCTGTATTTAGGCACCTGAAAGGAGCTGGTAAGGTTCCCATGGGTGGACTTTGTGAATGCCTTGTGAACACTACTTGGCTTTGACTCATTTTTCACTGTAGTTAAAGGTATTCTGTAGGTATTCCTACCCTGATCACTTTCATAGAAGATGGTGACTTTCTCTAGTATATTTTTTGGGTGTGTATAGGATTTTTATAGTGTGTGTGTGTGCATGTGTGTGTGTGTGTTTACACATGTGTAGTTTGCATGTAGACATTGAGACTCTGAGGTTTAATATAAAACTGTTGTAAGAAGGAATCAGGTAAACACCCCATTGACTGGCATGTCTTCATTGACATCTATTTGCAGCATGAAATAGCTTTTTTTTTTGTTCTTCGAAAAATTAAAAACAACAGTTAATTTTATTGTTCACGGGGAGGGAGCCACACAATGCCCTTGTGTGCCTGTGGACCTCAGAGGACAACTGTGGAGGTTTTGTCCTCTTCCACTGTCTGGGTCCTGAAGACTGAGGTCAGATCATCGAGACTGGTGGCCTTTCCTTGCTGAGCCACCTCCCCAGTCCCTTCTCCTCATAATAAGCAATGCCTTGTGGGGCTGGAAGGATGACCCGATGGAAACGTTCTGCAAACTCTAACTTACCAACCTGTTTTCCCCTTAGCACCGGTGGGGGGGAAGAAATTCACAGTGTTGTGTTTTGGTGTTGGTGGAAGGCTAGCGAGCTCACTTGAAGCAAATGTGGGGAGAAGCAGTGAGGGAGACCTGAAGAACTACAGAATCATGCTGTTGAGATAACGATACTTCCAGTTGAGGCTCCAAACTTGGAGCCATAGACAAAGGATGAGCTTGATCTGAAAGCAACAGGAGCCCTGGAGTGCAAGGGCAGGCCCTGGAGCCTTTGGAAGCCCAGCTTTGGGGGCCTCCATGAGCAGGCACTTCCCAGCTGTCTGCACTGTTGATCCTTTACAAATCCTGAGTCACGTCCCTTTCCACCCCATGTCAAGGGCCATGACTAGGAATATAGATGTGCGGACTTCCTTTTTTTGACAAAAACAAGTCAATGAATTCACAGTATAAAGGTCCTAGATGTTGAAAGTCGGTGAATTGCTGGGGTCTGTTGCCTGGAAAACACCAGAGTTGACTATCAGGTAGACAAGGAAAATTAGCCAGCTGATGCTCCAATGTCTAGAGGAAGGATGTTGTATTTTCTCAATAAAGGCTAGCTGGTAGATCAGACAGCAGAGAAACCCCTCCAGCCAGGAGCCTACTAATGGTCGGCTGTTATTTTGATTGACAGGTATGTCAGCTGTTTCTGATGCCCTGGACCACTCCTCTTCAACACTAAAAGATGGGGAAGGGGCGTGTTACACATCCCTGATTTCTGACATCTGTTATCCATCCCGGGAAGACTCTGCGTACTTTACTGGAATTCTTCAGAAGGAAAATGGTCACATCACCACTTCAGAGAGCCCTGAGGAGCTGGGGACCCCTGGACCATCCTTACCAGAAGTGCCTGGCATGGAGCAACGTGGCTTGATGAGTTCTGATTCTGGAATAGAGATGACTCCTGCCGAGTCCACCGAAGTGAACAAGATCCTGGCTGACCCCCTGGACCAGATGAAAGCAGAAGCCTATAAATACATTGACATAACCAGGCCTCAGGAGGCAACAGGACAGGAACAGCATCACCCTGGCCCAGAAGATAAAGACTTGGACTTTAAAGACAAGAACATGGAGGTCTCCACAAAACCAGAAGGGCCTCGTGCACCTGACCAACCAGCTCCTGTGGAGGGCAGGCTCATCAAGGACCACTTATTCGAAGAATCTACCTTTGCTCCTTACATAGACGAGCTCTCTGATGAGCAACACAGGGCGCCTCTGGTCACTGCCCCTGTCCAGATTACACTGACTGAGATAGACCCTCCTGTCATGACTGCCACACATGAGATGGTCCCCGAGAAGCAAGACCTGTGCCTGAAGCCAAGTCCTGACACAGTCCCCACTGTCACTGTCTCAGAGCCTGAAGATGACAGTCCGGGATCTGTCACTCCTCCGTCTTCTGGAACAGGTAAAGACAATGGTGTTTCTCCACTCTGGGAAACCTCAGCCTATAGAGGGGTTTCCATAGCATGAAGGAACAAAGACGTATATCCAAAACGCTTGCCTGTACAGTGCCTGCAAGTCACGTCTAGTTTGACGGATTTGATTAACACACAGCTTGTTAAGGTCTGTGCCCATTGTGCATAGGCTTTAGTCTTGGGTTTCCCTTAAAGTCTTGTAGAGTTTTCGTTGTAATGTCTTTCCATATTTATTTGATGGGGCGCGGGGCAGTTAAGGATGGTCAATGGAAATAATAATGCTGTCCTGTGGCCTTGAAGCTCAGCAGGGAGGCATCACTGCTCTGAGATCAGCTCTTCTCCCATGATCCACCAGGTCTCTTGGAGGCATTAGAGGGAGAACATCCTGTTTGGGCTGCCTTGTCATATACATGCCATATACATACCGCAGACTCTGCATCCGTGTAACAGAAAGTTGGAGTAGGAGGGGATCCGCCTCCTTTAGGGGTGGCACAAGTAGGAAAAGGAAAGACAGATGATTCTCCCTGTTCCCTTCAATCCCCGACATTGTGACTTCACTCTCTTAAGATCCCTGAAGGTCTAGCTACAATTGTATATTTGAAAATGAAAAGAAAAATAGTTTTGATTAAAAGAGGAACATCTAGGAACTAGGGAGCGAGTTCAGTAAGAGAAAGAACGTTGTACATGGGCCCAAATCCAAGCCCTGGCACCTAGGTTAAAAAAGACAGGTGTGACGCCACACTGTTGGGGTCCAAGCACTACAGAAGCTGAGAAAGGCAGATGCCTGGAGCTACTGGTCATCCAGTCCTACTGAAGTGGGAGAAAACAACAAAATAAGGTGATGGCTTCTGACAGGTCTGGCCCAGCTCTTGCTTTTCCAGCATTGCTTGGAGACCACACTGCACCAGCTGTTTGTAGCTATTAATCTAGACTTGGGACCTTTTGGAATTCCTCCCATCCATGTTGGCACGTAGACTGGTGTTGTCATTACCCAGAGCTTGTTTAGGCAGCCATCTAGGCAAGGTGTCACAGATGCAGCTCTTGCCCACACCTTGAAGACCCTGTCTCACAGGAGGCATCCTGGTCCTCTGGCCGTTACAATGTTTCTGCCAAATCTTCCTTGATGTTGCCTGAGCCTTGGGTGTAGGGATGAATGGCAGACACAGTCCACAGGTGTGGATCTCTGTACAAACTTCTATCTGCTTCTTTGAGGAGGGGTGAGAGCGACACTTAATTGTGGACATAAGGATCAGTATTTAGAATATGATTAGAAATTTTATTAGTTTAGGAAGATGTCAGTGGCAGCCTTCCAAGTAAGGTTTATTCAAGAAATAGAGTCTTGACCTCTGGGGGGGGGGGGGTGTCTATGACCTTTCTAGCTACAGGCAGCTATTTTTCTGGCATATGTTCGCTCTTCCTGAGCAGGCCCTAAGTTCAATTACAGCCCTTTTGGTTCCCTCAAAGACATAAGTAGCACTACCACACCCTTGGGGGCATTTTCTCTGTTGGTCATTGCTGTGGTCTGTAGCCTTAAAGCTGTGGAGAACTGTTGACTTCTTCTCTCCCTTGTCAGTTTTCACAGCACCTTTGGATACTAGAGAACTAGTCTTCAGGGAGGCAGCTTCTGGGTCAGTTCCTATTCAATGACTGGAATCCCTGGTGGTATCTTCAGCAATAGCTCTTGCATCCTAGGAGGCAACCAATGTCCTGTCTTTTTATTTCCTACATTTACCAACCTGTCTTGAAGAAGAACCCTAGCTGTTACAGTCACATGCAGAGTTACAGAAGACAGGTGTCCGAGCTCCATCCAGACCTTCTCCTATTGACTTAGAATTTCTGAGGGCAACCGTGAGCTGCGTACCTCAGATATGAGCTGTGGTTAAGCAGCATGGTTCCAGGCCGGGGAGATGGCTCGGTGAGTAAAATGCTTCCCGTGGAAACATGAAGACCAAAGTTCAGAGCTCTAGCACCCACATAAATGTTGGGGGTGGCAGGCACGGTGACCCACCTGTAATCACAGTGCTCGAGGGCTGAAGACAGGCAATTATCAGAATATGCTGGCTAGACTAACTGAATTGGCAAGCTCTAGATTCCAATGAGAAACTGCCCTGCATCATCATACATGGAGATTGATGCCCAACGTCAACTTCTGGCTTCCACATACACCCACATGCAAACATGCATGGACATAACACAATAAACAACAACAACAATAATAATAGCAAACCACTGTCTTAGCATTTTGGGGTAACGCTCATGTGAGTGTTCTTTCTGCCTCCTATGTACCAGGCACTGAAAAGGCTGAATACATATTCCTTGGCTCTTCCTTCTTTCTGTGACACTTTAAGTCCATGTTTGTTGAGAGTCGGGTAGAGGATAGTGAAGGGACAGACTCATCACACCATCCCCAAGGCTCCAGCTGTGCAGAGTAATTGGACATGCACTCACCTCCTGAGGGATGCAGCTGCAAGCCAGATGGCACAAGTGTGAGCTCCTAGGAATGCTAGGCAAACAGGTCCCAGTCCCATTAGCTCAAGGGACCGGGGGCTTTCACTGTAAGCAAGCAGAGGAGGTGTGACGCAGGAAGGGAGGACACATCCCATACAGTTATTCATTGGCCCAACTCATTGTCCGAGTTCCATGGAATTATCTTTTTTCATGCTGTGGTCCCTCAAACTCTCTAAATTGTCCTTTTATTTTTTTTTATTTTATTTTACCCTTAGCTACTGCACTGTCCTTTTAGTATATTCTTCTGCTTTCTCTCGAGTTTCCTCCAGCATCTACAATACCAATAAGATAATAACTCTTAAACTGCCTTCCAGGGCTAGGAGCTTGCATGCCTTTCCAGACATATCTTCTAGTTCTTTCCATGTAAGACTTGAATTGACGTTTTGAGGTAACCACTTTCTGCCTGATATCTATATCTTTGCTATGATTAGACTTACTTTGTTCATCTATTGTGACTTGAGGTAGTTCCATTAGCAGAGATCAAAATTCAAGCCTCCTTGGATCTCATCTTACTTTTAAAAATATAACATTATCACTCAACCATTGAAAACATGCATTGCAATGGTGTTTTGTTTTGTTTTGTATAGTCACAGAGTTGTGCACATCATCTCATTTCAGAGCATTTTCGTTAACTCCCAAAGAAACCCTGGACCTTCCCTGGTTACCTTCCAATTTTCCCATTTCCTGGAACCATCAATCTACATTCTATCTCTATGGATTTGCTTGTTTTAAACACTTTATATAAATGTAATATTATTTTTTATAAATGTAATATTATAATAATACAGTTCATCATGACTTATTTCACTTAGCACAGTAACTTGAGGTGTGTTTTATCATGCACCTGGATTTCACCCCTCTTTTTTGTTATTTGTTTGTTTGTTTGTTCTGAGATAGGGTTTCTTTGTGTTAGCTTTGACTGTCCTGGACTCACTTTGTAGACCAGGCTGGCCTCGAACTCACAGTGATCTTCTTGCCTCTGCCTCCCAAGTGCTGGGATTAAAGGCATCACTGACTGGATCACCCCTCTTTTTTCAAGGCCAAAGATTATTCTACTGTAAGGGCATATCCCATTTAATTTATCCACTTTTTAGTTAAAGGGTATTGGGTTGTTGCCACCTCTGATTTAGGTCATTGTTTCATCTGAGGTTAGGTTCCATAGAGCTTCATAGTTTTGCATGTGAGTATCCAACCACTTTCCCTCTCTTTATCTCAAAACTATGACTGCTCCCATCTTAGACCTGTACTCTCTTTAAAACATGGAAAGCATGGGGTGCATGAAATAGCAAAAGCATTTGAAAGAGGAAGACACATGTTTAGCTTCAAGACAAGCCATTTCTACCAGGATACCAGTAACATGCTCAGAGGCTGCAACCGAAGAGACTAAGACAGTGTCCTATTCGCATGAGTGCAGGGATGGTTAACAGAACCTTTATGCTGGGGAGCCATTACTATTCCTGGACCAAGCAGAATAGGAAGAGGCAATTCAGAAGTCCACTAAGAACTGGGACTTCAGAAGACATAGTGAGTTATGAACTCTGCAACATCTCCCTTCCTTCAGCCTTTCCTATTGGCTGAAAGAACCAGAAACCAGTGTGGAAGGGATTCTGGATGATGTACAGAATAGGTTACAAAGTGATAGGTCTGGACCAATGTGGGCAAAGAGAGATGCACTAGTGTAACAATATTAGACAGGTGCTCAAGCTATTGCCACAAGGATGTAAGCTCCACATGTTAAGTGCCTGTCACACAGAAGATGCACACAGATGGCGGTGTGCCGATGCCAACACTGTACACAGAAGGCATAGATCATGCCTTCATTGACACTCCCCTGCCTCCTTATCATTCTTAGACTGCCATGTAGAAGCAACTTGATGTAACTTTTATACCGCTGTTTTGTTGGAAATCATAGCAAGAAGCTAATCTCATGGCCTACTGAAGAGTAGCGAAGAGTTTGAGATATAAAAGTGGTTTATTTTTTATAGTACAATAAAAATTGTCAAAATAAGTTTGAGAGAAAGTGAAGAGTGAAGCAGTTGTTTTGCTTTTTAAATTTTATTTTTGAGATTATAATACAATTACATCTTTTCCTTCCCTTCCACCCTCCAAACTCTCCCTTATACCCAGTCCCATTCTCCTGCAGATTCATGACCTTTTCCACTAATTTTTATTGCCCGTATATGTCTATACATATGTATTCCTAAATATAAACCGTTTGGTCCATATAATACTTAAAGCTGAAACCTCATCCTACCCTGTCCAGAGCATCTAATTGCCTTGCCTGACTCTGCTTTTCCCTCATGGCACCTGTTACCACCTAGCACTCCACAAACTTATTATAATACTGTTTATGTGATGCAACCCCTTACCATTAGGGCTTTCATCCTTGCTTATGTGTAAAGCTGATCCTGCTTTGTACATAGTTTTAAAACTCTAAACTATTTCTGTTAGGTTCTCTCAGAATCCTAAGCTACACATTATGTAGCCATAAATAATTGGGTTATCTTGACTCTCTAGAACCCCACAGTAACCTCAGTGTTTTACACGAAGCTTTGGATAGTTAGTTCTTGCCACATAAAGCCCAAGGGTGGCTGTCCAAGGTACTCAGGAGGAAGGCCCCTGCCCATAGCAGCACAGCACCAACACTCCTGAACACGGTTGGTGTGGTGATTCCAGCTACTAAGCTCAGCAAGGTTGCACGGGTGGCCTCCAGGCCATCTCGGGGAACATCAGGCAGAAGGCAGACACTTGCCCCAGGGACTGAGGTCACTCTGAGTTGATGCCTTCTCAATTGGGGGTGGGCAAAACATAACAGCAGGCTACCATAGTTGCAGTCCCATGAGATGGTAGAGCTGATAATCCTCCTGGTAGATTGGGGGAAACTAGCAAACCCTTTGAATTTTAGGCTTTAAAAATGAAAACATTTTCACAGGAAATGTAACAGAGAAGGCATGAGCAGCCATGGGCACCAGGGAAAGAGAATTTTCAGATTTCTTGATTTTGAGGGGCTCAGTTACGGATGCATGTCCATTTGATTATCTGATGAAATCTGTGGAGCCTTAGAAACTCTCTCGAGGGAGTGAACCAGAAATCAAGTTGACTTCTCGAATCTTTGGTGCATCAAACCAACCAAGATTCTGTTGCTAATAAATGGCAGGATCATTAAAACACAACAAAACAAATAACCCCGGTGGCCCCCCCCCCAAAAAAAACCCCAGCTGGAGTAAGATAAATAGGTATGTAAAGTAATTGGGCCACAGCAGTATTTAGCCTTTCTTTAGGTGGCTTGTCTTTCCAAAGCCCTGGAAACAGACTATTTCTGTACTAATGAGATGTGTGTTTCTCAAGCAACGACAAAACATCTCCCCTAATGGAATTTTGTTTTATTTCTTTTCTCTCTGTCCATCTGTCTGTCCGTGTGTGTGCCTCTCTGGCTCTCCTTCGCTCTGTGGGACAACAGAACCATCTGCTGCAGAGTCCCAGGGGAAAGGCAGTGTCTCCGAGGATGAGTTGATTGCTGCCATCAAAGAAGCTAAGGGGTTATCATATGAGACCAGTGAAAGTCCAAGGCCAGTGGGCCAGGTGGTCGACAGACCCAAAGCCAAGGCCAAGTCCGGGCTGCCTACCATCCCCAGCCCCCTAGACCATGAGGCCAGCAGTGCGGAGTCCGGAGACTCAGAAATTGAGTTGGTGTCAGAGGACCCCATGGCCTCAGAGGATGCACTGCCCTCCAGTTATGTGAGCTTTGGCCACGTGTCGGGCCCACCCCCCTCTCCGGCCTCGCCGTCCATACAGTACAGCATCCTGAGAGAAGAGCGTGAGGCCGAGCTGGACAGCGAGCTCATCATCGAGTCCTGCGACGCCTCCTCAGCCTCAGAGGAAAGCCCCAAGCGTGAGCAGGACTCTCCCCCGATGAAGCCAGGTGCCCTGGATGCCATCCACGAGGAGACGGGCACTCGCGCAGCTGAGGAGCGTGCACCCAGTCTCCAGGGCCCAGCAGAGCCCAGCCCGGTGCTCAGCTTCGCCCCTGCCACCCTCCAATCCCGTCCGGAGCCATCGTTGGGCGATGGAGCCCCGGCCCCTGAGCCGCCCACATCACGGCAAAAGCAGCCTGAGGAGGATGCTGTGAGTTCCAGCCAAAGCCCCACAGCCACCACCGAGGGTCCTGCGCCACTTGGTCCCTGCTTCCTGCCCCCCCTGCCCTTCTTCAACAAGCAAAAAGGTAAAGTGGGCAACTTTTCCGGTCCAAGCTGCGTCGTCCTCTCAGACTTCTCCTGGGGTGCCCTGAGGTATCCCCAGGGAAGCTGAACCTGTTATCATGATGGGGGCCTGGGGCCAGTGGTCCATTGCCACTGTTGTCTGTCCCCCTTTGAGTCGAGCATTCCCTCCCCCCCATGACCTAATCGTGAAGGGATTTGCACACTCCCTGGGACCTGAGTCGGTGACCCCAGCCTTCCTTCCGCTCCAGGGCGGGCTACCCTGTGCAAAAGTGAAGCTTTGCTTCGAGCTGTCCAGACTTGTTTCCAGTTTCTACCTATTTAAAGACGGGGTGTGGCTAGACCTTTTCTTACCTAAACCTGTCTTTAGCTCAGTTTTGCCCAAAGGGGCCATGCGTAGCTTAGCTGCATCATTTCTCATACCCCAGGAGGGAGAGATTTGGTTTTGAGTTCTAGATACTTAGAAAAGATGGCCACCAAAATTGCTTCCACAGTTTTTTCCTGTCCCCCACCACTACCTAACATGATTCAATAATATTTTTTAAGTTGCTTATAATTTAGAATTATTTTACTTTAGTCATTAGGTTTGCTCTCTGGGGAGTCAATATTTTATCATGCAGACTCCATGGGTATAAACAAGATTCTTCCAGAGTCTTGAGTTGCCCACCACGCCTGGTTGCAGGTTGCTCATGAACTTCAGGGCTAAACCAGATGAATAGACAAGGCACTGCTTCCTGCCCAAGCACACTTTCACTCCAGGTCCACCGCTATCCCATCTTCTCTATTTTTTGATTCCTTACAAGTATTTTGCCCTATGAAGATGAGTGATTTCAACAGTATTGCCCTCCTGGGTAGAGCCTTGGCTAACCTAAAGTGCTTCATATAAAAAAGAGAGAAAAAACTATTTCTTATTACGGATTGGAAGTCAACACATGGAGCATTATAATGATCACAACAGGATGGAAGGGTCTGGAGGAGGAAAATAAAAAGATAATCTTTCCATGGTCCTGGAGGCCAAGATTTGGGGATCAACTCAGGGCCGCTGAGCAATATTCCTACCCTGCTGACTCTTGATTATCCGAATAATTATCTCCAGAACCTAGAGTATATTATGTTCGTGCCGTAGGGGGATATTTGAAGTCAAATTTAAGAATGAGAAGGTATGCTTGGATATAACTGGGATAGGGAAGGGCCCTGTGGCTTGCAGGAGCTGTGGGTAACAGTACTGACTCAAACAACTTCAGTCTCCTGGGGCCTGAAGTGGTTGATCTAGAGCCATGTTGCCTACGTTCATGACATGGAACATGTAAGCAGGCATGTCTCCACTTTATTCCCTAATGCTCCTGAAACAGTCACTATGTGCACAACGCTATTGACACCACGTGCCTAGTGACACTCAAAGAAAGAACAAGCAGACTACCAAGATGAGACTTGATAGCCTATGACCATATAGTGGGGGAGGAGGTCACCCCTTGGTCATAGACCTAGGGGGGAGGGGATTGGGTGAAAGCAGGAGGGAGGGAGGAATGGGAGGATACAAGTGATGGGACAACAATTGAGATGTAATCTGAATAAATTAATAAAAAATTTTAAAAAAATAAAGAAAAACAAGTGAGCTTGAGGACTGAAGAGAAAGGGGAAGTTTGCAGGCCCATTTCTTTCCCTGAGAACTCTGAGAGACAAGCACAACAGTTGGGCTGGCTTAGGAGCCATTTGCTGAAGACCTGCCAAGCTGGAGTTCTGAACTCAAGGGCTTCGGCGCACCTTTCATGACCAATTCAGCATCGTTCAGCAGCGTCCTTCAGATCTCTGTGCAAGTTGCCCCATATGGCTTAGGCCTTCTGTTGCCAAGTTTAGACGTGGGAGACGAGACAGTGGCAGTCTTTTCAAAGGACTGAGGGGTACCAGGGTGAATAACCTCTGCTCTCCTCTGCACTGTGGGGTCCTTTGAAATCTAGTCTCCCACTGAAATTCACTGCTCAGCTGCACTGTATGAAAAGGCCACTCTGGAGGAGCCAAGCCCCGGAGGACTGCGTGGATGACTCAGAAACCACCAGAAGGCTATTGGCGCTTTGAGGTTCCCTCTGGTTTTAGTGGCTCTGTTTCAGCCGGTGAGAAAACATATGTGCGGCTGAGCTTCCCCTAGGCTGCTCTTAATCACTGACACTGGCCGGCAGGTTGGTGCTTAAGCCAAGCATGGCTGCCCCTTAACTGGAAGGCCAGGTCTACTTTCTGGTTTCCTGCTGGTGTCTGGTGAAGCGTCAATGGCGTAAGTATTCAGGCTTAGGCATCACAGGAAGGCTTCCTCATGCTACGGTTTGGAGTTGGCTGATTGACACTGCTCTACATTTTAGGACTTGGGAACATTCAGAATAAGACTCAGCCATCTGAGGGCATCATGGTGTGTGACACCGGGGCACCAGGCCTGCTCTGTGATTGGGAGTTTTCTCACCCTTCAGAGCCCTCTGCAGCTATAGAGCTGGAGAGGAAATATTATTCTTTGTGTCTTATTTTCCCTCTTGTGCAGACCTGCCCTGCTGGTGCCCTGTGTCCTCCCCTTCCACACCTCTAGAACAGTCTCTTAGTGCCCTCAGACTCTGAAGGGAGATCCAGTTTCATTTCTTCTGCAAGATTATCTCAACTCTCAGGAATGTGCAAATGAAAAGACTAATTTTTAAAATCCTCAATAAAACATTTAACACCACGTATGACTCATCAGGATAGGTGAGCGCTGGGCTACAGCACTCAGTCACAGTCCCACCTCAGGCTGCCCTGCTGCAAATCATAACGATGCCCTGCTGGTCAAACCCATGCCTCTTTTCTGTCTAATTTGTCTTTTTCCTCTCTGGAAATACAGTGGTGTAGCCCTGCTCTACCTTTAAAATACTGTATGGGAATAATACTTTCAATTAAAAGAAAGAAAAAAAATGAGAAAAGCAATGCTGGTTTAGAGGCCTGGAAAGATGACGCAGCAGTTAAGGCACTTACTGCTCAGTTTCCAGCACCTAGGTTGAGTAGTTTGCAAGTCCCTGTAACTCCAGCTCTAGGGATTTACTGCCCCCTTCAGGCCTCCAGGGTCAGTATAGTCACACACACACACACACACACACACACACACACACACACACACACACACACACACTCGCCCTCTCATATACACACACATATACAATAAAGTTATAGCCCGGCATGGTGACTCACGCCTTTAATCCCATCATTCTGGGAGGCAGACACAGGCTGATTGCTGTGAGTTCAAGGTCATCCTGGTCTACAAAGCAAGTCCAGGACATCCAAAGCTAACACAGAGAAACCCTGTCTCAAAAAAAAACAAAAACAAAAACAAAAACAAAAACAAAACAAAACAAAAAACAAAGACAAAACAAAAAAATGTTATAAGAAGTAAAATATTCGTTACATAATGGATAACTTTGAATGGCTTTGTTATATGGATGCTATAATAGTGTGTATCTTGTTTTGTAAAGTTTAGTTACTTTTGTTAATGTTTCTGAGGCACAGTCTCACCAAGTTGCCCAGGCTGGGCTTTACCTGACCCTGTAATCCAGACAGACTGAACTTGCAATTCTGGAAATCCAGCTCTGCACTACCAGGCCTAGCTTTGTAACACTTCCTTGGACAGCAAAACGAAGGACGCAAGCAGCTCACCCTGACTGCCTCTCAGAGCTTTTTCCCTTTCGTGTTGCACTGATGTTTCTCCTTCTTAGGTCTTATCTTACTTGCCACCCTCTTTTCCGATCTTTTGTTGCCCCTTTTCCAATTGCTCTGTTGCGTTCCAGAGGTCTGTCCTTGCCTTTTTCCCCTCCTTCATCTCCTCGATCCCAGGGCTAACGTCCCCTGTGGACGTTCAGCTAACAGACTGTCTGTGGCAGCTGCCTCGGTCTCCTGCTTTGAAGACATCCTCTCTTTTCAGCTCCCAGTCTACTCCCTCACTGTGGTTGGGCAACTGGCAGACTTCCTGAATTCAGTACATCCGTGTTCTTTCCTTCTTCTTTCCCTTCTGGGGCAAATGAAGCGATGTTCTGTGAGTTCTACTCACCCTTCGTGATTATAGCTCTCCCGTTCGAAACACTGGCTCAGGGCTGGGTTTGCAGCTCAGTGGTAGAAAGCATGTCCAACGTTCCTAAGACCCTGGGTTCTATTCAGCCCTGCCAAAATACAAGGAGGAGAGTCTGAAAATAGATATTGCTGTCTTAAATAGCCATACTCTTTTGTACTGTAAAGACTTTATCCCTCTGAAATCCTATAACAGGTGTGTGTGTGTGTGTGTGTGTGTGTGTGTGTGTGTGTTATAGAATATCCCTCACATAGATACATGTGAAAGTGTACGTTGTTTATCCAGAAACACATAAAATATCCTTCATGTAGCATTGTTGATAACAATAAAAGTCTGGAGAGGAGCATCCCATCGACAAGGGGATGAAGATGTAGCAGGGTTCAAGGGTCAAGCAAAAGCTTCATCCTGAGGTAAAGCTGAAAGCACTGAATGCTGAGCCAAGTGTAAACACTTTGGTGTCTGTGGTAGTGTTTTTCTATAGAAGCTACGTACCAAATGACCCAGAATATCCCTAATATTTGAAAACACCATTAAAAATAAGCATACACAGTGTAATAATCACCACTGTAGAACCCTCAAGCACGCACCCAGTCACCAGTGTGAGAAACAGTGCTTTCTGCATGTTGCTTCTTCACGGTTGCCTGACCGCCTGCAGCATTGTTAAATGTTCATGCCCCTGCCCCGCTCTACTATGAAATGCAGAATGAGGAAAGACCTCCATAGGACCTTAAAACAAGTCTGGTGAAGCTTGAGAACTGCTTTATTTCTCTGATGAGCTAAGCAGCGGGCTGGACCATAAAAGCGACGTCGTCACAGCAAGGATGCCTCAGGCTTATCGTAATTTTAGAGAGAAGCTACCTGCCAGAGGCAGTCTGGCTGATTCCATCTCTTCTGACCTGAGCAGCTGCAATCCTGTGCCCTGGGGATGGGGGCGGGCCAGGCCTCTTCCGCCTCTTCCTCTCTATGGGACCAGCTGCACAGCTTGAGTTTAGAAGGAAACTGTGGCAGGAAAGTGTGTCTCTTCCTTGGGGCAGTGTTTACAGGAAGACTCCCAGATGGGGGTAGCATCACATGAACTAGTTGAATTTTCACCTGCCAGCTGTTGATTTGCCTTTCTTGTCACTTTCCAGTATTGCACAATAGACTGCTTCTGTCCCACAGTGTTTTGGAGAAGCAAAATTGGTACGGTACGAACCATTTACTCTTCTTGGAATTCTAAAACTACGTTATTATAGTTATTTGTTCCCGTGGGATTACATTAATAGATCAGGTCCTAAAGATTCTTGGAAAATCTCTTCCTTTTACAGTAGGAATTTCAGCATCTGCCAGAGGCCTGACACTCTTCCGCTACAGCAGCTGCTCCGTGTCGGTTTTCATCAAGATGGGGCAGCCACTGCCGGATGCAGCCTGGCTCCTGTGTCAGTTTGCACCAGTGTATCAGTCAGGGATCTCCAGAGGGGGAGAACAATACAATGAATATGGGTTGCATAAGGGGATTTATCAGAACGATTTACATACTGGGTGCTGAGTGGTCCAACAAATGCCGTCTGCATGCTGAGGCTGAGACTTGGAGGTGCTCAGGTCAAGAGCCCACATGCCTCAGCAATCCCAATCTGGCCCTGATGGTTAGGGGATTCCTAGAGAACTGCTAGCCCTCAGTCAACATGGGAAGGCTGAGGAAGCTGGTTCTGGTGACAATAACATCATCGTGACAGACACGCTCAACAGTGAAACAAAAGCGAGCAAGCAAGAAGCCCTATTTGCCTTGGACTTCTTCATATCCAGGCTGCTACTGGAAGATGCTGCTTTCTCTGATAAAGGTTCTTCCTAGCTCAGTCTTTCCCGGAAATGTCTTCACTGACCCACCTAGAGGAGTGTCTCTTAGTTCACTCACCCAGATCCAATCCAGCTGACAATTCATGATGGTCATCACAGCCTACAAATACTTACAGACATCAAGTTTCCACCATTAGACCGCTCTGCGCCTAAGCTAATTTCATGAGGTGTTTCCCAGGGACAGAAGATGTCTCCCTCTGAACGTCTCTGGAATGAGATTGCCAGTAGCCAGCTCATCTATTGCCTTCCATTTGTTGTCTTTTCCTTATAAACTAGACACAAGGTTAACATTGCTCAAATTGCATGTGGATTGATATTTTTAAAACATTGGCTACAGAGAACTGGGGGTCGGGGGGTAGCGGGGGATGTCCTTCTCTGCCAGAGATAAAATTGGTCCAAATTGTGGCCGCTGGCATTTATTATTTATAGGACAGTCTTGACACTTCTCCAGGGTATGGTTCTTGTACTGTTGTAATAGTTCACTGTCAAATCTTGAGATATAATAAGACCCAAATCATTAGTAAATTTGGCTTGGGCATGGAAGGAGCATGGACAAGTGACTAAGATAAATCCAAGTCGGTCTGGAACTTGTCTGTGGAAATAGTTCACAGACAGCAAACGTTTTGCTTCTTCCAATAAATAATGACCCAACCCAGGTTCTTTATCCTTCATATAAGTTATCCTCTCTTACAGGGTTAAGGGGACATATGTCATACATTTCTAATTTTCAGAGTAAAAAGAGGCTCTGGGGGATTGTCCACCCCTTTGGAATGCTTGTCTCCCTGTCTGATAAAATCGAGTTACCCATAGGCACAGTCCCTACACTTCTAAAGTTTATCTTTGTGACCACAAAAGCAGAAACAAAACACTCTTGAAATTCAGACAGCTTGACGTTTACTCAGAGATACATTAGCCATTCCAAAGTAAGACCTTTATTTATTCATCCTTTGTTTGGTTCAGCCAATATGGCACACCATAGGAGTAACACAGTGGAGTAATAAGCAAGGCAGGTGTGTATCGATCCTTTCTTAGGGGTTGGATTAATGTGTGAGAAGGGCAGACTTTGAAGAGGAAATCTTGAGAGTGATGTGAGAACGTACCTGGCCACAGGAGCTTTTACTGATAGATATGAAAGTCAGAAAAGATCTTGGAAATGAAGCAGTAGAAGGGCCCATTGTGGCGAGGGCTGATTAAAGTAGGATTTGTGTAGTAGAAAATGCAAAGGCGAAAGGCAAGAACGTTCCAGGCATACTCTAGAAACGAAGAAATGATATAGCAGGATGTGTTAGACAAAGGCAGTGTTCAGAGAAGGGGTTGGGAGGCTGGCTGGCCCTTTCCTGCTCCCACCAAGTGCAGAGGTTCCAAGCTTTCTCTGCAGACATGGAAGAGTGTCAGATTAGGAAATGACATGATTCTCTCTGCATTTACATATTAGTGATGTTGGAAAGGAAGGTTTGGGGAAAAGGCAAGTTGGAAGACAGAAGATATTTGGGAAGTTATTGCCAGAGTGAGGTGATGGCAGATGAGAGGAAGGATAGCAATAAAAAGGGGGAGAAATTGGTGACTTGGAGCTACCTGGGAGGGTGACATATAGGACTAACTTTACGTCAAAGGGGGAGATTTGATCTATAAACCCTCCTAAATAATGTCAGTTTTTGTTAACATAAAGATTTAGAAACAGATGCAAACTTATTTATCTGGGAAAGGAGATGCAGCTAAAGTTAGATGTTTCTACTTTATGCACCTGACCCCCTCTCTTTGTGTGTGTGTGTGTGTGTGTGTGTGTGTGTGTGTGTGTGTGTGTGTGTGTGTGTGTGGTGGGGTTCACTATTGGAAAACTGCCCATGGGTGTTATTAACACCTTTTTATGGCAAAGGTTTGGGAGGTCGCTGCATTTAGGTGACTGTGATATTTAGGTGGCCAACACTGGAGCTATAATAAGGGTCAAGTTTGGCCCTTTGGAGTTTAAATGTGGCACATCCTGAAGAGACAAGGATTATGGGCAGCCATGTTGTCTTTTTAAAGAGAGTTGTATACAAGCTTGGGTTGGGCCAAGAAATTACAAGGCTTCAGAATATCCAAAGTACAGTTCCGATATAAATGGAAACCACACTAGCAATGTCTCATGGTGTCTATTGCTGTGATAAAACACCAGGACCCAAAGCAACTTAAGGGGAAAAGGATTTATTTCAGCTTACTGTTCTCGAGACATACTTCATTGCTAAGGGAAGTTTCAGGGCAGGAACTCAAGACAGGAACCTAGAGGCAGGACCTGAAGCCCGGACCAGGGAGAAATGCTGCTTATAGACTTGCTCTTCATGCCTTGTTCGGCATACTTTCTTATATCATTCCGGACAACTTGCCCAGCATTGGCACTGCCCACAATGCACTGTACCATCCCATATCAATCGTTAATTAAGAAAATTCTCCCACAGACTTGCCTACAGGCCAATTTCATGGGGGGTATTTCTCAATGAAGATTTCCTCTTTTCAGATATGCCTAGGTCTGTGTCAAGTTAACAAAATGCAACCGGCACAGCTGATCCCTTGTTGACTTGACACACAACCACATCACTCATCATGAGGGTAGGTCTCTGCTGAGGTCTTAAAATGGTAAGTAGAAGAGATGATTTTATTATCAGTCAAAGATTGCACCATCACTAATAAATAATTCAGCTCAGAACTGCACATTCTAGTAAACACAGCGTTCTGGCTTAATGCTTCCATTCTGGTAGGCACTTCAGGTTTTCACAACTCTTGGCTGCGTGTTGAAATCTTACAGAGGATTTCCTTGAATATGAAACATTTGTAAAAACAAAATATGTATGTTTCAAAACCAAAATTTTTTGACCTTCAAACTCAGTGTTACTCACCTGTCCCTGACAGCTGTAGGAGACTCAAACCTCCACTGAATATTCCCAAGGAAATCAGGTAATGCAGAGTAGTTTTTGTGTAGGTTAACAGACTGTTAATGTCTGTTGCCATCCAGTGGCTGTAATGGAAATATCCAGCCTCTAACTATCCGCCTGATCAAACCCTTCCACAATTTGAACGTCATGGTTCATTTTCTTGGGTTGTGGTGTAAGATAAGGGCCTTTGAATGATTTTTGCAACATCTACAGGGCAGGGCTCTTTCAATATGCATCATAATAACATCATAAACTCAGGGCTACCTATACAGTCAATTACTGTTATATTTCTCCAGTATTCTCTCAGTTTCCCCCTTTTAGTTGATCTATTTTAATTAGCTTATGAACAAATGTCTCCTAATTATAACAGAAAGCTGGACAGGACTCTGCAGGTTACTTGATTATTACATAGATTTTTCTCTGTTCACGATACATGTTTTTATCAGAAAAGTGTTCACACATATAAAATAGTTGGGTTTTTCTGCTGCTTACATAGCTACATGGTTTTCTTGTTATTTCTGACCTTGACTTTTTGGTAATCAAGATTTTTTTTTCAGTCTCTACACTTGCCATTTAATGAAAAGGAAAAGAATATCCTATGACTCGCCTTTTTTGGGAAGAAGCATTAAACAGTAGATGGCCAATGTGTTGACGACTTCGCTCTGCCTATACATCTTGAGAGTATCTGCTCTTCCAACTGGGTAGCTCCTATAGTTTATAAATGTTACTGAGTCTAACTTTCAGCAGACAATAGTTTCTGGGGCATCCCCCCTCACCCTGAGCCAGGTGCTCTGAGGTTACCACAGAGTCGTCACCGTGGGCTAAGTGAGAAAATGACAAACACCAAATCTAAAAGTGAAGCATTTGGAACAGACGATGTATTTACACCTTACGCAGTGCTGGTTGTATTTCAACATTATGCAAAAATATCCATGCAAAGGTGTTCAGAAAGGAGAAAAGCGAAATCTGGCTCATGGAGTGTTTGTCTGAGGACTGTTGCTGTTGCCATGGAGTCCACAGAAGCAGATTTTCACAGCTTCATCATACCAAGGCCGTCTTTGAACAGGCTCTGGAGAGAGTGGGCTCCTCCTGCCCTGTTCTGGGTGGTTTCCTTAGACTTAACCCAGCCTGAATAATAACAACGTTTCTTCCCATCTGAAAGTGCATCGGGTGAAAATGCTTTAGCAATACCAGATTTTTTTTTTATCTGCATGTTTCTAAATAGACACCATGTAACCAGCCCTCACAAGCCTCATCTTGGAGCATAAGCAAATGTTAGCTTAATACTTGAGTGCCATCTGCTGTAAATTTCATGGCATTCAATCCCATCTGGCTTCCCTGCAGCAATTCCCTTTCCTTTTTTTTAAATCTCAATAGAACGCAGCACATCTCTTTCCAAGCCTTCCATAGTGATGGTGCTGTTTCTTCCTGATGATCACCGCATGCGGCTGCTGTCCAAAGAGTATGTTCTCTAGGCTCTCAGTATACATTTCCCCGGAGACTTCTGCTTTGCCTGCAGGAAGGATGTGCGCGTGTGTGACTTAAGTCAGCAGCCGGTTCACTCCTAAGCCTCTTTGCTTTATCTGAAATAACAGCCTGACTCTCGGTGAGAGAACACTTGCCAGTTCTTCGGTAATGTTACTGAATAGATAATTATTAAGGAACGAGTACATGCCAGGCTTTTTACTAGACATTGGAATGGAGGGAGGGGAGAGCAGACAGACTTGCCGCTGCTCTGATGTTCTATAAGGGAAGGAGATTAATGTGTACAAATAAACCCATATAACTTGCTACAAGATGGTGATCTGTGGTGTGAGTTAATAATAAGCCTAGGCGTGGTGTCACGTACCCTGTAGTCCCAGAACATGGAAAGATGTGATGGGTTAGGCTCGAGGCCAGCTTCAAAGACATAATGAGACTCTGTTTTTTTTTTAAAGTAAGCAAATAAGCCAAATGAAACTGTTTTAAAGAGGGTAATTAAAGAAGGCTGGATAAACAATAGAATTAAAATATTGGAATGCACATCTCCAGTGAATAAAATGTGTTCAGAGTGACAACAGATACACTGTCAACAAGCCTATCTTGAGGATTTTGGGAGATACAGATGTATCTCATTGTGAGCTATGTAACTATATTTCATCCTTACCCAGGAACACCGCACAGATGGGAAACCAATCTGATAGTTAAAATCCACAAGTGTCCATTGTCCCACTGAAACTGGGTAGAACTGGGCTTCGCCCATCATTACACAAAGAGAGCCTGTGTCTGTCTCTTTGCTGCATTCACTTCAGAGCACCTAAGAACCTGTTCTGAAGGAGCTGCAATTAATGGAATGTTTCGTCAACCCTCAACCCATCACAGGACATTCATATAATATGTCACACACCATTGGGATTGATTCCTTGTTGAGTGATTATTAATATTTAATACTGATATATCATGTTAATAAGCCAGCGCTTACTTCTTAAGCAGTTATGTACCCAAATAACCGCACAGAGAGACTAGTATCTATTTAATTAGCCCAGAGCGCAATGCTGCACAATAATTGCTACAGTCTAAACCTCCAAGCTAGTATAGTTTCCTCCCTTTCAGATTGCCCACATTAGATTTGCTTTTTACTCATCTTCTAAGTCTGGCTCATTCCTCCTGGTGCTTCCCAGTCCTCCCCATGTCATTCCTCCTCTCCGTCCTGCTCTTTCTCGCCTCCCCACCTCATCACTGGACCAAAATGTCCCACCCTATTCTCTATATTGCTCAGCATTGTCTAGTTGGCTTTTATTGGCAACACAGAAAACAAATAGTGGCATGTTTAACAAACTTGAGACAGAAGGTACTTAGAACAGACATCACAATGCATTGTCCAGATTGAGACCAGATAGTGGGATAGAGAAATCAGCATTTGAGTGAACGAGGGAAAACTGCGCACAGTCCACAAGAACATCATGCCAACAATTCCTATTACCGGTGCCTTCAGTCTCAATGGCCAGTGGATCTCAGAGTTAAGTATAAGCAGTCAGGTTCATTTCTCCTCACCTTCTAGTTTTGAAGGCAAGTTGGGCTGAGCACTGAACATCATGGAAAGACTAATATTTCTATCATTAGGTGTAGTAGGAGGCTCTAGGGTCAGGCAATCAGAACCATGAGCAAATCATGTAGGTTCATTTGTGTTCACGTGACTGTGTGCATTTGCCTGCGCGTGTATATACCCACACGTTCATGGACTCAAGAATCAAGTGACTGTGAGCTTCTGAGTGGGAACTGAGGAAGCTAAGGTGGAGCAGACAAGATGTTGGCTGAGACATGCAGCTAAGGAATGATGTAACGACATATTTCGGCACAATGCAGGCCACACTGATCCCAGCCCTGTGTGTTACTGACTTGCGTTACCACAGTTGAGATGTGAATGCATTATCATCTTTCTGTACTTATTTGCATCTTCCAAAAATCTGGGGCAGGGAGGATTACTAAAAGAATAATGATCCCCCTGTTCTTCCTTTTTCCTTTTGCTTCAAGGGAAGAGATTAGGTTGTCCTGAAGTAATGATAGTATTTGGCTTGCGGGGGGGGGGGGGGGGGTGGCAAAAAAAAAAAAAAGAATCATTGCTTTAATAGCGTGAGTACCAGTTTCCGATGCTGTAATGATAGCTCACCGCTGGGAAGGAAGCAAATGTGTTTTCTACCTGGTTTCTCCCAGCTATACGGTACATTTGGGGTTGCTGCATAGCTTGCAAAACTCAATAGACCTTTGTCGAATTTAAATGCTTACCCCCATAGAGGCCATCACAGGACAGGTAAAATGTGGGGGCACTGAGGGGGGCTGGGAATACAGGGAGCTCTGTGTTCTTATCGGTTTGCGCAGACTCCCCAGCCTGAACCTAGGAACCTGCAGTAGCCTGCATGAAAGCAAAAGCAAAATTGAGTTTGGGAATAGGGGGAAGGCGTTGAATGTCCTATTTATTATCTTCTGCTCTTGGGGGTGTTTTTAATAAGATGACTCCGGATACAAAGGAGATTGAGGCCAGTCCTTATTCTTCTGACTGCATAGAGCATTTTCTTTCAGTTTTTATCCTGCTATTAGAACCAGAAAAATGTTTGTTTGGCTAATAAAATCTGCAAAACAAACAAACAAACAAACAAACAAAAAACTGCATCTCACTGAGCACTTTCAAGGACTTGGTTTTCTTATTACCCCTTTCTTTCTACCCGGTATGCAGGGTTGCCATCAAAATGCTCTGCTTTTTTGGAGGCAAAATCTTACAGAGAGGTAGATTCTCCTACTGACCATGGTGTTGGGGGAAAGCAGGAGCAGCAAGCCAGACTCTGAGGCCAGCACTTCGCCTCTCTGGCTGCTCTGCTGACATGCCCATGAGTCCTCTTCCCTCTCAGTGGCAAGCAGTTAGACTGTATCTCCAGTACCCATCACGTCTCTCCTGTCAGTGCAGACAACAGTGAATTAAAATCAAGAAGCCATCTTTAGTCCATTGTATAGACACAGCCTGTGAACCGGGGGTGTACACTGGGGTTCAGCTTCCAGCGGCTCTGGGCTTCTAAAGCCTCAAGGACTCACGCCTCTTGGTGTTGGCAAGTTTCCAACTCTGAGCCTTTTTGTTTCCCTTTCTCCTGTTGATGGATCCTGCATACCCACAGCTCGTTCATTTCATCCTCACAAAGACAGAAATGCTCCCACTGAACGTTCTTAAATGTTGCATGGGATCATTGCAGTTTTGCGGTCGTTCAGTAGGTCTAGGAATATGCCAGAGATCTGATCCTTCTTGGGAGCAGAGATTCCAAAAGTGAAGATTCATGTTCAGAGGTTCTTATGCTGGGACCACACATCTCTGAAGGACTTGCAACTGAGGATTCTGCTGGGCACTCTGGGCACTGTGCAGTGAGGAGCCTGTGGCTGGATAAAGGCAGAACCAGGGACATGCACAGTAGGTTCTTTCCAGAACCCATGGCGTCAGTTGTGCTAAAGTCAGCGTGGCAGCAGTGGGAGGCCATGGCGGGTCAGCATGGCAGCAGTGGGAGGCCATGGTGGGTCAGCGTGGCAGCAGTGGGAGGCCGTGGCGGGTCAGCGTGGCAGCAGTGGGAGGGCTTGGCGGGTCAGCGTGGCAGCAGTGGGAGGCCATGGCAGGTCAGCGTGGCAGCAGTGGGAGGCCATGGCGGGTCAGCGTGGCAGCAGTGGGAGGCCATGGCGGGTCAGCGTGGCAGCAGTGGGAGGGCTTGGCGGGTCAGCGTGGCAGCAGTGGGAGGGCTTAGCGGGTCAGCGTGGCAGCAATGGAGAAGGTGAAAAATAGTCTAATCTTGGAAATGTTTTGAAAGTAGAATTGATAGCATTTCTTGATGGTGGGGAAAAGGACAAACAGTGACTGATGTTTTTGCTTGAACAGTTTCAGAAAATGTTTTATCTAAAACTCTGAGACTGAATAAAGTCACCACAAGAATGAGTATCAAAGACTGAATTTAACAAACTTTTGTAGGACAAAATGCATTGAAATGAACTTTAAAAGTTTTAGTTAAGTAATTAAGTCTCAGACACTCAAGAGGATATTATTTACAGTAGCTGGAGATGATTGGGAAGCTTTGAAGAAGAAAGAACCGCACTGTAGTAAGACTTACTGACATGGGGTCTCTTCTCTTGCATAGGCTTTCAGGGGCAGTGCAGTTCCCAGAGGAAGGAAGATTCTGGAATTCTCATTTATCCATAAATACCTTTCCAAAAGAATTATTGATAACCTCCAGTGTTAGTTGTTTTGTTGTGGCGTATCTACCAGAGACGACTGCTTGAATACGGGGTCAAGCCAACAGAAAGTCTGTCTCAGCTGGCCGGTGACTACACTGGATGTTTGGTATCTTAGTGTAGTCCCTTTCTCAGGGTGAGCTTTCAGACACACACAGGCAGGCAGGCAGACAGACAGACAGACAGACACACACACACACACACACACACACACACACACACACACACACACGACTCTGGGTTGACACACTTCAGTTAGCAAGAATGATTAGCCATAAACATAACTACGAAAGCCATAAAGCAAGGTCAGTACGTTTAGGGACTTTCCCAGAACCATGGGCTTTGATGGATTAGGTCTTTGTTCTCGTTTGGGCAGGTGGTGCTGTCTGCATGTTGGATTTTATGGCCCGGATGGTACATCCATCATGGCGTCAGTTGTGCTAAGATCTGGAGGGCTGTTACAATCTTGTTAAATTCAGTAGTGCTCTTATGTAAGCAAAGGTGTTGAAGTGAGTCGTCTGGCTGTGGACAGTACTTTCTGGATCCCCCTGACACAGGTGAATGACATGCCTTTTCAAAGAGGGAGATACTTTTCCTGAAAACGGTCCTAGAGAACATGGCCTCCACTTGGGTCACTTCAGAGACGGAGTGAGTGGGGCACAAGCAACTGTGTGTGAATCGGGAACCAGGACCAGCCTGCTACAGCTGGTTGCTGATTGTTTTGTAACAGCTCTATTCAGACACAACTCACAAACCAGAAAATTCATCATTTTGACATCCACATTCCATGGGTTATTTCCTCATGTATGCTACTGTCACCACGGTGTAACTTCAGAACATTTCCGTATTCCCGAGAGAAACCCCACGTCCCGTTAGCTCAGTTCCGCTTCCTCCTCTCTTGCAGGCCTGCCTGTCAACTTAGTGAGCTTCTGTTTAAAAAAAAAAAAAAAAGAAAGAAAGAAAGAAAAAAGTTAATAAAATGCTGCACCAAGAGCATAGCTCAGTGGCATAGTTCTTGCCCAGAGTGTACAAAGCCCTACATTCAATCCCCACACCTCCGCCTTTAAGAACAAACACTGTGTAAAGCACCACTAGACCTTGCAAACCATCTCAGGTGACAGTTGAGTCAACTCTTGAAAAAAGAAAAAGGAAGAGCAGAAGGTGAGTCTGACCACTAGTCATTAACCGGTATGATTCCCAGGAAAGCAAAGTGTCTGTGACTTGCAACTTACCCCTTAAAGAGCAAGTAAAGCAAAACGTCGGCACTCTACCACTGCATGTTCAGACCAGCAGATCTGTAGCTGCTTAAGTTACAACATGGCAGCAACCTCCTTTTCCAGAAAGGGGAATCTGTTTAACTTTTACTTTTTCTTCTTTTTCTTTTCTTTTTCCTTTTCCTTTTTCTCCCTCTCCTTTTCTTTTTTCTTTTTTTTTTCCTTTTTGTTCTGTTTTGAGACACAGGTCTCATGTAATCTCACTTTAAAGATGGGAATGTTCTGGAATTTCTTATGTCCCTGGCTGCTCCTCTTGAGAGCAAGGGCTGCAGGTGTGCCCCGTCAAGCACACTTGGGCTCTGTGTGATAGTGGGGGGCTTTGTGCACACTTGGCAAGCACTCTGCCCACTGAGCTGCATCCATGCCTCATTTAAACTCTTTCTGTGCCTTTTTTTTTTTTCATGTTCTTTTCTCCGCAGGAGTGGCTGGGAGACTTTCAACAGAGTTCCTTAGGTTTAGGGATCCAAAATATAAGATCCTGGATGCCGCCTTCCTGGTGTCCTGTCTTTATTGCTTTATGAAGAAGTCTTTTGTGCAGGAGGAAGCACTCTCGTCTAGATTTAATCCTTCAGTGTCCTGGTTACTGAAATGTCTAGCTTCTTAAACTAGTAGTGGGCCCTGGCAGTCTCATTGCCTTTGTGCCATCTAGAGATCTGTTACTTACACATAACTTGCGGGTTTGTCACTGGGCCTGCCCGCCCTGTCCTCAGAAACCAACTCATGCAGCTGTGGTGAGTGGTATTTTCCATCTTGTGTTTCTACAGAGGCAATCAATTCTGCAAAGAGATTTTAATCCTTTAGGAAAGGTTAAAAGAGAAATTAAGCCTCTTCTCCCAGCAAAATTCTGAAAACACACAAACACCTGTCCCTTTCTTAAGTTGCAAGATTAACCTTTAATGTGGGGCCTTAACTTAAGGATGAGCGAGTGCCTTGGGCAGGAAGCCATCTGAAGACACTGCCATGGAACAAGCCATGGATTTATGACTTTTAGCAATGACCTCCCATGACTTTGAATAGTGGTGTCCTGCTGTCTCAGCATAAAGATACGTGACCTTGTCTACGCCTTGGCATCAAATTGCTGTTGGCAGCAGAAAAGTTTAAGACGTAGCTGAGGTGTTGGAAACTTGGAAAGCTTATTCCAATGTCCACAAAACCACTCGCTAACTCTGTCTTGATCTTCAGGGTCCCTTGTTATTGAGGCATTTATAGCTGGTGTTGTTATAGCAAAGTGACCCACTGGAAGCCAATCTACACAGTCTGATGCCGGAGCCACTTGCTGATTGAATTGATAAAGGTTCGTTACACCTTACAAGTGTACAAGGAAAAAATTTTTTTTAAGAAATAGGTTTAAGTGCCTGATGTGGTGGCACAGGCCTGCAATCCACTTGGGGGCTGGAGGAAGGATTCCAAGTTCAAGGTCAGCCTGCTGTATGGCAAGACTTGGGGCCTCTGCAAAACAAAAACGGGAGAGGATAGGCCAGGCTTTCTATTATAAAGAAGATAAATACTCGATCTAGAAGCCCCCTTTCTGCTTGAATTCATAGGCACTTGGTTTACCGCAGCAGTTTTTCTTTTCTTTGTATTTCTTGGTTTGCTGTGTGGTGTGTGGAAGGAAGACATCCCATAAAACCAGTAAGTTGTCCTTGTCATGAGAGCTGTGAGCATCATTATCGGCCAATGGGAAGGCTCTCCCAGTTTTATTTTACCCTTCTTGTCTTTACATGCCCATCGCTGTCTCCTTCAGAGACCCACTCTAACAGGATTCATATACCGTCTTACCTCTATAAGACCTACGTCTGGCATGTCTTTAGTTTTTAAAATATGACACCGTGCTTTCATTCTCCTCCACTACTTCAGCGTTACTAAGACAGCACGCATGCGCATGACGCTTATCGCTTCATGTTGGGGGCACAAGAGCTCTTTATGCACACACGCGTGCGCACGGAGCTCATCGCTTCATGTCGCTACGTAAGGTTTCCGTACGTAGCCGTCAGACTGTACCATAGATTCCCAGGTGGCTTCCAGCTGCTCAGCACCACCCACGCAGCAGTGCTATAAATATCTCACAGGAGCCAGACAAAATCCCAGCACTGAGAAGGAGAAGTGGACACTAAGTAACACCCCTCTCTAAGAAGCCATTTGCGATTGTTACCTTGCTGGGAAAGGGAAAAAATCAGTTTTCTCCAGTGGAGGACTAGGTAGACCCTACCACATCCCAGGGCAGGCCAACATAAAATGGACTCCATGATTTTTTTATTTGTGTGTGTGTGTGTGTGTGTGTGTGTGTGTGTGTGTGTGTGTGTGTGCTTTTTGTTTTGTTTGAATAGTTTTTATTGTCTTTATAGTTAATTTATTTTGATTTTTTTTTAAGAAAAAGAACATGAAGTTGAGTTCTGAGATGAGTTGGGGTAGGGGAAAGAATATGACCTAAATACATTACATAAACATTTTTAGTACAAAAAATTAAAGTGTCTTACAGAAACTATGTAAGCCGCAGCAGAAGTCTCATAAGCCGTACTACACGTGCTGAGTGGTTCCTCAGCAGTGCCTTGTATACATGATTTACCTCAAAGCAGCCGGGTTCGCCTCATCAAATACCAGATTCTGTTTACATGCCCGCAGGGGAGGCTAACATTCTTCTCAATACTTGGTCTTTGAATTTTGGACTCCTGTTAGTCTAACAGAAGCAACAGGATTTCTCCCTGCTCCCTCTTTAGTACCTCTCCTCCTTTCTCTCTTCCTCCCTGCCTCCTTAGTTACTGAAGAGGATAAATAGCTCTTCACGTATTTGCTTCTTTCCTGGCCTCTTACATTTCAGCTGGCTACTTACTCCCAGATTTTCTACTTTCCTCCTCTATTAGCCAGGGCTTCTTGCTAATAGAATAGAAATAACTCTCAATGATTTACTATTATTATTATTATTATCATCATCATCATCATCATCATCATCATCATCATCATCATTATCATTATTATTACTATTACTGTTATTATTTATTGCTAACTTTTAATGGTATTATTATTGTTATTATTATTATTACTATTGATTTAGACCTTCTAGTTTGACACCTGCTTATTAACTCCTTTAAGTTATTTTTTGAACAGAAATTCTTCGCTCTGTGCTTTGTTACTTTTGGTTTGTATTTTAGAGAAAAATTTCTCAAAGCCCAGAAGTTATTTGCATTACTTTTTACAGTTTCTTTTACCATCTAGATCCGTGTGGTTCTCAACCCGTGGGTCATGATCCTTTGGGGCCGTTGAATGACCTTTTACAGGGGTCGCCTAAGATCATCCAAAAACCACGAATATTTACATAATGATTCATAACAGTAGCAAAATTAAGTTATGAAGTAGCAACAAAAATAATGTTATGGTTGGGCATCACCACAACATGAGGAAGTGTATTAAAGCATTAGGAAGGTTGAGAACCACTGAGCTGGACTTCGCATTTGAATTGGTAATGCCTGATTGAGCACAGCTGGAGGTAAATTCTTCACTCTTTTCTATATATGTGGAATCGGGATTTCTCAACAGAATCTGTTGCACAGCCAGTGTTTACACGCTGAGCTGTGGTGGCACCTTTGCACCTCTCAAGCATCACTCCCTAGGATTCCACTTAGGATAACCTAATTCTCTTCCATTAGTGGTTCCTGCATCAGAACCACAAATATTTGTATTATTACTGTTTGTCTTAATATTGACCAGAGTGCATCTACTCTTTCTTTCTCTTCCTTCCTTCTTTTCTGGAACAGGTTACATTTTACATGGCTCTTTCTTTTTTTAATGTAACTTTTAGAGTACATTTTCCATACTGTTGCCTTCCTCATGTGGGCATGCCTTATAGCCCCCCCCACCCCCACCCCCCTACCCCCTCATCTGAGTAAGGACAATGCTGTGTGTGTGCAGATGAGCATGGACATCTGCACTTCATAGTTGCTAAAGTAGTACATGAGCGTAGCTTTTGGACCTTTGATGGCTACTGTATGCATGATCACAATATACCCCCAATAATGACCCTGACTCTTCCCTTACAATGCTATACTCAGCCATGTTTATACACTTGGTTTATACACTTTCTCGTCTGACCGCATTGACTATGATTTCCATTATTGCACTGAATCTAAGTAGTTCAAAGAAACACATTCAAACTTTCTCCACTAAATATTACGTGAATAATTTGACTGATAGTTTTTATCAAAGAGATTTCCTGTGTTTCTACCTCTGTAATATTTTCAGTCCTAAATACCTATTTAGTGTTGGGGCACTTTATCTGCATCTATTCATATAACCATGTGATCATCTTTTAGCCAATCAATGCTGTGAGTTACACCGATGGATTTTCTAGTATTAACCACTTTGCCTTTTTGAAATAAAGCATTGATTTGCTTCCATAACATTTCAGTGTCTGTTGATTCACTAAGATTTATTTGTAATTTTGACATCCACATCAGTGTTAATTATTAATAATTGTAGAACATTTGCCTATCAGCCAAGGACTTGGCATATGATAAATCACTTAAGCCTTATGGCAGCCACGTATATTGAATTTTATCATGCTTGTCTTAATTATAAGGAAACTGAGGTGCTCAGAAGTTAAGTAACACTCTGGACGTCACCTTCCTGGGGCATGGTGAAGCTGCAGCCTATGGGGCCTGTCCCTGACAGCCTTTTCCTTACACTATGTGGCAATGAGTGCTATCTGTAGTTACTTTTTCTTGTACCATCCTCCCATCAGAGAACCAGGACTATGCCTACAGGATCGACCAACCTGGGTAGGTTTCCCTCTTTGTCTACTTCTGGAACAACTTGTATGAAACAAACATCTGCTCTGTGGAAGCGTGGTAGAACTAAAGTATAAAACTACCCGAAACTACGGTTTTCCTAACATAGGAAGTCTTTCATTACTTTCTTTATACTAATTTTAATATTTTCTACATTTTTATATATTTTTTTTTTACCAAATGTATTTTTATTCTAGTTTCAAACTATCAGCATGCAGTTGCTTGTAATAAGCCTTGGGGTCTGCCTTATATCCCCAGCTCTAATCTCACTTCCAGGCTGCACCTCGTTTCTTTGCTTCGTTTCTTGACCAAAAAATTTAATCTTCAAACAACAACAACAAAAGCTCAGTTTCCAGTTTCCCTACTTTTCTGTTGCTGTCTTCTCTATGCCATTACGTTCTCCTTATACTGATATTGTTGCTGCCTTTTGTAACACGTGAGTTGGAAACATGGAACATTTGTTACACTTTTAGTTTTTTCCAGGTATATTTAAAACTCTCAGAAAGTTTGATATGTGCTTTTGTAAGACTCTAGTCATGACAGTTTATTCCTGGAAGCCCCCAAGTGAGAGATGGAGACCGGATGGATGCAAAAGCAAGAGGTGTATTGTCCCAGTGCACTGGGGTCTACCCACACATCAGATGAGGCAACCCTGAACAGCAAATTCATAGGGTTTTTATAGGTTTTAGACAAAGAAATGAGATTTACAGTGTGTGATTGGTTAGCATATGGACAGAAACACTGCAAGCAGGGAGGTGGTACAAGCCTTGGCGTTTCGTGGTTGGGTAATGGGTGGAGGGAAAGTCGACCTATGGAAAAGATTGGTTGAAGCAGTCACAGGGGGTGTTAGGAACTTTGGCCTGGCTTCCCCTAATTTGTTGTTGTTATGTGCTAGGTCATTTGCTGGTCAGCTTGACTAGGAGAGAGTATGTTTGGACATTTTCGAGGTGAGCTGGCTGTGTTGTTAGTCTAAACCGCGTATTTCTTTAACTTTAACTCTTGGGACACTCTGCCCTCGCAAGTGGCTAGGGTCCCTTATCAGTTGTGGCTCCTCTCAGAATTCTTTTACTGGCAGAGAAGGGAAGTGTTAAAGTAGTCTGCAGCAGAGGAGATTTACAGACTTTGGCCTTAATGGGGGTCCTTAAGGGAGGACCGGGTAGGCCAGCTTCTACATTGCCCCAGACATTGATCTTCATGGGGATCCTTAAGGGGGGCGGTTCCTTCATTTTCACCATTGCTTGCTGCTGCTGTTGATGGAGATTGCTATCACCCCCAAAGGAACCCAACTGATGCTAAACAGCTGAGAGAAAAGGGTCTGTGCCCCTCTCTTTTCACTAACCTCCTTTCTCTATTACCCAGGGTTAAGAGGTTGGTGACGGGGGTAGAGATGTCAACACCCCAAAGAGAATAGAGTTTATAAAAAGAGTGTCTACACACCATCATTCAGACATAAGTGTTTATTCTTTGCCCATGAATTTTAATTTACAACTCATAGTGTTGATTCACAGTGGGATGTGTTAAGTTTCAATTGTGCTCTAGCAAGTATTGATTTGGGGGAATGTTGTATGCATGCTTGAAGAAAATAAAGTGTCTGCATTCTGTTGAGTATGAAGTTCATTAGTTTTGAAAATATTTGATATTTAAATTGTACATATCTTCACTAATTTTGTGTGTTTACTCTATGAGTTTCAGTACAGGCGTTGTTTAACTTTCCAGTCTCAATTTTTGATTGATCTCTTTCATCGCTTGGTTTCATCAGTTGGTTCTTATCTATTTTGAGAGTCTAACTTGCATCCCCACATGGTAAACCTTTGGAATGCTTGAGAAAAAAATATTCTCTCCAAAGGGAAGCTTCTGGTGTTAAGGGTCAAACTTGACCTTTCAAACTTTGCCTGACCTCACATTGATCACCTTCACTGTCACCCGTCATGGTTCCCCTGAGTGTGCGTCTGGGAACTTCTCTCTGTCCTTGGACAAAGAGGGAATGCTCTCTAGTTGTCCTCGGAGGCTGGTGTTGCTGTTTCTCTACCTCTGGCATCCTCTCTCATGGAAATAAGGGGCGATGAAGGTGGCGTGCTGGTCATTCCTCCACTTTTGCCTCTAGACTGATGTCTGCTGTGCACACTGCCCAGACCTCAGCCACTCTCCTGAAAGGCTTCTCCAGTTTACAGATGACTTTCTGAGATTTCTCAGCATCCTTTGTTTTTCTGTGGCATCCGCTAGGTTGGTTTGGGGGTGGGACCTAGCAGCTGGTATAAGTTTACAGTATTGTCACTGAGCTAAGTAACCAGTAATTTGTTCATCCTAACTGTAAATTGATCTACCACATTGGAAACTTAAAAATCAATTTTAAATGGCAGAGCAGGCATAAGGAAGCCATAGGAATTTTATTTCCAACCTGCAGCTTTGAGATTACTAAGATGCCATAATGCCATATGGCATTTTCTCAGTTTTTAATTGTTGCAGTTTAATGTTTTAGTATCAAGCAAATCTCCAGAAATATTCTCAGAAAACTGCAATTAGAGCTTCTTGAAAAGACATTTAAATGCCCTTTGTCATGTGAAAACATTGTGATGAGAGTCTGACTTTCACACAGGAGTGCTGTGTGTGTAAACACACTCATACTGGCTGTCCCTTCCTTCCAATTCTATGGCATTTGCAAATCTTTCACATTCTTGGAAATAACTTGTCCCCTCCTCCCACCTGTCTTGAATGATGAAGCTCTTATTTTTAGAGAAGTCATCTCCTGCTGTGTATGTGTGTGTGTATATGTGTGTGTGTACTCATCTGTGTACAGTTGCACACATGTGGAGAAGTGTTTGTGCATATATATGCATGTAGAAGCCAGAGGACAACCCAACCTTTGGAGTCATTCCTCAGGGGCTACCTAAGATTTTTATTTATTTATTTATTTATTTATTTATTTATTTTGAGATGTAGCTTTAGCTGGCCTAGAACTGGCTAAGTAGATCACACTAGCTTTGAATTTAAAAAGAGCCTACAAGGCCACACTTCCTAATTAGTGCCACTCCCTGTGGGCCTATGGGGCTGGGGGGTGGGGGATGGGAGGCAGAGGGGGGGTTTCATTCAAACCACCACAGACAGCCAGTTGTAAATGTCTACCTTTCTCCACCTCCCCGGCTCTGGGATTGCAAGCATGTACTGGTGCACACAGCTGCCTGGCTTTTTCTTTAATGTGGGCTCTGGAAATGACTCACCCCCTCGTGGTTGTACGGCAAGCTTTGTACTGGCTGAGCCGTCCTCTCCCTAGCCTCTGATCGGCTGCTTTTAATTGACCCCTAGGATTGCTTTCACTAAGAACTGACTACAGTTAGAAAACAAAGCAAAACAAAATTATCTTTATTTTTTCAAAGAGAATGGTGACTGTCTAACTGAGCGATGACGCTGAGTTGTCCAAAGCCTGGCTAAAGAGGCAAAGGACAGAGGCAACTCCGTATTGAAAAATGATATTTAGAATTAAAGTTCAGTCTTACAGACCTTTTGTTTATATATTATGGTGTCCAACTTTGTGTTTTTATGGATTTTGCTCGTGTGTGTGTGTGTGTGTGTGTGTGTGTTCTTGTGCTTTCTCTTTGTTATTTTTATTTTATTATTATTAGTATGTTTACTTTTTGTTTGCCTGTTTGAGAAAAAGGGTGAGGGTAGAGAGGCGAGAGAAAGAGAAAAAGAGAAAGAGGCTTCATGGAGTTGTGCAGGTAGAAAGAATCTGGGAGGAGTTGGGAAAGGACAAACTGTGATCAGAATATATTGTATGAAAAAAAACATTCTTGCTTACTATTGTTTTTGTTTTCAAGACAGGATTTTTCTGTGTCACCTTGATTGTCCTGGACTTGCTTTGTAGACCAAGCTGGCCTCAAACTCACACAGAGATCTGCCTGACTCTTCCTCCCCCAGTGCTGGGATTACAGGTGTATGACATCGCCCCTGGCTGAAAAAAACACATTCTTAATAAAAAATAAAGTCTCAGGACACCAATAGACCATTTTCTTTCAGACACATTCTCTTTAAAACAGGAGTGTGGACAAACAGAAAGGGAACTGGGAAAGTCAGTCTGTGCGTGAACAGATTCCACTGAAACAAAGTCATCTTTGGCTGCATTGCGAGGGTACGTCTCACTTCCGGTTTGGCTGAACTCTCTGATCTGCCGTGCTGTAGACAGCTGGCTCCCTGTGGACGCTCACGGTGTCTTTTTTCATTTGCAGCTTTCTGTGGCAGCATTGTCTGTTGCACCACAGGGGAAAGTAAGCCACTGGGGGGTGGGGGGGATGAGCTTTGGGCAGCAGCACTCATACTGAATGTAGCCAGGAGTTCCAGGTTACTGCTTTCCGCCGAGGAAGTCAAGTCAATTAAATGAACACAGAGCTGCTCTCAAGTGTTCCAGCAGACACGAGGAGGAGAACTGGGCACACATTTGCCTTTGCTTTTCACAGTACTGCCGATGCCATCTCAGACTCTGGTGACAAAGTACCATAGCCTGGATGCCTTGAGCCACAAGGATTTGTTTCCCACAGATGCAGAGGCTGGGAAGCTCAGCCAAGCAAGGGGCCAGCAGAACTGGTATCTAGTGAGAATCGCTCACTTGTTTGCGGCTGGTCATCTTGTATATCTTCACAAGTCAGAGCAGAGAAAGCTCTCACACTCTGTTTATAAAGTCAGTAAACCCATTCAGCGTCCTCTACCCTTCGGACCCAATTATATGCCGGCCGAGGCGTCACCTCTTAATAGTATCATATCAGACATTAGGACCTCAGCATATGAAATAGAGGGTAGAAACCTCACCCCATAGCCAATACATCCTTCTGAAGGGTCACTCATCATCCCTTAATGACCTCCCTACTTCTGCTTGTGCCCCCTACTAGACAGTCTGGACATGGCCACTGCCTGAGTGGCATTCAGACCTCAGCAGCCAACTTGAAACCCTTTGTTGTCCTCCCACTGCCATAGGGACAAAAGCTAAGGTCCTTACTGCCTCACTTTACCTAATCTCTACCACTTTCCACCCACACTGGTCTCGTGGGTCTCTAGCACAAAGTTGTTCCTACCTGAGTGTGCTTTTTGCAGAGTGTGTGTGTGTGTGTGTGTGTGTGTGTGTGTGTGTGTGTGTGTGTCTTCTCTGTCTGCTCTTCTATCATTCTTGCACCCCTCCCACTCCCCATGCTCCTGCCTCCACAGCCTGCGTGCTAGAGTTGCACTCCTATGCCCGTGCCAGGCAGGCGCTCTACCCACCCTAGCCCCCCATCCCCCATCTCTTCATGGCTCTGACTTGGCATTCTAGTCTCAGATTGCACGTCATCTAGCAGAGGACTTGTGTGACCATTAGATCAGGTGTCATCACCAGCTCACCATGGTCGTTAGCTGTATATTAGCCTCTTTCAGTTATTTCTCTAAAACAATGTGTTTGTGTTTATTGGCTGACTTTTCCTACAGGGCATTGGCCCACTTACAGTGGGGACTGCTTATTAATAAGCACGCACCTGCTGAAGAACCACCTTGGCCGTCACCTTACTTATGCCTGGGCAAAAAGGCAGAGGCATTGGCCTTCTGAATGGATGACGCGTGTAGATGCTGCTTTCCCATAGAAAGGAGATATTAGGGCATTTTAGGCAGAACCCCTGTTTCTAGATAAGGATGAAATCTCATGACTTTAAAGAATATGGCAGAATTATTAGATAGGAGCACTGGGGAGAGAGTTGAAATTTTTTCACTAGCATTTTTGCTTCAAAAATTAAAGTTA
This sequence comes from Acomys minous, assembly GCF_964271855.1. NCBI lineage: Eukaryota > Metazoa > Chordata > Mammalia > Rodentia > Muridae > Acomys > Acomys minous. The sequence continues at coordinate 44,854,072 of NC_140489.1, forward strand.
ACCCAGAGATGTTAAAATGACTTGGCCCAATATTACAATTAATTTGTAGTAAAGCAAGAACAGATATATATTAATCAAACAGAGGATTGTGGGAGAGACATGTATCACAGCAGCAAAGCAGGGAATCCATGCCCGTCTCATTCCATTTTCCCACTGAGGTAATAGAAATACATTTTAGACCAGCAGTTCTCTACCTGTGTGTCGCATGTCCTTTGGGGTTGAATGACTCTTTCACAGGCTCATCACTAAGGACATCAGAAATATCAGACATTTACATTTACATTATAATTCACAGCAATAGCAAAACTATAGTTAGGAAGTAGCAATGAAAATAGTCATGGTTGGAGGTCACAATAGCATGGGGAGCTGTATGAAAGGGTTGCAGCGTTAGGAAGGTTGAGAACCACTGCTAAAGACAAAGAGTTGCTTTAGGCACTGGAAATACAAACTAGTGAGCTCAGATAGGAAGTTCAGGGGAACACTTGAACAGTAGGGCCAGGCTGGGTAGCTGAATGGCGGTGGGAGCCAGTCCAGAGCAAGAGCTGTAACTGCTGTCCATCCCAACAGGCTCCCACCTGGTGCAGACTGCAGCTAAGTGGGCTGGCAGACCCTCCCCACAGCCTAGGGAACCCGAGACAAGAGGGTTCACCACTGCCTTCACCCCCACGCAGAGGAATGACAGGGGTGACCAGGAGAATCCTCCACATTGGATAGAGATGGGAGAAGAAAAAATGGGAGCCATCCTTCTCCAGGGATCAGATACTCTAAACACTTCCCAAACTGAACCCTTCTTCACTCTGGGGAAAATATTCCTTTCGATCGTCCTACCCAGCCATGCTTCTCAACTTGACCGCATACTCCTCACCTATGGAGCTTTAAGACAACACAGATAGACTTCCAATGTAATGACCATTTAAGTTCAAGATGGTGCCAAAGCAAGAAGCCATACTTTGAGTGTTGAATTCGATCTTTTCCTGGGCAGGCAACTGGTGGTCTTGTCCTCTGGGCTGTGTGGGAAACAGCAAGTTGCCTCCTTAAGGCAGCTGTGCAGCCACAAGGGGCAGCAGTTGGCATTCTGTGCTGCTGTATCGATAAATTAAGAAGCTCGAGGGGGTAGATGCCCTCAACTCACCTTTGACTTAAGGTATTTCCAATGGCAGTGGGTTTATTAGCCTGCAACCTCACCATGAGTCAGGCACCGTCAGCCTTGGTTCTGCCTCTGACTCAGCCTGGACTGGGACCTGAGCATTGAAAGTGTTGAGAAACACAGTCGAAACCTGAAGATGCAGTCACTATTGACTGGCCTCCTCCTGGGTGGGAAAACTTACATATTTGAAAAGCTGATGGAAGGAGGCACACACCATACCCAGACACAGTGTGGTGAGAGAGGGAGCTCTCTGAGGAGAGTGACAAACAAGAATCTGTTCCATATCACCATCTCCTTAGCAGCACTGTGCATGCGAAAACCCAGGCAACAGATCTCGGGTCTGTGTGGAGAAATGTCCTAGAGCCTAGACTTCTGTACCTGCCCAACCCAATGTTTATATAAGGAGGCAAAATCTGAGATTTCAACTCACCTGTACCTCAGATAAAAATAAATTCTGAAGGAAGCTGTCTTACAAAACAAAAACAAAAACAAAACAAGGGAATTGACAGACTAAAATATGAAGAGAAGTGGTAGCTGAAATTTACCTTTAAAACCCAAAGAAACTAGGGCCTGAGGAGATTGCTCCCTGGGGAAAGCCCCTGCCACAAAAGGGCTAGAGTTCAGATCCCCAGCACCCACCAAAATGTGGGCGGAGCTGCCTGCCTGAGTATAACCCCAGCCTCCAGGAGCCAAAGCCAGGGGATGGCAGAGCAAGCCAACTAGCTAGACTCACCTAAGAGCAAGCTCTGAGCACAGCAAGAGACCCTGCCTCAAGATACAAGGTGGCAAGCAATGGAAGAAGGCAGGAGTATATTCACATATACCCACACTCACGCTAGAGCATGCATGCACACAGGTGTACGCCACACCTACACATACACATGCAAAACCATTGAGGAACGTCTAGAATATTCCAGAGGATACTAACTAAATACCAAAAGATTTCCTCTGTTGCATGTAACAAGCAGGAGAGTCTTCCCTTTCATGAGTCTAAGCATCCTGCATTTTATAAATATGATCTGAATGATTGTAGTTCTATACTATGCTGTGCTATATATAATAATATATATATAATATAAAGAAAATATAACTCCTCAGATTATCATTTGGTTATTCTATAATTCTGTAAATATAAATTTTAGAAACACATGATTGATAAAACAGAAAAGTCTTAATTGTGGCTCCTGGAAATAATGTGAATTTTATAAATCTAGACACTAAAAAGAATGTATGAAACCAGTAGTACCTAAGAAGAAAATAAATGGTGGTAATTTTTTACACGTGGTGGTGATTTATGATTCACTGAGAGTTACTCATCTTAACAGAGCTGCAAACACAAAATGAGTTCAGCAGCAACTGAACGTCAAAGTCTGAAGTGTAGCTTTTTTAATTAAAATGTTGTTTTAAAAATTCATACAAGAGTACTGTGTTCATATCATTTCTACCCTCTCCTCTCCTTTCTCCTACTCCTCTGGGGTCCCCTCTCACTCTCTCAAATGCATGGCTTAGCTTTAAACTTTGTACTTAACAGGTATGAAATAAAATGAACAAATTTGTAAATAGTTGTGAAACAGATAATTTAATAAATACTAGTAACAACCATAAGTGAAAACAGAAACTAAGTAGGAGAGTGGAAGATCGTGATGGTGATGATGGTGGTAGTGATGGTGATGACGATGATGATAATGGAAGGAGAAAGGGAGGGATGGAAGGAAAGAAGGAAGGAAGAAAGGGAGGAGGGTGGAAAGAGGGAAGGAAGGAAGGAAGGAAGGAAGGAAGGAAGGAAGGCCTGCCTTATTCTAACCATGTGTTTTCCCTCTGGTGTGTGACTATACCTTTGTAAAACAGATGTGCATCGTGTATTTGGAGCCCTCAGAAATTCATCCACCAAAACTATTAGAAAGTAACTCAAAACACAGTCTCTGATAATAAGAACTGCACAGAGACTAGCAAAACACGGGGATAGTCTTTCTAATGACAGGAACAGAAAACCCAAGAAGAGGAAATTAGATAGGTCATCAGTCTTTTTAGCTGCACACAAAAGTCAGAAGCACTTTTAATAAGAGCGACTACCTGAAACTGAGGAGGTCAGGGAATAAGAGAAGAAAGGAGCACTTCAGATGGGCAGGCACAGTGCTGGCTGGGTACCTAAGCTGGCAGGAAGTGGGACCAAACAAACAGATCTGTAGCTGGCCTCACCTGGTTGAGGAACAACATTTTCTGGCCAGTCTTAAAACACCCCGTGGTACACTGTCCTAAGATCCAGCTGCTGTGGACCAAATGTCACAATGATAGTTCTTAACTGCCACTCTTTATGTTGACTTTGTCACTTCAAATCTGCAAAATTCGATTTTCCATGACACTCAGACTACAAATGTACTATATTCATGCCCCTTATCTAAGGCTGAGTTGAAAATAAATACACTTTTTTAAAAAGCCATAGCTGTTAGTTTATAAAAATTAATGCCACCTTTGTAAATATTTAAATAGATTAATATATTTATTCAGTGGCAGAGAGAGAGAGAGAGAGAGAGAGAGAGAGAGAGAGAGAGAGAGAGAGAGAGAGAATTGATTCTATTAACAATTTCCCATGGAAAGAATGCAAGATTAGGTTTGGAAGACATCTCGGTGTAAACTGAGGGATCCCTTGAGAAAGGACCTCGAATTGGCTGGTTTATGTTTCAGCCAGTGTGTATCACAAGCATTTTGTATCATCTACAGAAACAAGGTCTACCAGATTCTGAACAAAAGTGTCATTGTGGCGCTCCTTCCTGCTATTGCTTGTACCCTTAAATGCTGAGTAACCCCACAATAACAGTGTCTATTAGGCAAAAAGTACAGTGGGGATCACAGATAAAACAGACTATACTGGGCCCTGTGGTCTACCACTTTTAACCACAGGACCCTCACGGAACTATGACACTATCCGCTCTTGTCCCTTAAATTTCAGCACATTTTCAGTACTTCTGTCCATTTCTGTGTCTTTATTTTATGTGTGGGGGTGTTTTTCCTGCATGTGTGTCTGTGCACAGCATGCATGGAGGGCTCAAAGGGGCTAGAAGAGGACACGGCATCTCCTGGATCTGGAACTGCGCGTGGCTGTGAGCTGCCATGTGGATGCTGAGACTTGGACCTGGGTCACCTACCAGAGCAGCTGCTGCTCTTCAGTACTGAGCTGCACTCCATCCCTGTTCATCCCTGTCTGTATTTTTACATTTTTAATATTTATTTTTAATTTGTTCACTTTACATCCCGACTGTAGCCCCCTCCCTCATGGCCTCCCGACCCCACCCTCCCTCCCTCATGCCCTCTCCTTCCCCCTTCTAGTCCTCAGAAAAGGGAGCCCACCTTCGCTAACATCTGACCTCAGCCTACCAAGTCTCATCTGGACTGCCTGCATCCTCTTCCTCTGCGCCCTGGCAAGGCCATATTTTTAACACCAAGTATGAAGCATATATTTTTTAAGGGACTGCTATCTCATGGGTTCTAGGAAAACATTGTTCCATAGAAACTATTGTGTCTCTCTCTCATGACAAACTCAATCCCTAAAGCTTGAAGTACAGTCAATCATAACGGTAACAAAAAAACGCTGAAGAAGCAAGTGATGCGGTCCAGGCCTGGTGATACACACCTGTTATCCCAGCACTTGAGAGAGAGGCAGGAGGAGGAGGAGGAGGAGCTCAAGGCCACCTAGATTACATGAGACCCTATCTCAAAAGAAAAGAAAAGAAAGGCAGGAAAACCCGAAAAGCTAAGTACTTGATCTTTTATTAGAGAATATTCATAGGTCCAACTTAAAACTTGTTCTTCTAAAGCTTGGTGCGCTTACTGTCTGCATGTGAAGATGAATTATAGGCAGAGCCACAGAGATCAACACTGAATTTACCCTTAGTTATGGATGCTGAGGATAAAGGGAGGCGAGAAAGATAGCATCAGACACACATCCTGTGACTACAAAAACACATAGGCATCATAACTGTCATCTTCGAGGCAGTCACTTCGGTTGGTAAGCATCACCAACATTTCAGCCATTCACGTTAGGTACTGTTTCTTTTTGTTGTTGGGTTTTGTTGTTGTTGTTGTTGTTTGTTGTTGTTGTTGTTGTTGTTGTTTTGAGACAGGGTTTCTCTGTGTAGCCTTGGCTGCCTCGGACTCACTTTGTAGACCAGGCTGGCCTCGAACTCACAGCAATCTGCCTGCCTCTGCCTCCCGAGTGCTGGGATTAAAGGCGTGTGCCACCACGCCCGGCGCGTTAGGTACTGTTTCTGTCTCAACTTTTAACATTAAGTATGAAACATATTATAACCCCTCTATCTGGGGCCATTGAGAATTGGAGCTACCCCTGTACTTTATTGTGTAAGAAGCAAGCTGATCATTTTAAATAACTGTTAGGGTGGCCTTCCTATAAATGGTGACTTCTGTCTCTGTCCGTGTACAACCTGTATACATGGAACCTTAAAACCAGGTTATATGAGTTACTTCGGAATTGCTCCTCTGAAAGGAAGTAAGAGAGCTGGCCAGATGACTCACCTGGTGTAAGGGCCTGCAATGCAAATCTGACTATGTAAGTTTGGTAAAGGAGGAGGAGAGAATGCCTTTCCAGAGTTTCCTGTGTCCTCCATCTGCTCATCTGCTCACCATGGCATGTACACTCCTGTCACCCTCCCCCACACACATACACCTCCAAGCACATGTATGTTATCCTTATAGTCCGGGCTCTCCCTTTCCAAACTCCAGGAGCCAACATGACTCAGATGCCCTCGGATGCTTCTTAGAACTCACCATTTAGCTCAAGGACTGAGACTTCGATACATAGTTCTTGCACCTCTGTCTGAGGTCTTTAAAGCCACATGAGCAAAGGATGGTCCAGGAGCCCTTTAAATGTATACAGACTCCACACATACACACACACACACACACACACACACACACACACACACACAGAGAGAGAGAGAGAGAGAGAGAGAGAGAGAGAGAGAGAGACGTATACATACACATACATATCGTATATTGCATATACATATACATGTACATGTAGAGAGAGACTCCTCTAATTGGTATTAAAATTGATTTTGTTGTTTTAGATTTTGTACGGTATCAGCTAAGCAGTGTTTAGCAGCAGTGGTCTACTTTAGAAGAAGGTGACTCCTTCAAAACAACAGAATTCCAGCAGAGTTCGATTTATCCAGGAACAAAGCTGCTGGGAGGCATAGCCAAGAGCTTTCTTAGTGACTTGATTGTTCCATTAGGAGTGCTCTCAGCTGCCATGGTGACAGGTACCATGGAGACAACCATGCTTTGTTAGATGCATCCTAGAGGATTCTGGGTATGCAGCCGTTGGGGGGGCGGGGAATTTCCCTGTCGCTACATCATAGAGATTATACAGTATGCAAGCCTTATTTTAGACTCGGTTGATCTAGGGTTTGTTTTAAATATTTGTTTATTGAGATGGACGTATCCGCATGCATGCAGGACAACATCCCTGTGGCAGTCAGAAGATAGCTGTAGCTTGGAAAAGTCATTTTTGTCCTTTTACCATATGATTTCCAGGGACTGAACTCAGGTTGTCAGGCTTGGTGGCAATCGCCTTCATCAGCCCTCCAGCTCTGTCTTCTCCTTCCTTCCTTCCTTCCTTCTTTCCTTCCTTCCTCCTTCCCTCTCTCCCTTCCTCCCTTCCCCCTCTCTCTTTCTTTATCTATTTTTTATCTGCCTGTCTGTATGTCTATCCATCTATTCACTTGCCTGCCTGCCTTTCTTGTTAATGCAACGAACAAGCATACCTAATAGTTCCAAGGGGAAAAAAGATTACATTGTCCACTCAGAGGCCTATGTAGAATCTACAGAAGACTGTATCATATTCAGGATACCTGGGAAGCTGCAGGTGTCTTTGGCAATAGGTAACAAGTACAGTGAGAATATTTCAAGCCCCAGCCTTTACCTTGGCAGTTCACTTCCCATAAATCAGTCCACTGTTAATTCTTACTTCAGCACTTTCCTTGTGCCTTTTTTTTTTTTTTCATTTAACTCTAGCAGCTACACATGACTGGTGCCTGGTTGCGCAGCCCAGAGCTTTGAGCTCTGAGGCTCCAGCATGGGAAAAGTGGCAAGCCTTCATTCAGCATTCACGAAGGAGGGGGCAGAAAGTGCTGAAGGGGTACAGATGTCTGTCCATGGGCCAGTTAGCCTCTGAGCCACTGTGTGTTATCTGCAATGATCCGAGTGTATAAATCCACTTTCTTTTCTTACACTGTAGAGCTAACATACATTCAGTTCAAAGACCAGTCCCAACATCTTATAGCAAGGGAAAGTTTGGGCTTTATATTGGAAGGTCAGGAAGGAGCAGATATAATTGTACCTAGAGGCTTTATCAGTAGCATTTAATCTTTAAATAAAAGTTCAGAGAAAAGACCCCTTTTCATACTTCCCTTACACGCCCCCCCCAATCCACTGCTAGGCTAAGCATTGGCTGCCTTCCATATCTTGCCTAAGCTGAACTTGCCCCCCTCAGCTTGCTTTCTAACATTTGTATGGCACCCCTGTTTTCTTCTTTGCAATCTGAAGGAAGCTATCTCAGCCCACAGCATGGCAGCCCTTGTTGTAAATAGCATTGACTAATTTATCCCTCTAAAGTGCTTAGAATAGCATTTAGATGCCAAGATACTTGGAGTGGGAAAAGAGTGTTATTTTTGTAAGAAATACTATTTTAGGGGACAGTGAACACCGAGAGACAGAAATGTACTGTTGTGTTTTGCTAGGAAATTTCCAAGCCCCCAAAAAAACCCAAAAACCTAAAACCAGTGCTACTGATTTTCCAGAGTTGGATAGTTGGCCACTTTCTCCTTGCTCTTGACTAGGGTCACTATTTCTGCCCTTCAGGTACTTCCTGAAGCTAGGGGGTAGGTGAGCTCTGAGCAGGTGGTTAGCTGACTGGAGAGAGAGAGAGACGAGACCCCCCATTTCCTGTAGAACCCAGGGCCACAGTTTGCATCGCCAAATCTCTATGCCTGGTCCTTCTACTGTCCTCCTCCTTAAGGCTGGTTTGTTGTTGTTTGTTTCTTAGCTTGGTTTCCAGATGTCTCTTGTATTAGGCTGGGGATGTAGCCCAGTTGGGATAGTGCTTACCCAACATCCATGACGTTCTGGGGTTGCTCTCCAGCATCACGTAAACTGGGCATAATGGCGCATGCCTGTAATCCCAACGCGCAGGAAATGGACAGAGGAACATCAGAAGTTCAATACCGGCTATATAGTGAGTTCAAGGCCAGCCTTGATACGGGAGAGTCTGTCTCAAACAAAGAAACAAACACACAAACAAAACACAAAAGTATTGTCAGGTTTTTATATTCTATTTTGTTTGTTTGTTTCTTGACTTTTCCTACTCTTATCTACTTAATACACTATTTGTCTTCTTAGACTACGTTTTTCACATCTTAAATCTCTCTCGTGTCTCCTGGGAAATAACTTGGCTGTTCCTTTGCGTCTCTATTTATTGCTTTTTGTCTTCAAAGGATAGCCACTGCCTGGAGAAATTGTCATGAGTGACCTAAGACAACCATGACAAAAGCCAAACAGAGAGAGCCCCGCTGAGCAAGTCTGAGGAAAATCAAGCTGTCGCTGCTTCTTAAATTCAAAGATGTAACAACTGTGAAAGCACACAGTTGATGCAGCCTAAGGGGCAGCATCCAAGGCAGAGAGAGACTCAAGCACTGGGGTTCTGAAGGCGGAAACAGGAAGTCCTGCAGACAGCTCTGAGAGGGTACTACCCAAGCCTCCTCACTTGGGAAAAGTGGCCGGGCGCAGAACAAGAAACAAGGACACACTCACAGCATGCTTAGCTCTTCCCTCCTGGCAGGGGCCATGCTGTGAAGAAATCCCATCTCCTCCAGTGGTAGCACCTCCTCAGATCTTCCTTGGGAGCCATTTTAACCTGTAAGAACAAGCATATCTGGGCCTTGTGGATTTAAAAACTAGCAGTTCAACTTTTTTTCTCTTTCTACCTTCTTTCCTTCCTTCCTTTCTTTTTCTTTCTTTCTTTCTTTTCTTTTCTTTTTTTTTTTGACAACATTAGAATAATCCAAAAAGATTAATGTATAGATTCCAAGGTTTCACGCCATTAACTTTGAAGTAGTTAAATATATATATATATATATATATATATATATATATATATATATATATATAGAGAGAGAGAGAGAGAGAGAGAGAGAGAGAGAGAGAGAGATTGATTCTCTGCGTAGCCTTAGCTGTCTTGGAACTCACTCTGTAGACCAGGTTGGCCTCGAACTCACAAAGATCCACCTGCCCATATCTTGACAGTTCTTGTTAGCGAGTACACTGAGTGGTCTGGAGGCAGAAGGTGAAGAGAGCAGAGTTGCACTGGCTCATTCTGTGGGCTTCTTTCCAGAGGTGCACTTTCACGCTGCCTGCCTCCTCTTTGACCGTCTCCCAGGAGCACTGCATCTTTGCATGTGCCCTTTGACTTTCACAGTGTGTGTGAGCCCCTGTGGCATAGCTGTCACATTTGACTCCTCTCTTGGGATTCTCTTAGGGTCTGTGCACTTCTCTGCTTCAAGCTTTGAGTTGTCTCTCAGGTCATAAGCTACCTGCTGATAACTGAGCTTGTTCCCTGGATGCTGGGGCTGCAGTTACACATGTGAAAATGATGTTCTCATGTGTATGCCAAGAAAATAAACCACAGCGAGCCAGGCGTGGTGGCGCACGCCTTTAATCCCAGGACTCAGGAGGCAGAGGCAGGCGGATCGCTGTGAGTTCGAGGTCAGCCTGGTCTACAAAGTGAGTCCAGGATGGCCAAGACTACACAGAGAAACCCTGTCTCGAAAAACCAAAAAGAAGAAGAAGAAGAAGAAGAAGAAGAAGAAGAAGAAGAAGAAGAAAAGAAAAGAAAAGAAAAGAAAAAACCCCCCACAACATTGGATATGTACAGAGAACCTGGAGTTTGCAAGATTCTGGCTTCAATCCTCATTGCTATTTATAAAAAAGCAAAATTGCAATCACCGTCAGAATGTGTTTTCTTGTGATTCACATCTTAGTTATAAAAATCAGAATATAAAATAACGTAAGAGGCTGGAGAGATGGTTGAGCAGCTGAAGCTCTTGCGAGCAAGCAAGAGATCCGGAGTTGAGATCCTGTAAGTGCTGTGTGGGTGTGGCAGCCTGCCTGGAATTCCAACCTGGGAAGGCAGACACAGAGGGTCCCGGGAGCAGGATGACTCCCAAGACTACCTCCATAAGAGAGCTGAGTCTGACTGACTCTATCTCAAAAGAATCAGGGGAACCCTGAGGGGACGGGCTACCTGCTAATGATTGCTATGAAGGGCAAGCAAGGGGTGTTGGCATTTGGATTTCCAGGAGCCTCTGTAAGCGCTAAGTCCTGCCTGTAATTCTGGTCTTTGCCTTAGGGTTTTATTGCTGTGAACAGATTCCATGACCATAGCAACTCTTATAGGGGAAAACAGTCATTGGGGCTGGCTCGCAGTTCAGAGAGTGAGCTCACTATTGCCATGGCAGGAAGCATGGCGGCACGGAGGCAGAAATGGTGCTGGAGAGGCAGCTGAGAGGTCTACATCTGAATCAGCAGGCAGCAGGGAGAGAGGGAGGGGGGGAGAGAGGGAGAGAGAGAGAGAGAGAGAGAGAGAGAGAGAGAGAGAGAGAGAGAGAGAGACTAGGTAGGCCTGGCTCAAACATCTGAAATCTCAAAGCCTATCACCAGTGACATATTTTCCCCCACAAAGCCATACCTACTCTAACAAGGCCACACCTCCTTAATAGTGCCACTCTCAGTGAGCCTATGGTGGCCACTTTTTTATTCAAACCATTTACAAAGATAGTAATTCCCCTTATGCATGTGAGTACTCATGTGTGTGCTGGTATACAAGCATGCGTGCACTTGTGCATTTGTGGAGGCCAGGCAAACAATCTCTGCTGTTCTTCAGATGCAACACATATTTTTTTTTCAATTAGTCTCTCACTGGTCTGGGCTTCAGTCAGTAGGCTGGCCAAACAGCAAGCTCCAGAAATCTGCCTGTGCCCTGCTTTCCACTTTTTATTAGGGATCCAACCCAGGTTCTCATAGTTTACTGGCTTGAGCTATCTTCCCAGGCCCTCATCTTTGAACTCTACCATTCAAAAGCCGTGGGCCCCTGGCCTGGCTTGAGCTTCAGCAACTTAATGCTTTCCTGGCTGTCACTTGCCTTCCAGTAAATATAAGTTTACGTGTCCAGTGTTTATTTACATGTGGTGATACCTGGTTAGGGTCAGAGAGGACTGGGGATGTGTAAATAGTGAAATTGGCAAGTAGCCGCATCAGGACTGTGTCCTGCTCTCTGCTGCATCTTCCCACAGTAGATCCCCAAAGGCCAAAAAGAGAGAGAGAGAGAGAAGGTGGCCTTGAGAGACTCCCAGCATCTGGGCTTCTGAGGCTCACTTTGTCTTTCCTGTGGTGATAGGCTCTAGCTGTGTACCGTCTGTTTCAAGAACGGAACAAGCAGGTGTCGAGAATATAGTATGTAAGGCTTTTTGCTCACTGTTCAGGGAGCAGCTGAAGACGGAGAGCACAGAGCAGAACCAGCATCAGTGCTCTTTGTGTTAACTCTAGCTCAGCCTCGGTAACCCTGTGACACCAAGGAGCTGTGGGGCCTTTCCCCAACGTGGACCTGGACCTTCCTGGGTTCAAACCTGCAGAGCCTTATTGTCTGGGCCCTGGGCTGGCTAGGAAATGTCAGTAGACAGTCAGGGAGTCTGGGGCCACAGGAGGCGCTCTGAAGCCAAACTTAGATCTGAAGTCTGCCTCTATCAGGAGGAACATGGGGAGTGAATCAAGTTATCCAGCTCTGGTTTTCTCCATGGTAACAGAGCAGTGTGTATATTCCTTCATTGTGAGATAATCCATGTGACTGTTGGCAGGCCCTGCTGTTTGCGGTTGCAGTCCCCCCAGTCCGGATAGCCATCCTGAGCTTGGCCCTAGATGGAGGGCTCCCTCTCCCCAGCTGGGCCTCTGCCTGACCTCATCTGGAGAGTGTCTTTAGGCACAGGTGCTTCTAACTGTATCTGACATATGGCCTTTGGCACAGCTTCCTGCTAGCTCTCCCTCCCTGCCCATATGATAATTAGGTAGTGTGCCCCTGCACAGGTGATAGGACCATGCTGTTTAATGCAAATCAAGTACCCTGCAAGCACCTATCAGAGTGCCTCCTGGCTGCTTCCCTTTTCCTGTATATTCCCTTCACTCCTGGGATAAAGTTGATCTGCCTCCCTGCAGCTGATCCCGGAAGCTGTTCCATCATGCTCACCCTGCCTCTGCTCCTCCTTGCCCTAGTGGGCTGACAGCCAACAGCCCCAGGGGAAGAGGAGACCCACATGTGACCAACTTAACTTAGGGCCTGTGACTTGGTATATGTTACCAAGTGCATTCTACCATTGGTATTGTATCATTAGAGTGCAATGTTTTCTCTGATCTTTCACTTTGACTTATGTATGAGTTACAAATAATCACTGCTCGCTGTCTTGGAGGGTTTTTTTTTTTCTTTTTGGTTTTTTGAGACCCTGGCCCTGCCTCTCCTAGAAAACACTCTGTAAACCAGGCTGTCCTGGATCTCAGAGATCCACCTGCCTCTACCTCCCAAGTGCTGGGATTACAGGCATGTACCACCATGCCTGGCCTATCTTGCAGTTTTAAAGCTAGGACCGACCGACCGAGGGAGACTTCCTGTACAAACTCTTGTACAAACTCCTGATAGTTGATCTTTAGTTGAAGTTTAAATAGGAAGCAAGAAGAATCCTCCACAAACATAGCGAGGCTGTCAAGAGAAGGAATTTTCTCCTTTTCCTTTCAGAAGTGTGGCGTTTTTCATATGTTTGCAAGACAAGTGCCCTTTTTAAAGCTTAGATAACAGTACCCTGCCCCCTCCCTGTGTATGCATTTCTGGGTCCCTGTACACTGACCAGAATAGCGAGTCTTTTGTAGATGCTGCAATCACTTAAAATGTGAGAAGATGGAGCGATAGGTGCTCCCAGTGGGCCAGTAAGGACACTGCCTCCAGGTGTGTGATGTAGCTTAGGACAGAAAGTCCTTAAAGGAATGTCACATATGCATAACTTTCCAAATTCATTGGTGTTTTAATGAGAGTTACCTCAAAAACATTTCAAGCAAGCCTTTTCTTTTAAACACATTCTGAAATGACTCATAAAACACCTGCAAAAAATTACTACATATTACTACACTTGGATATCACTGTCTTCTGAGAAAAATACACTAGTGGAGAAGACTAAGTTAGCCTATGCCAACACACGGTTTCATCTTTAGCCAAATGAAAATGTATTCTGTAGGGACGTTGAGCCTACAGTTGAAGAAGATTAGTCAAAAGGTGTGTTCATGTTCTTTTGATTTCAAAGTTAACAACATATGTGAGTTTTGCAGAATACTATCAGGCCTTTTTTTTAAAGACTCAAAGACCATGATTACAAACATTTTGCCTCAGCCCACATGAGCTAGTACTTGCTATTTCCATTATTAAGACAGAAGAAATACTTGTCGGGATCCTGAAACTTCTAGATCATTCTACCTCCTGAAAACAGAGGCTGAGTAATTGTTAAATGTGTGTGTATGTGCACACGCATGCATATGGATGTGCATGTGTGTGTGTGTGTATGTGTGCACATGTGCATGTGGGTGTGTGTGGGGGTGCATGTGTGTATGTGTGTGAGTGTGTGTGTGCATGTGCATGTGGGTATGTGTGTGAGTGTGTGTGTGTGCATGTGTGTGTGTGTGTGTGTGTGTGTCAGGGATGGGGGTGCATGTGTGTACGTATGTGAGTGTGTGTGTGCACATGCATGTGGGTATGTTTGTGTCTTACTGCTTTTGTTCCTTTGAAGCTCCTGAGGCTATGTGCTACTGAATTTTAGAGTGAGTTTGACCACAGCGCTTCTACAATAACTCACATTCTTGTCTTTTTCACTTTTTTTCTAATATAAACGCACTCCTGAAGTTCCACATCTTAAATAGTGAGTTTGGCTTTGTGGGTTCAAGTTGCCTCTGAGGGGGGAAAATTTGACTGCTGCTTGTGTAGCTTCCCAAGTTTTAAGATTAGTACTTAGAGAGAAAGGGGGGAGCAGCAGGGAGAGAGAGAGAGCCCCCTAGATATCTTAGGGGAGGTTTACAAAATTGCAAACGTTTGCAAAAATTTGCCGCTGCACTGTTAATATTTAATGAGATCATTATTTTCAAGCTAGTTTCTGGTCTTTGTTCACTAATGCACGTTCAGCAAAAGAGGCCACTTTGGGGTGACTTTACACGGTAAGACACTGCTTTAAAATTAGCCGCTCCCTCTTATGATGATTTATTGAAAATGCTTACATTGATGTGCAAGGCAAATTTTTGTAATAAGCATCCATTCAGTTATGCTAGTTGCTGTTGCGTTCCATCCAAATGGTCAGTGATGAGCTTCAAAGACAATTTCTAACTCATCCGTGGCTAGAAGAACGGGCAGGAGGCAGAAAGTGGAGTTGCTTCTCCCTGTACCAAGGAGACAAAGAAAATGTTCAACGGTGCCATCCTGATACTCACCCAGTATTAGTAGGAATGTTTCAGGTGCCTGATGGGAGAAGAATTAGCCAACATCACTGTGAACCATAAAAATCACCCCTGAACAAGCCCACCCACAACTCAGACCTAGAATACACCGCCTCAAAACTCTCAGCATCAGAATTTTCTAATTAGACTTTTCCTCATGAATATTAAAACACCACGACTTGAAAACATCACCAGTGGATTGATAAAGGCCCTTTCCTAATCTCCACGATTGTATCTGGTTTGTTGATAGTGTGGTCGCTACTTTTCACTGAGACCAGATGCTTGGCAGGGCAACTAAGGGCAAGTGGTTTCTTTTAGCTCCGCATTTCAGATGATGCAGACCATCATGGCAAGACAGGCAAGGTACGAGCAGAGCGGGAGATCTTCTCGGTGGCGGCCAGGCCAGGAAGCAGAAAGAAGAAGCCAACGCCAGAAGACTAACCTTCAACTGCCTGCCCCTACTGTTTCAATCCAGCGAGCCAGGCCTCACCTCCTACAGTCTCCATAGCCTCATCCTACACAGCAACTAGGAATGAAGCATTTGAAATTTGAGCCTGTGGGGGACATTTCACATTCAGAGGGGGATGACTAGAGAATATTTTGGTTTGTGTTTTGTTTTGGTGTGGTTTGGTTTTTCGAGACAGGGTTTCCCTGTGTAGCCCTGGCTGTCCTGGGCTTGCTTCGTAGAGCATGCTGGCCTTTTTACTCACTGCAGTCCAAGAATGTTTTTAATCATAGGAGTGGCCCCAGAAACACTGCTGTGAGGTGCAATGTGGTATTTGTGAGTCAGATTTAAAGTTATAGGGGTGACTGATGGTAACACAGATCGATGTCATTAGGAGAATTTTATTACTTACATGTCCTAGGAAAAGGGACATGCCACATCACAGAAGGTCATAGGGAAAGCATTAGGTTTTGATCAAGAGACAGAACTCACAAGAAAAAAGCATTGGCCATAATCTTTCTTGAGGGAGGAAAAGCAGGGCAGAGTAAACAGTTTAGGACTAGTTATTCTAAAGTATTCTAGAGAGTTTAGGACAACTCTCTAATTGCACCACACCTAGCCATGGGGCAATTTAGGAAGAAGAAATATTGTCTGGGTGTATGAGAAATAGTTAACAAAGTTAGCTTGCATCTATGAGTTCTTTTTGCAAGAAAATAGTTTACTATCTTAAGGAATTAGGCAGCCACTGGGAAGAGCATCCTCTGCCTGGTCCTGTAATCATCTCATGCTATTTAGAATGGCTGTTATAAGTAAACGAATAGATGCTGGTGATGAAGCTGAGCAAAAGGAGGTCTATATTGATGGAGGATGGACCAATTGGCGCGGCCATTGTGGAGAACAGGATGAAGTCTCCAAAGCTCTAGAACTAGATCTAGCATAGAATGCAGCAACACCAGTCCTGGATGTGTATCCCGTGGGAACAAAACCAGCAGAGCAGAGAGATGTGGGATGACCACATTTGCTGCCACAGTCACAGTGACTAAGACGGAGGTCAGTCCGGGCAGCTAAGAACAAGGAATGGGTAGAGCAACTGTGGCATGTGTACGCTGTAGGATACTATCCAGCCATCAAGATGAATACAGTCATATGATTTACAATGAAATGAGTGGGACTAAAGGACATTTTTTTGCCAAATGAAAATAAGCCAGACACAGAAAAATGAGCATGGCATGCTCTCTCTCTCTCTCTCTCATGTGTGGAAGTTGGCAGCAAATACAACAAAATGTTCACCTGAAGATAGGATGGTGGTTACTACAGGTAAGAGAGAGAAGGGAGTTAGTCAGTTCCTGTTGTGTGCAGGGAATTAAGGGTACACACCACTGATACGTGCAGTTGATATGCACAGTCAGACTTCTACATTTTAAAAGTATATAGCTAAATAAGTATTATTACAAGAAACGTGAATATCTAGTATGCACAGAGGAGGCTTATAGCAGAAATAGAAATCAAAACATATGATAAAGAAAATAAGAAACCAGAGGCGGATGGATCGCTGTGAGTTCGAGGCCAGCCTGGTCTACAAAGTGAGTCCAGGACAGCCAAGGCTAACTCAGAGAGACCCTGTCTCGAAAAACCAAAAAAAAAAAAAAAAAGAAAATAAGAAACATGATTAACATACATATACGCAATAAGGTCATCTATGATAATAATTTGGTTTACCAGGTTGCTGCGTGTCAGGTCGCCATCAACCCAACTGATGCCAGGCTCCCTAGGTGCATTTTGTTTTGTTGTAGTGTGGTTATTTGGGGACCCTTTTTTTTTGTTACTTCTCGCCATCTCTCCTCTTTCCAGCTATAGTCCATGAAATGCTAAATGTGTGCGTGAAAGAAACAAAACAAACCCAAAGATTGTGCTCTTTCATGTTAATTGACCAGTGATTGGCAAATGGCAAGAATTTCTCCTGAGCAGAGGGCAGGGGTGGATGTGTTGTGAGCAAATGAGAGAGGATCAAAATAACCAGTAAGTTAAAACTAAAACAAAACAACAACTACAAAACTCACAAATGATTGGTGGAAACCGTAGACCTTAGAAACCAACCCCAGTTATGAGCTTGGGAAGCCCAGAGTGGGGTGGGGGTGGGGGGTTGGAGGAGTGGGGGTGGGAGGATGGGGGTGGGGGTGGGGGGTTGGAGGGGTGGGGGCTGAGGGGGTGAGGGGAGACATAGTGTGTGTGGCGGGGAAGGATTCTGAGAGAAGTGTCCGGAAGGAAGCCCAGGAAAGGGCGAGCTGGAAGCTCTCTGGTTGCCCAGGGGCTCAGAAGAGGCATCCCAGCCTGTGCCAGAAGCTGTGTGTTGTGAAGGGCTGAGATGGAGAACAAGGCTAGCCTGGGAGTGAGCTAAGCAGCAGCCCAGGCTGCTCCTTAGGGTTGCCAGGCTGCCCCAGTAAGTGCTGCATGCATGCCGGGCAGATCTGGCGAATGAAGCAGGATTGCAGCTCCGACTGTGCAAGGTGTGTGACTGAAGCCTCCTAGAGAAGGCTGTTACTTTATTTTTCCCCTCCCTGTTTCTGAATTTTGTTTTTTTGAAAACTATTTCACAAAACAAGCAATCTGAACATCATGCAAATGATTTATATTTAAGTTAGTCACAAAGTTGCATAACCATCCAATTTCAAACATCTCAGCCGCCACATTCCATTTCTAGTCCCCGGCCTGGTCTATTTTCTATCCTGCCTGCCTCACCTGAGATTTTCTGTACACAGAATCGCAGCCAGTAGCCTTTATGGCTGGTTCCTGCTCTTACCTTTCCAAGGCTTGTCCTTCTTGTATCTCTTATCAGTGCTCCCTTGCTTAAGCCTGCCGTCAGAGGAGGCCGCCACTAAGAACTCCCAGCCCCAACGTAGTCAGGGTAGAAATTATAAAGCCCAAACCCACAATTATATCACACCACAGGCAGAAGCTTCCAAAGTTTCAGTGCAGTTGATTAAAGAAATTATTTCCTCTTGTATAACAAGGTACCGCCCCAAACTACAGGTGTGGCTGTGTGGAGGTGTTCTGATCAGCAGGATATATCAGCCTGGGCTGGGAAGCAGTTGATGAAATGTTTTTTAGTTCATTTACCAGTATGGCCTAATAATGCATAGTATTAGATAATAATAATAATAATAATAATAATAATAATAATAATAATAAATTATTATTATTATTTTCTAACCTGCTAGCAATCAATTAAGACACAGACACCTGTTATATTTTAAAACAGCCTTAGTTAACCTGGGGCAGGGCAGATATTAATCCCCTAAACTACTTCCCATTGTGGGGCAGGTATGCCCCAATCCCGTGCCATCTGCTTCTAATAATTTCTATCAAGATACCTCCCATCCATAATCCCAAATACTTGCTAATTATCATCATCTGGGCCAAGTCTCCATCCACACTGGCCATGCGCTTCTCCTCCACCTAACCCATGGCTCAGCCTTCTTCTTCCTCTCCTCTCCTCCTGTCTCTCCTCCCCCCAAAGCCTGGGAAGCTTAGCCATGCCTATCCCATTTGCCATGCCCAGGTGTGATGGCCTTCTATTGGTCAAACAGGTTAGGCTCTTAGGCAAGGTACAAAGTGGGGCACAGAGACCACAGTAATTAGCACCAAAATACATCAGACCAACCGCCAACAGAAGTTAGCTCAAACTAGAACAAAATGGAGTTACTTTGGCAAGTTAAGTTATGTCAGAGAAGTGTTCCGTAGTCTGCATACACTGATTTGTCCAGCCCTTGACTGACCGGTGGATAGTTTAGTCACTGTGACTAATTACGTCTGCATTTCACGTGTTGGGTTGTTGGATATAAATGCACGAGTGGAAATGCTGGGTCACACTGTAACTGAGGACTTGCCAGACTGTCTTCCAAAGTGGCTGTACAAGTTCACATTCCCGCCATTAGGTGCAAGGCTTCCAATTGTTCCACGCCCTTGTCAACACTTGGCACTTTCCTTCTCTTTGCTGGTACACATTGAGATGGGTGCAAAGTGCTGACTCATGGTCTGACCTGAGTTGATGATTCATCTTTTCAGGTGACACTTAGTCATCTTCCTTGGAGAAGTGTCATTTCAAACCCCTTGTCCATTTGTTGTTGTATAGTCTCTCAACAAAGGCCCTTATCACAAACATGAGCTAGATCACACTTGGACATCAAGCACCTTATCTACTGAGCCATCCCCTCAGCCCAGAACATTAAAATAAAACAACAACAACAAAAACAATTGCTTTTTATTTAGAAGTTAGGGGGCTGGAGAGATGGCTCAGTGGTTAAGGACAATCACTGCTCTTCTGAAGGTCCTGAGTTCAATTCCCAGCACCTACATGCCAGCTCTCAACTGTCTGATGATGTCTTCTGGAGTGCGGATGTATATGCAGACAAAGTACCCATATACATTAAATAAATAAATAACCTTTATTTAGAAGATACAGCAGTAGACATATTTTTGTAGTTCTTCTTGAGTCTATTTTGGTAAGTTAAATTTTTAGTGACACATGTTTTTGTCTAAATTCTCTATTTTACTGCCGTCTATGTAATGGCACTTCTAAAATTATATATGAATACATAATCCTTTTCATTTTAAAAAATGTTTCTTTCTTTTTCCATGTTCAATAATGTCAAAGATCTTCATATTTTACCTTCAGGAGCCAGCAATTGGCCTATTATCCTTCTCTGATTTTATTACTAGACTGTGTGCATGTTGGCCTGTGGGTATGCTCAATTGTGTGTGCTCAACACCTATGCCTGCGTCTGTGAAGGCCGGAAGACAGTCTCGGGGCCATTCCTCAGGTGTGGACGCCATTCCCCAGGTGTGGACACCATTCCCCAGGTGTGGACGCCATTCCCCAGGTGTGGACGCCATTCCCCAGGTGTGGACGCCATTCCCCAGGTGTGGACGCCATTCCCCAGGTGTGGACGCCATTCCCCAGTCCTATTTATTTACTTACTTATTTATTCTAATTAGAACAGAGTCTTTTACTCAGCTCACTCTCACAAGTAGACAGCAAACTCCCCAAACCCACTGTTCTCTGCCTCTCCAGTGCCAGAGCTACAAGCACATTTCACTAGGCCTGGCCATTTTAATGTGGTTTCTGGGGCTTAAAGCAAGTTCTTCCTGTTTTCTTTATGGCTTTTTTTTTTTTGAGACAGGGCTTCTCTCTGTAGCCTTGGCTCTTCTGGACTCGCTTTGCAGACCAAGTTGGACTGGAACTCCCAGCGATCCGCCTGCCTCTGCCTCTGCCTCCCCCAGTGCTGGGACTGCAGCTGGTGCGTTACTGTGATGGGTTCCTCATGTGCTAAGGCAAGCACTTATGACTACTGAGCTATATCCCCTGCCCTAAACTTTACTTTTTAAAGCAATTTTAGGTTCTACACACACACACACACATACACACACACACACACACACACACACACACACACACACACACACAATTAAAATTCAGAAAGTACCTTTATGCCGCCTGCCTGGCTCATAGTCTTCGTTAACAACAGCCCTTGACTGAGAGGTGCCTTTGCTATGTTGATGAACACGTGCTGGCTCCTCATTATCACCCAGAGTTCATAGTTTGCACAGGGAATTGCTCTTGTTTTGTACATTCTGTGGTTTGGGACAAAGTTACAGTGACATTGTATAACATAGCTTTGTTATGACCTATAATGATGATGTGGCCACGGCAGGGTGGCACCATGACAGGCCCGTGCCAAGGTGTCACAGCGGCATCATCCTTATAGGCCATAACAAATCTCACTGCCCTACAAGTACTCACTCAGTGCGCCACCATCCTTCCAGCATGGCCATGGACTATTTCACTGTGTTTTGGTGCTTAGAATGCCACGTAGTTCGAATCATACGGTGTAAAATATTGGCTTCTTCCACTTAGCAATATGCAGTTAACCTCCGTGTCCTTTAA
The DNA here is from genome assembly GCF_964271855.1 of Acomys minous. NCBI lineage: Eukaryota > Metazoa > Chordata > Mammalia > Rodentia > Muridae > Acomys > Acomys minous. The sequence goes on from NC_140489.1 coordinate 44,875,195, forward strand.
TGACTTAGGAGATCATTTCTTCTTAGTGTTGCCAGTGCCCGGCATGCCAGGCTCATTTGCCCATCCTCCCAATGAAGACTAACCCTGTTGGTTCTAAGTCAGTGCAGCTATAGGTAAAACTACTCTAAATGCTTGTGTGCAGGGTTCATCCCTTAGGTAAATGGCAGAGATCACAACTGCTTACTGTACAGAAAGGTCCTCTCATGGGGAACTGCCAACCTGTCCCTAAAGTTACTGCACGATTTTGCATTTCATCAGCATTTGAGAGTCCCTGTTGCCACACACCTTAGCCAGAATTTGATGATGTCAGAGTCCTGCTTCGGACGTTCTCATAGGTCTGTAAAAGTATTATTTTCTATTTTAAAATGCCGTTCTGTGGGGAAACAGAGGAGATTTTTTTTCATATGTTTACCACCTGCATATTGTCTTTCATGAACTGCCTAAAGGATTTGGGGCTTATTTTGTAGAAATTGATTTCTTATTATTTATTTTATTTCCTATCAGCCTCTCCAATTTAGAAAGCAACATTTTCCAAGTTTGATTACAGACTTAAGAAGAACTGTTGGTTTCTGTTTGTTCAAAACTTTACAGGTTGCTAGGAGAAAGCTTTGCTCTCAAACTTCTGGTGCTGTTTTTGTTACTTTGTATTTCATCCAGTGCCTTTATTTCCTTCTGCATCCTTTGTGTGCATTTACTTTTTCTGCTTCTAAAGCTTTACATTAATTTTCTATTTGCTTGCTTTTCTGATATATGCATCTTTCTGTCCTCTTTTTTTTTTTCTTTCATTCATCAAATTTGTGATGCCCATATATCCATAGATGTATGGCCATTGAAGTATGATTTAACTACTCTTAAAGAAAACCAACTTTCCTTTTCTTGGCAGCCACAAATCACCAATAGCCCTCATTAGGCACAAGAGTTCGTGTATATGACTCCCTCTCCTGAGGATTTGTCGGGCTTGAGCTTTCATGGTACCTGTGCATGCTGCCTTAACTGCCGCTGCCCTGGTGGGTCCTGAGGACACTGTTTCTTTGTATATATTCGCTACCTCTGGCTCTTCCACTCCTTCCACAATGATCCCAGAACCCTGGTGTGTGTGTGTGTGTGTGTGTGTGTGTGTGTGTGTGTGTGTGTGTGTGTGCGCGCGTGCACACGCGCACGCGTGCATGTGAGTGCATGTGTATATGCAGTATAGCTGTTCTGTTTAGAGATGAACATTCCACAGGCTCTTACTCTCTACGCCTTGGTCAGCTGTGGCCCTCTGTGTTATTTACAATCTACTGCAGGCAGAAGCTTCTCTGATGAGGATTAAGCGATGTGTTAACCTACATGCATAACAATAATTATGTCAGGAGAACTTGGTTGTAAGACCTTATTGCTAAAGACACCAAGTGTAGGAGTCCTAGAACATGGAAATATTAAGCTACTGCTGACCTGGAAGCTGCATCCTTACTGGATAGCTTTAGCAGTGCTAAGAAGTGCTGTGAATGCTCCTGGGGGAGAGAAGAAACCATAGTTTTACCCAGCTATGAGCCCTGTAAGCTACAATAGTGACTGGGCTGGCAAGATATTCTCACTGGTACAATGGTGGCATGACCATGAACTAAGTAATCACTTTCTAGTTGGATATAAGTCCTAATGTATAAGATGAGTCGTAACTGGCACCATTGTTGGGCCAAGAACTGGAGGCTGGACGGGTTAGGGTTAGGGTTAGACAGGGTTAGGTGTAGGAGAGAACCTATATTATCATTCTGCCAAATGGTCCTTCTTGTCCCCTTCTAGCACTCTCTCTGAGGTGAGGCTGGCAGACTTGGGATGCTAGCCCCGGTCACCGCTGCTGAGTGCCCCTTCCCCTCCCATTTCCTTGCCTCCATGTTTCTCAGGTTCAGTATGATAGACGTCATGATACTGATAACTTATTTATCTTGTTGAGGAGTTGACTGCTGATCATGAGTCTAAGAACTGATGCCTTTTGTTTGTAAAATCCTCCGTGTGGGTCAGTTTATTCACCCCCTTCACTGAATCGCCTATTTGAAACTCCGGAGTCTTTTCCTCCTTTATTGACAATGCTGTTTCCCCAGGGCTTGTCACAAAGTGACCCCTGCATGTGCCTGGAATTACGATTTGCCTGCCAGGAAACCTCCCGTCATTCAAAGTGGTGGTGTTCTTTCTTCTTAGCTCTCAGCGCAGTTGTCACCTCCACTCAGAAGCCTGTCCCGAAAGCCCCTCCATTCTGCCTTGTGTACCCACTCTGCCTTTTCCGACAGCCTTCCAGTCGCCTCTGTCTATTTATAGCTTCCAGGTGAGAAGCTCCCTTTGTAGCTAGAGGCGCACGCCTAGTACTGCCTCCATAAATATGTGTAAATCAAATGAATGGATGGATGAAAGAATTAATCCAGAAACCAAAGTAACAGTCTGTACTCCCCAGAGGTGACAGAACCCAGAACACGTGAAAAATGCGTTTTCTGAATTGTAAGTGCTAATCCATGATCTCAGCCCCCACAATTGCAATTCAGGCATAGGCTTGTTACGGCAGTGAAGGACCAAACTGGCTGTCTCTTTAAACGTTCTTATTCCATATACCATAGAGCCAAATGCTTAGTGTTCTTTGATCCTAGTGAAGTCTATTTTTACTTCTGTGCCTTTACTTCCAATTGCAATGCTTCACAGAACATTTTAAAAAAAAAAATCAAGATGTTCTAGGGGAATGCTCGAGTCGGGCTCAGTCATTCATCCAGGCATAAAAGCTCAAGGAGTCTCTGAATATCCTTTCTCCCTACATCTCAGCCATCTCTTCTGCTCTTTTTCTTCCTTTTCCTCCCTCTCTTCCTTTCTCTCTTCCCCCTTTTTCCTCCTTCCCTCACTTCTTTCTTTTCTTTTGCTTGTATGTCTTTTTTTTTTCCTGAAACAAGGCCTTGTTATGTTATGAAACAAGGCCAGCTGGCCTCACAATTCCCTATCGAGCCTCAACTCCCCACTTCTGGGGTGAGGGGGCTGCCAGGCTTTCCCCTAGCCTTCACCTGCTCTAACTTTTCCTTACAAGGTAGGCCCTTGCCGGCCCTCCTTAGAAAATAGCAAACACGCACCAATCTCATCAGTGAGAGGCTGGAGCACTGGGAGGCAGACACCACAAAGTCAGTGGGCATACCGCCGCCCCCCCCATCCCCCACCCCCCCACCCCCCACCCCCACCCCCCCCACCCCGCTCCCTCGCATTCATCTGAGTCTCTGGGATGAGATTACAGAATTTGGTTGTTTCGTTTTCTTCAAAACAGGCTGCGCAATGCACGATCCCATCTTGAAACCTAAAGAAAATCGCTTCCTCTCCTGGCAGGCACCTAATCTGGGAGAGTTCTGAGCTGGCAGTGGAAAAGGCCCCTCTGTTCCTCACTGGCTCAAAGAAGGCTGTGGCAGTTCCTGCCTGCTCTTAGCACGCTTGTTTTCCTTTGCTACCCGCTCTCTTTCACCTCTTAAGGAAATTTACATATCTTTTGTACCTGGGTAATTGCTTCAGACTTGGCAAGGGTTGTCAATCAGTTCTGGGTCCGGGCAAGCAAAGAAAAGTATCCATTTGCCATGTTTGTGGGAAGCAAACTCTTACTTCATGTGGCAAACATGGAAAGCTAGAGCCTTTTGTGTGCTGTGAGAGTCCAGAGATGCCCAGGGCTGACTGCCAGGTAACTGGTGCAGCACAGTGCGGCGTAGGTCTGAGACTCTGAGTCCAGCCATCCGGTCCTGTGTCATCACCAAAGTCTGACTCCCCCAACCTTTAACTATCAGATGACCCTACTGGCTTTTCAGTTCCCATAAAACTACTTTCTTCAGATTTAGCACGATTCAGAAAAGTGTGTTTGTTCAGCTAAACCGCCTTTTCTAATTCATGTTGTGGTCAATAAAAATGTGCAGCCCAAGGATTCTGACATGATTTATCCTCTGGTTGAGAAAGAGCCCCCCCCCCCGTTTCCCTCCCCCCCCAGTTGTTCTTTGCTGGGAGTGTGCTGAGCTCAGCTTTCCTGCTGAGATTAGCAATATACACTATTCAGTCTGATTAGCAATATACAGAGTTGCTGGAAATGTGAAAGAGCACTTAGAATTTTGCTATTTATTGTCCCTTTACTGAAGGGATGGTACCTGCTGGCACCTTCACCTAGAAACCTGAGGTGATTGTTGGGCTGGCAGTGCCTCCTAGTGGCTCAGGCTCCAAAGACTGAGAAGTCCTTGGGGCAGCAACAGACTCTTGGTATCTCCTGTTCAGCCCTCTCCTCTCTGAGACTGCATGAGACAGAGGAGATTTTGATGCTGATGAGCTCATGGGCATTTACCAGATTTTTCAGTAGCCTGCTGACTGAATTCCCAACAATGACTGGCTGTGAAATGAAGAAAGAAATGGGGTGAAAGTGGGGGACAGAAACAGAGCAAGGCCACTACAACCTGTAGCGGTGGATTTGAAAAGTGCTTTGTCATTGTGTGCTCTGAAGAGACCCGGTACTCTTCCCTTGTAGAGAGGTTAGCTACCCAGAAGTGTCAAAATATCCCCGTGGCCATAATTAGTAAGCTTCCTCAGGCGTAGCTTCAGACGCTACAGTCACCGGCAGAGGGGCCCAGCTGGTGTTTTGTAACCTCGTATCCTGAAAAGAATGTGCATGACTCCAAAAGATGATATTTTAAAGACCGTATCCTCCTAACAAACAAGCAAAGAAGAAATCCTGCCTTTCAAGCACAACCTGCCTTAGGCCTTTGCCAATCCAGGATATGCAAATTTGAATTTGACTAGATCTCCTTGGAGAACTGGGGAGGCATCTAGAAGGCTCTACTCCTACAGGAAGGGGGAAAAAAGTACTTGGTGAGAGTAAAGGCTATGTCAGAGGAAAACAGAACAGGAAATGTAGCCTTGATGACTAAGAACTCCTCCTTTGGAGCCGGGCGTTGTGGCACACGCCTTTAATCCCAGCACTCTGGAGGCAGAGGCAGGCGGCTTGCTGTGAGTTCGAGGCCAGCCTGGTCCACAAAGTGAGTCTAGGACAGCCAGGGCTACACAGAGAAACCCTGTCTGGAAAAACCAACCAACCAACCAACCAAAACCTCCTCCTTTGATATCCTTAGGGTTCCCCAAGGTAGAGCATCCCCAGTCCTCATGTTTGCCTTGTCTCCCAATGAACCCCATCCCAAACCGTGGGCATATTCCATTCCTATCCGCTGCTAATTTACCTTTCCTGCATCACAGCACACCTATGTTCTATCCAGTCTCCCAAGATCTTTGTGTACATTCCGGTAAAGCATTTACTGTGGAGGCGTGCTATGTCCCGAATATAGTCAGCCACTGTCCACTGTTCTCTTCCTTCTATATTTACTTTTTGACAGGGACGCCAGAAGCCTCTGGTTAGCCAATCTTGGAAGCCAACCTTATCCGTCAAATTATGCACGTCCCCTCACCCCACTGCGCCCAATCCCAAAGGTGGCATCGTTGACAGAAAGCCCTTTGCTCCTCTGAGTTCTGTTTGAGGGTCCTCCAAACTGATCACCCCTGTCAATGAACAATGGCCCCATGTGATGTACCAACCCTAAAGGGCTTCGACCTGGAGCTCCCAAGCCTCACGTTCTAATATTTATTTATTCCGTCTACAAACGCAGGAGAGTTAAGGTCCTTTGGGACTACAGTAAGACTCTACCCAGTAATGGTTGCTTGGACAACGGCAGGATGGTAGCCACAATCTTATTCACAAGGTTTTAGGTAATTGTGGAATATTCCAGACAAGGGGCAGAATTTGGCACTCCTTTGGAAGATTCTGAGCAGCAATCTGTGTCCAGCATTTTTTAGAATTGGGGCCAGCAGAGGCGAGTGAACATCGAGGACTAGTGGGCATTATGTTGTAAGCTCTCGGCATCTGTACCGCCACATGTCTTGGCCAACAGGTTTCATGTTCCTAAGAAATTTCTAGACTATGCACCACACTGGTTAGGAATAGCCCTCGTCTCCTTAGCTGCCATCTCCACGCGGGCGTGCCTTTCCTTCCTCCCTGCTCCCCCTTCTTCCGCAATCCCTCGCCGCCGTGTCGCCCCGGTACCTAGCCTGCGCGCGCGCGCGCGTCTCATCGCCTTTTCACCGGCTCCATCCGGAGGGGCTGCTCCTCAAGGCTGTCTAGCCTGCGCCGCGCTCCCGCTGAGCAGCCGCATCCGTGCGCGCGCGCGTGGCTCCGGGACCGCGCTGATTCGCTGTCGCGCTTTGTGGCGCTCGTGCCCGCCCGCCCCTTGAGCTCGCGCCCGGTGCCGCTTCAGTCTGCAGCCGCGCGGCCACCGGATCCCACCGCCGCAGCCCGGCAGCGACGCGGAGTGCAAGCTCAGCGCCTGGAGGAGAGCCACGGCGAGCCCGCCAAGCCCGCACCATGCAGGCCACTGCCGATTCCACCAAGATGGACTGTGTGTGGAGCAACTGGAAAAGTCAGGGTATTCTCTTTATTTCGGTAGTGCATGCCTGCGGCGCACGCGGAACCGCGATCCGGACTCGGCCTTTGTGCATCATTTCACCTGTGGGACCTATGCATGCTTTACACCCAGGAGCTTTCTGCGGGGCGTGGGGGGGAGTAAACCTGTTCTTGCAAAATCGACATGGATGATATTTGCCTACCCCCTTGTCTTTGTCCCCTCCCAGTTCACCCCTTTGTTTTCTTGTGTGTTGTGGCATTGTAAATAATGCATCATTTGTCTCCTCAGGGAGCTTTTCTGGCCTGATCATTCGGGACTTGTTTAATCTCTCAGCCACGGAGTTAAAGTGCTTCCTTATTGTTTCTGCATCGCAGTGCATTTGTTTCTGCCCAAGGGTTGAGATCAGAGCCATTAACCGAGAGGGCATCCTTAAGGGGGAGGGACACACCCATCTCAGGCTTTTTTTTTTTTTCTTTTTTTTTTTTTTTGATCACACAAAGGAAGCTGGAAATGCAGACCAGCTCTCCAAATCCTGAAAATATGATGGCGTAGCCACTTATAAGGGAGGTTCAGTATGAAGTATTCTGGTGTTTGTGACTGTCATTGGAATAACCTATGCCATTTATTTGTTAACAATGGGTTGCCGTGAAATAAAAGGAGGGAAAGCAAAGCAGCGGTGGCTGCCCTCTGGTCTAACAGATTTGTTTAGAAACGGTCCATATTAGCACTGGGTGTGGCCGCCCTCCATCCTCGCCTTTCAGCCATTTTTATTCAGCCTCGTATTTCACACATCCATCTCCCCTTTGTTACAATTAAGATTTTTCTCCCTCACCTTGCTCATTTTGCATGAGGAGGAGGAAGGAAGAATTAGCAAGAATAAATTGTGTGAGGTAAAGTCAGGGGTTGGTTAGCTCCAATGTCTTTTGATATTTAACAAATACAGTTCTGAAGAAGGCGCATTTGATGGAACCTGCAGGGGTTTGCAGCATCCTTGGGGACCAGGCGCACTCGGGTGTGGTAGCTCTTTTTATTTTATTTATTTATTTATTTTTTACTAAAAATGTTTCTTTCATCTTTAATGCTTCTGTAGGATTGTTTTCTTATGGCTTTTTTTTCTTAAGAAAAGATAAAAACACAAATCTCAGAATTAAAGCACTCTTGCTTTGGCTCTTGTTTGTTGAACTGGGTGGCAATGGTATAAAATACAGTAAGCAGTCTGCTTCTAGCCGTGTGGTCCTATTAGAAATATGACTGTCAGAAGTAGATAGGTGGGACATAAATTTAAAAGCCAATAAATAAGAGATGAGCAGTCAAGGGGTGTAATTTTAGCAAACGGTGACAGCTGCATGGAGCCGCATGTGTTGAATAGAGCAGCTGCCTGTGAACATGCTTTGCAATATCTCCTTCTAGATACATGTGCTGAGGCCCATCATTTGGATGTACACACTCTGCAACCAGGTCTTCATAAGAATCTCAAGTTCAGATGGACGTGAGGACTGACGATTAGTATTCAGTTCCGGGCATCTTCTATTTTAAACAGAAGTAGATATGGAAAGATGGCGGGTTTTTTGTTTGTTTGTTTGTTTGTTTGTTTGTTTTTTGTTTCATTAGTATAGGTAACTGAGCATTATAGCATCACAGAGCTAAGGGGTTTACACTGGTTTATTTTAAATGTTGCCGTGAATATTTTTTATATAAAATCAAGAATTAGTATAAAATGCAATAATTTGCCCTCTGAAGGCAACTGTGTCTCTTTCCAACCACATGGCTACTTGTGGAGATTAACCTGGAACTGCTAGAGAGCCTTTATACCCAGTGACCTTTGATTGTCATTAGATTCATTGATCTTTCTCCTCTCAAATAGAACAAAGACATTGACTTGAAAATTGACTAATAGTTAACTAGGTGGTTCGGTGACACCAAAGAGCCGTGGTATGAATGAATTGCTCCTTTGTTGTCCTCCCCTCCCTGTCAGAACTTTCACTTTCCCCATAGACTAAACCTACAGTAAATTCTAAACACATCTTCACTTCAGTTCCATATCATTTAAAAGCAAATAGTTCTAGTCCCTGGCAGCCTCCGAGAATCACCTGAAATGCTTTAAGAACACAAAGGATGCTGGGCTCCACCCCTAGCGCTTAGCATTGTGGTTTTTAAACAAACAGTCCTACGATGAGCTTAATGTGTATACAGGGTTGAAGCCGCTAATGACCAGTAATTCCTGGGGTGTTCAACTCTTAGGCCAGCAGAGCTCAGTCCACAAATGGCATGGGTGTGTCCTAGGAGGCACTGCCCATACCGTGAGAATCAGTCGCCCCTGGTGAAAATGTCCTGGAAGTGTTGAGAAGCTTTATGTAGATAAAAATGTGTGGGCCTTAGGCTTCCTCTGCATTGTTAACATGTTCACCTACAGATTACATCAGAGTAGTTCACTGATATGTATCATAAAACTAGAGTGCAGGGGTCAGTGTGTGTGTGTGTGTGTGTGTGTGTGTGTGTGTGTGTGTGTGTGTGATATGATTTCAGCTAAAGGCAATAATTCATCACAGTTCATGCCTATAATACCAGAACTGAAGAGACTGAGGAGTGAAGATAGTTCAAAGCTAGAACAACATTGTATCACAAACAAAAAATCAAAAGCAAAAAGGGTTACAGAAAAAGGCTAAGTCGGGCATCGGCATACACACCTGCAATCCCAGCATTAGGCTATAGAGACAGGAGCACCGGTTCAAGGAAGCCATGCTCACACATTGAGTTCAAGGCCAGACTGTGAGATCCTGTCTTCAAAACACAAAACAAACAAACAAACAAACAAAACCTCTAAAATTTTAAAATTTACAGAATTCAATTTCCTAATGGAGCTATTCTTACAGTTTACAACAATCTTAATAATTTTGAGGCAATTTTACTGCTTTTGTTCAATCCTCTCAAATCCTGTGCGTGGACGTTTGTTTTCACATTTTCATTTTGCAGGTGATAGATGAGGCTTCTGTCAGGTGCACAGCTAGTGACAGCCCGAGCCCTGCTTCCCACTGTCTTGCCATCTGCCTCTGAGGTAACTGGTACTCTCCTTGGTGATTTATCTAAAGATGAATTGTCTGCATAATGCTGAAGAGCCCTCATAGTCTCAAGTTTCTGTTTTGCCAAGGATCTTCTCTCAAATTCCCAGTTGACTCTTGGATGGCGGGAGACTATACGAAGTTAAGCGAGACTTGTGAGAAGAGGTAAATTCAGCAGTAAAAGCGGCTCTTCCTCAGAGACAAAGCTACACGTAGCAGTAACGCAGAACGCATGCCCCTCCTACACAGCTGCCGTCCTCATCCCCACCATCGCTGGTTGAGCATTCTAAATGCTTACACGTATTAGCGACTAGTCAGTACTTGTAGCACTTGGTCCTAAGCCTCCGTGACATTTCCTGTCCTTGTATTGGGCGGGGGAATTCAGGCCTTAAGAGAGAGAGGATCAGCAGTTAGCCCTGTATTGGTCTTCAGCCACACCACTTAAATCTAGATGATGTCACGCAAGGAAGAATGAGCAACATCCATCCGTAGGACTCTCTCGCTCTATTCCGTCTTTGGATTTCACTGTGCTCAGCAAATTTAACAGGTTACGTCTATGGTAGCATGGCAGTTTGACAATCTGTTAGGTGCTTGGTGCGAAGGCTCAGCTCCTACCTTATTGCACCATGACTCCACCAGAATGCAAACTTTTGATGAAGTTTTTAGTTGTTCTTTCAAAAGGAAATATTTTGGAAATTCTGGGGTAGCCTACAGTGCTCTATGGAAATGCTTCAGGATTGACTGTCTGATCCAAGTGTTACTAGATGAAACATTTATTAAAGATCCAAGCATCCCATAATATGTGGCAAACATACATTTTAGCTACAGAGGTGGAAAGAAGTAGTCGTTTTTTTTTTTTAATTGCACGTGAAGGCTGGGGAAATAACTCAGTTGATAAAGTTCTTGTTGCATAAGCATAAGGTCCCAAGAAGGATTGCCCAGAGTTTGTGCTAAAAAAAAAAAAAGTTCACTAGTGATCTTAGCCCTGAGGAGGCAGTGACAGGCAGGTCCCTTGAGATTACTGGCCAGCCAGACTAGCCTACTCAGGGAGCCTCAGTTCCCTTTGAAAGACCTTGTCTCAAAAAATGGGATGGATGGATCCTGAGGAGTGAGACCCGGGGGGCTTTTCCTCAGCCTCCACACAAGTACACACATTCACGCTCACCTGTGCACCCATGTGCACCCACACCTGTTCACACATACAAACACGTAAGAAAATGCAATTTGATAGAGACAGTTCTGCATTTACATATAGAGGCAGACCAGTCTTACCTTTGGCCAAAGCCAGCTTTTTATTTAGACTCATTACTAGAATATGCCAAATATTACAGCAAACTCCTCTGCGGTGCAGATTCTAATGAGAGCCCATGGGAGCCTGCTCGGCTGGGGCTCTGGGACTTTCCTTGGTGAAGGAGGACTCCAGGTACGCAGATAAAATTACAAATGTGTATTGCCTGGACAGTTGGATACACTGGAAGAAAAAAAAAACAATGTTCTATTTCTTTTTCCATAGCATCTCTAGCATTGTCAAGAGAAACTTTGGAAGGGCATGTATCAAAGTTTGAGGTGGAAATGGCTTTTTTTTCCCCTTCCCTGACAGTTGATGGACACACACTACAAGTTTTTTATTTTTGCTAAGAGAAGTTCAATGAAAGCCACAAATCACTTCAGTTCCTACCACCCAGAGTTAGTCAGTATGAATACAGTATCAATCTGCCTGTGTATACACTTCCAGAAATGTACATAATAAAGACGAAGGTGAATACTAGACATAGAGGGAAAAGTGATATATATAAAATGAGATATGGAGATCTCGAAAAGAATTTTTTAAATTTTCTTTTTCAAGACAGAGTTTCTCTGTGTAGCCCTGGCTATCCTGGAATTCGCTTTGTAGACCAGGCTGGCCTCCAGCTCATGTAGATCCACCTGCCTTTGCCTCCCAAGTGCTGGAGCTAAAGGCATGTGCCACAATGCCCAGCTCAAAAGCAGTTTAAAACGATTTAACATAAGAAGCTGACATAGGGCTGAAAGAATTATGAACTTCAGATATATATCTCTATAGCATGAACTATCCCTAAAATTAAGGATAATACTATGATAAATATTAGCAAGTTAGAATTATTTTAATTATGTTTTAGTTTAAGCTACATAGATGGACTTTCTATAGTACCTATTTTAAAAATCAACATTTAAATGGATGAGATAGTTTGACGAAAATGCTGGTCAATATTCACATCTTTAAATCTGTTCTATTTCTCAGATTTTTGTGAGTTGATACTTACTCCATAAAAACCTGCAGCCCTCTTTTATGACGGGCATTATGAGGAGTATACATAATACAAGTTGAGGGTGAAATACTCCACTACAGCAAGCTGGCCTTCTTTCTTTATTTTTAGATACTCTTTCTTTGGAACATAAATATGCAGTAATGTTTTAAATTTCTTTATAATATCATTAAAATTTAAATCCACAGAACCCAAGCAGAAACAAAACAAAACAAACAAACAAAAACCTATTAGACCTTGAGTGTGTGGTTTTCAGGATATCATCTCCCTATTGAGAAAAGAATATTCTCTTTGTCTCGGTCTCTGTGTCTCTGTCTGTGTCTGTGTCTCTGTCTCTGTCTCTCTGTCTCTCTCACCAACCAAAATTCCCATCTCTCCCAGCCTGTAGGGCACATGCCTACCCCTAATACGTTCCTTTCATACCACTGCTCTTCCAGATATTTTGAAACTACAGCAGCCATTTAAGAAAATATGGCTTCCTTATGATTAACTCACAATCAAGGCAAAAAAGTTGACGTTAATGATTCTGTAAAATACATATTCTGCCTGATTGTGTCATGGTTCTTCTTGCTATAGGTAGTTTATTGTATATATGTGTAATAATATAAATGTATATGTAAAAAATAAAAAAATTAATTGATTAAAAAAATACATATTCTGGGCCCAACATGGTGGCTCACACCTATAATCCTAGCACTCAGAAGACTGAGGCAGGAGAATTTCCATGACTGTAAGGCTACCCAGCACTCCAGAGTGAATTCCAGGCCAACCCAAAGTGATAGTATGCCCCACAATAAGCAAAATAAATGAAGATATCATCTAACTAGATGACAGCTAAAAACAAAGAAAAACCCCAAGTGTTAGCTATCACTAGATTTGAGGTTTACCAATCTACAGCTTGGTGATTAGATTCTTGAAAGATCAGAGATAAAATATGACCCATGTACAAGAGCACGGTAATTTAGCAAAAGGGACCAGATATGAGGAGAAGTCATCCCCTTGTCATACACCTTATTAGTTCCAGAAATCTTTTTGCTGTTGTGATTTTGGTCAGGATATGTCAAGCACATAGTTCAGAAATCAGAAGAGAAGCACCTGTCTCCCTCCACGGATCTTCTAACCCCACGCCACAGTGGACTTAGGACAGCGGAGAGCGGACTTACGATCTTGTGGCTAATTACAGTTGATAACCAAAATACACGATGAACAAAGTTTTGCATTTTGAGCTAGTCAAACAGCTGGAAGGAAAAGCACGTGGAGACACTCAATTCTCTCTCTCTCTCTCTCTCTCTCTCTCTCTCTCTCTCTCTCTCTCTCTCTCTCTCTCTCGTCTTCTTATGGCCTCAGCCATCATGTTTCCCTTCAGGCAGCCACTTCCTCCCCCACCACAGTCTGAGGAGAGGCTCTTGCCAGTGAGGCCTCCCCTTAGCTTAAGGTTTAGAAGAGAGTGAAGCTGGCTGACTTAAGTGTGTGCATCGTGCCAGGCTTTAGTTCCTGACTGGGTTTCATAATGGTGACCCTGGACCTAGTTGTCACCAAGATCTCCTCACAGTGAGGAGAGAACAGAAACGCTACTGATTTCGAGCTTAAGGATAAGAATCAAATCGCTTCCAGCTCAGGGAAGAATGGTAAGGCTTCCTTAAACATCTAGTCATTCCCGTCCATCCAAGCCAAGAAGCATCCAGAAGGAATCAGTCATACTATAGCTGTCTTCATTTACTGAAGAAAGGCACATATGCTGCTGTTGGCTGTGGCTTTGACAATCCAATTCTTTATTTTCCTTTATTCCTCCAAAGCTCGTGTAGAGAATGCATTAACGCTGGGCCCTTTTACTATCTAGAGGAAAAGCTGAGTTTCTGCACCTTGCCTTTCAAAGCATCCACAGGATTGCTGAAACAGCTAGAAATAGTGTTGGCATTTTTTCCTTGACAGCTAGATCGGCCGTGTTTAGGTGGTATGAAGGGCGGGCCTGGGAAAAGGCATGGTGAGTTCTGCCAGCAGCTCGCCAGCTGGGCTCAGGACTCCTGGACTACCCTTTGAAGTCCCGCTGCGTGGGAGCCTCTGTCACGGTAAATGGAATGAAATCCGCTAAAAGGCAACGTCTTTGAAGGTCTCTGAAGTAGTCTACTGCACTTCCATTATGATTCAACTGTTTAATGTAAAATGGGGGATTAGGAGGGCAAGTCATTTTAGTGTCTCTGTGTCAGTGCTCTGTGGTGATAGATTGTTGGTCTTAGGAAAATCAGGCAGAAACTGGCTTTCCCATCATTCCTTTGGACACTGGATTGGCGAGGGCTCAGGTTTATGTGGCCTGCTATTAGCTCTCATCAGGTGGTTGGTCACTGCAGTCAGAGTACTGCAAGTTGGCCAAAAAGTTTGTAACCATCCGTATCATATTATTTGTCAGTGACACTTTGCTTGAAATGCTGATATTTCTACAGAAAACCCTTTTTTTTTTTTTTTTTTTACATTTTCCTACTTGTGATACAGTGGTGCCTATAGTCTTTTCTGGACTGGGGTGGTATTCGAGCTTGATAGTGTATGCTTTTAATCCCAGCATCAGGAGGCAGAGGTAGAAAGGACAGATATCCAAGACCAGCCTTGTCTACAGAGTGAGTTCAAGGTCAGTCTTGGCTCCAAGAGATCTTGTCTCAGGAAAAAAAAAAAAAAGAAAAAAGAAAAAGAAAGAAGTGGATCGATGATGCAGACAGTTGTTTAATTTATTGCCATTTTATATTTACTTATGCCACATTTCATTTTATAAATAAAATATGGATAGCTGCACTACTGTCTTCTTTGCTTATACATTTTTAATAAACTTTCTAAATACCACAGCCACTATTGGGGTCATAGAACTGTGTGCATCTTGGGTCACCATATCTAAAAGAATTTCCAAACCAAAAGCATTTGGGTCGCCGTAAAGGGCTTTCTGTCCAGAAAAGGTGACAGAGAGCTTAATTCCCAGTAATTCTAAAGACAGAACACTACTCTCTCATCACCATCTCTGTTTTTAGTGAGATTCTGAGGGCCATTGGCACTCTGGTTTAATGACTGATATTGAGATTCTTCAGCTCTCTCAGTTTGTCTTTGACCGTGTTTAGCTCTGGTCCCTGGTGGCTGTGCACTCATTACCTGTGGTCCGTGGACTAGGATGAGTTCACCAATCCTAGCCCATTTATGAAACTGATGGTAGAACCCACTGGTGCATGCTTTCAAATCCAGTGTGCTGCCTCTTGGCTTGCAGCAAGGTGGCCTTAATTATTAGAATTGTCAAAGTGATGCAGTGATGCAGTGATGCGCCTGCCCTGTGAGCATGCTCAGTGAGTATCGCTCTACTGTTCAGCTCCCTCTGGCTTTTCTGCGTGAGAATATTAAAAGAGGAAAAACCACCTCTGCTTTGCTGTAACCAGGGCACGTGGGGCCGTTTGCTGCAGTTGTAAGGTTACTAAGGAAATTTTATCCGAGAGCCTACTCTTCTGGGTCCACTGTGGTCTTCCACTTTGTGTCGTTTATAACACAGTAGCACAGACTCGGTAACTTGTATAAAGAAAAGCTTATTATGGGCTATGGTTCTGCAGGTCCACAGCTGAGGTCCTGACCTGGTGGTGGCCTTCTTGCCGGCAGAGCCCTGAAGTGCTACAGGGCATCAGGTGACAAGAAACAGGGAGCACACTTATGTATGAGTGTCCTGGTCTCTCTCTCATTGTAAAGCCACTGGTGCTCAGTCACAGAGGCTCCACTTTGAGGACTTATTTCACTCAACCCTAATCCCTTCTCTGGGCCTCCACTTCTAAATCCCTTAGTTGGATTAAAATTTTCACCCTCTTCAACTTCACAATGGGGATTCAGTTCTGAAGTGAATTGCAAGTGGGGAGCAGGCTATCTTCAGACCGCAGCAGGTATTACAAAGCTCTCTCAACAGAGTCACGTCACCCCCATCAGAATTCAGACGTGAGAAGTCGGCATTTGGAACGCAGAACACAGAAACTCCCTTCTGCGACCACAACTTCAGCACCTCCCACCGTTTGCCAGCACTCTGGCCACACATGGCTACTGGCCCTCTCCCAGGCCATCTGTCTCCCACTGTAGGCCTGGGTCACAGGCACTGTCATTTTCACATCTGACCCCTTGGATTTTAGTCTCCTCTCACTGTGTACTGTGTGTGTCAGTTCACAGCCCCAGGCCAGCCCAGTATCTGCTGACCACAGCACCCGGAATGGAACCTGGTGTCTGCAGCAGCTGGAGCCCTTGACTTGAAGGAAAGCCCCTCTGCCATTTGGTGATCCTTTTCCTCATCCTTTTTGGAATCATCATTATGTATCAGGATCACCTAACAGAAATACTGTGTAAGCCGCGCGTAAATACTTAAATTTTCTAGCAGCAACAGTGAAAAGTCAAATGGGCAATATTAATTTTGATACAATATTCCACTTAATCCAACATACCCAAAATTATTAGCTTTATAGCATACAATCAACAAGAAAATCATTAACCAGACATTTTACATCCTATATATATATAAGAAGCTAAGCCTAGGTCCCTGCATCTTAGTTCGCGCTTGCAGAGCATCTGCCCCACTTGCAGTCAGCCACATTCACACGCCCAGTAGCTGTGTGTGGCTTGTCACAATTTTATTGCATTAAACTGGCTTCACCCTTTCCTACTGTCATCCAGCCAGGCCCCCTAACCTCCTCAGACTCAGGATGGCCCACCAACCATTTTCCATGTGGAATCAGAGTGCAGTTTCAAGGCAGTCCACATCACTTTAACGTATCCATGTCCATATGTTTCTTTTCCTGAAGTCTCTCTCATCCCTTCTTTTCTTGGGAAGAAAGGCTCTGACTAATCCATCCGTCTTCTCTGATCCCTTGCTCAATCACCTGTCTTCTCTTTTCAAAAATCTTCCCCGATGTGATTTCACTACAATCCCGGCTTTTTCTCAACCAGCAGGTGCATACAGCTACTAACTCCCCAGATGACCATCTTCTCTGTGTCTCGGAACTTCCAGCTCCCTAGGCCCTTACCACCCCACCCCACTACTCCCAGCACGGCCCCCTGCACAGTACCACATGACCTTCTGGTCTCCAGTCCCAGACGTCCTCCCTCCCCTTAGTGTGGCTGCAGTATTTCCCGCGGAATGCTGGGGAGCTTCTGTCTTCGTAGATACTGAGATCTAGACCGCTGTGTTTGCCCGAGAGCACCCAGGATGCTCTGTATAGCTCCACTTCTGTCTAGCTGCGGCTTCACCCTAAATTGTCCTTCAGCCCCTCACTCCTCAGAAATTTCCTTCCCTTCCAGGGCTTCGACGGTTTCCTTCTTTTGTGGATGCAGTCAAATGTCCGTGGTCTGTGCTATTTACTGACTTTCACTGCTGCTGGTTTGTCAAGTTTCCAGCAGCCTGCTGTGCACAGACACCGGAACAACTCTGAAGATGTGGTACCAAAGGCCATTTTAGCTTGAGGCCACTGAGACAGAACCTTAAAATGTGGTTCACTTCCAAGCGTGTAAAAAAATTGGCTTTGTGTATAACTACCATACTTGGCTGTGATTCCTGTCTCATCATGCCCCAGGCTGTGACTCTACCTCCAGGTCTCATGTCAGAATCTAGGGGCTTAAAAACAAGAGTCATATTCACCCCAAAATCACACTAGTATTCTCCTTTTGTTGGTGATGGTAGCATCTTGTTCACTGAGCTTGGAGATGAGTCTCATCTGTAACCCCTCACTGCTCCCACAGAGCGTCACTACTGCTGTCAATTACTCCTGCATGCTTTCCTTATCCGCCCCATGCCCTTAACAAACTGCACTCCAAGTTTGCAAAGCAAACCCCCACTTCTTCCTTCAAACCACTGCAGGACTACCACAACTCAACTCAAATTTCCTCCTACAGTACAGATAGACTGGCATTGAGTTGGGGTTTGTTCAAATGACTGCCTAGTCATCTCAGACAGATCTCCACATCCTTACAAATACAGAAGGAACGGTTTATAATTGCTTGAGTCCTGTACTAATTGGAAAATTAGTGATCATGAAACGATAGACATGGACTTGATTTTACCAAGAGAAAAACAACCCATGAATAGCTACTTGTGAAATCAGCTTAAAATAGAATTGAGGTGCCATTTAATAGAAAGTGAAAAACACAACTATTTTGTTTGCAAGAAAACATCAAATTTAAGGGTTGGTTCTGCTTCATTGCATAGTGAGAAAATGCATTTAACTTTTAGCTGCCTCATGTAATATTCTGCCTGTCTAATAGGGTTTGTGGTAAGGCTCAGATGAAATAACACATTAGAGGACTCTGAACATTTTAGTGTCCACATAGATAATAGTGACACAAAGTACTCAAGGGTCCAAGCCCACCCTTTACAAGATGTCTTTGTTGATTGACTAAATAGAAGCTTCTCATCCTCTCAAGATGATGGGCAGATCTGCTGGCTGATGGCCAAACACCTGGACTCAGGTGACCTCTCTACCCATAGATTCTTCCAAGATAGCCCCCGACTGGGTGACAACCACTCTCAGCTTTTGTGCAGGTGGCCAGAGATGTAGAAGGCTTTTCTAGTCGGAACCTATATTGCCAACTTAGCAACTCATTCAGTGGGGAGTCAAGTGGAAGTGGCAAATCCTACCTCTTTCTGGTCTGAAAACTGCTTTGCAGAGCTTCCATACTCCTTCGTTAGTCACAGGGTTGGGGGTAAACCACCTTTCCCCAGCTCTCACAGTACTTCCTGAAACCTCAGGCTTCCTTACGAGGTGTCTGCATCCCAATGTGCCTGCCCGTGAGGTCACACTGATTACGCATAGATTACAGTCACTCCTTTGTAACTGTAAAGTCTTTCCCTGCTTTCAAACTTCATATATTATTATGGCCCTGTCTCCCAGCACAAAGGCTGCTGCTTGGCTCTTCCTCAGTGGAGACTGACTCAATGAGCAGAGCTGCTGGAGGCTGCCCATAGCCAAAGACCTTCAGCCCCACACCCAGGCCTGCTTGAACCTACTGCCACTGAGCCTGTCAAGAGGAGCCAGGCCATGTGGAGATCTTTCCCTCTCTCACATCTGTCACCTGCTTCGGGCCTGTAGGAATTCACAGATAATTTCTTCCCAAAGGTCTTCTATACCTGAAAAATGTTATACTTTGGTACTCTTCTAAAGGGAAAATTATTTGGGCAGATCCTGTGAATTCATGGTTAAGGAAAAGCAAGTCTTTTCATACAGTTTCTGGATGGATAGATAGA
Source organism: Acomys minous (assembly GCF_964271855.1). Taxonomy (NCBI): domain Eukaryota; kingdom Metazoa; phylum Chordata; class Mammalia; order Rodentia; family Muridae; genus Acomys; species Acomys minous. Next base: position 44,894,198 of record NC_140489.1, read on the forward strand.
TAGATAGATAGATAGATAGATAGATAGATAGTGACTTTCATGGCAAAAAGAGAGTTATCGAAAGATTATTTTCTAGTGGTCAATCAGTGTGACAGGTGATTGGGTAGAAAGAGGCTTTAGCACAGCCATGACTTCTGGAGTCAACTTGTGTCCCTGGCCCAACTTTAAAGAAGAAAATAAAAATCTTTGTTTCATCCCCAAACATAATTTTGAGCTTTACCTTCCTCCACTGCTTGCGTCAGAGAAGTGTCATAAGAGAAAGGGACTCATGGTTGGTTTGTTTGTTTGTTTGTTTCAAACAAATGGCTGTCATCTGGTAACTTTGAGCTGAAGCCATTGAGGTACCATAGTGGTAGTGCAAGGTGATCGGTACAAATGACATTTTTTTCTCTTCAGCCTCAAACTGCTGGGGGCCCTTGAGGCTGGGGAAAGAGCCTCTTGCCTTGCAGCCCCCTGAGATGAATCTGCTGGGAGGAGGATGTAGCACTTTGCTGTACACTGTTCCCATGTCACCTCGTTAGCCTTTGGTCGCCAGCAGGGGTGGCGTGATACTCTTCCAGTACAGGCTGATCATCTCTAACATACAAAACTGCAGATGACGGTATGCTGCAAATGACAAGTTCCATACCACGAAACTCTGCGGCCTGCACAGAAATGCTGTAAAAAGTCTAAAGTGGTCTTCGCACTGTGTGTGTCTGTTATATATGAAACATAAATGATTTCCATGTTTAGACTCAAGGCTCATGTTTCCAGAGGGTCACTGTCTGTGACCACCATGGTGGGGAGCATGGCAGCAGGCAGGCATGGTGCTGGAGCAGTAGCTGAGAGCTCACATATTTATTCACAAGCAGGAGGCAGAAAGGGAGACACTGGGAACAGCGTGGGTTTTTGAAACCTCAAATCTTGCCCTCAGTGGCACACTTCCTCCAAGAAGGCCACGCCTCCTAATCCTCCCCACACAGTTCCGCCAACTGTTTGAACCAAGGATTCAAGTCTATGAACCTATGATGGCTTTTCTCATTCAAACCACAGCAGGGAGTATATAAAAGTTTCATGCAAATGTCAGCTGGGGCTGGCGGCACAGTCCTCTAATAATTATTATAATAAAATAAGATTTTAAAGAGGTTTAAGAGATAGGTTAAATGCCTCGCTCACACATGAGAGGCCCTGGGTGCCATCCCCAGCACTCCAAATGTCAACTTCAGGCATTGTTACGCAGCCACGTGCCTCGGTTTCTCCTGGATTTTGGAAGAAAACGATTTTTGTTCAGGTGCATGTGGTATTGGCTGAGGTCACCTCAACTTTCCTTCCAAAGGCACCACCTTCCTTCCCAAACTCTATCTCCTTGCTGCCTAGTCTCAGTGGTAGCTAATCTGTGCATCTGCCAGCCACTATTGAGACCAAATGTTGACAACGGGCATTCAGCTATGCGTGTAATTCGTGTGATCAGAGGGAAGAACAGGCCCTCCAGACCTCTCTGTATTCTCAAGTCTGTTTCACAATCACATACTCCCAGCCACTATACAAGGATTGTATGCCACAGAGATGCTTACACACACCAAAAGCAGTATGCTTCCTTACTGGGGTCATGGCTGGAGACTTTTCCAAATCCTAATGGAGTGTCAGCAAGTGTCCCTGGTGTCGCTGTCTCTCTACTCACTTCCCTCTAGAAATCCAAATGCCAGCCCCAGCGGCAGCAGAACCGCCCTCGGTCTGCCTGGGTCCTGCAGGAGTTGAGTGGTGTGTGTGTCTGTGCTCCCTCCCACAGCGATTGACCTTCTGTACTGGCGGGACATCAAGCAGACAGGGATTGTGTTCGGGAGCTTCCTGCTGCTGCTCTTCTCCCTAACCCAGTTCAGCGTCGTGAGCGTCGTTGCTTACCTGGCCCTGGCCGCCCTCTCTGCCACCATCAGCTTCCGCATCTACAAGTCTGTTCTACAAGCCGTGCAGAAGACAGATGAGGGTCACCCTTTCAAGTGAGTGCCCCAGGCTGGCTAGACCTCCCCCTGCCTCCCTGCCAGCTCACAGGGATCCTGGGGAACTTTTCCCTAGAGCTCCGGGAACCTTCTGCAGTTTTCCTGAACCCCTGTTTTTTACTACCTAACGTTTCTGTAACAAACTCATTCTTATCATAACAATACTGGGTTACAAAAGTAATCACAATTCATTGTCTATGTGTGGTGTTTGTAATTTTTAATTTTTTAAATTACTTGTTTGAATTTTTAGGCTTACTTATTTTACTTTGTGTGTGTGTGTGAAATGTTCTGCCTGCACCACACAAGTGCCTGTTGGCTCCTCTGGAACTAGGGTTAGGGATGGTTGTGGCACTGTGAGGGTGCTCGGAATCGAACCCAGGTCCTCTGGAAGAGCAGTAAGTGCGCTTAACTTCTGAGCCATCTCTCCGATCCCATGCCTTTTTTTTTTCTTCTTCTTCATTTAAAGAGAATTTCAACAAATATTTAATCCAACCACCTTCATAAGACAGGGCAGGCACTGTAATCCCTATTTACAGATGGGAATACTGGAGTTCTAAGAAGTAAAGTGACATCCTCAAAGCCACATGGCCAGTAAATACTATAGAGTGAGGACAGTATGTTGGCATTTTTTATTTGAAGGTCCAAGCTTCTGAGTGGTACTAGGTTCATGAGCAGCCTTACCACATACAGACACAGGGGAAGTTGGGGTAGAGGGAACACTGAGGTGGGGGGGGAAAGTTATGGTCTTACCTTGCTAAGATATTTTATTTTTAATTAATTGTGTGTATGTGTGTATGTGCTCATGCATGCACACATTTGTGTGCGTGAATGTACATGTGAGTAGATGCCCAAAGAGACCAGAGGTATTGGATCCCCTGGAGCTGGAGTAACAGGTGCTTGTGAGTTCTACAAACTGACTCTGATCCTCTATAAGCATAAAGCTCTCGTAACTGCTAAGCTGTCTCTTCCGCCTTCCCTTCCCAGCTTTTTATGGCAATCCGTGAGCTGCATAGATATACAAAGCATGACAGAGGGCAGCGTTAGGCTAGCCAGTGGCATCCAGCCAACCCTATTGTAGTAAACCGCTCCATCTCAACTGCAGGTGGTGAGCCTGGTTGCCCAGCTCAGCGCAAGAGTCACACACACCTGCTGACTGGCCATAGGCTCCACCACATGCAGCCTCATTTTATATAATTGAGTGACAGCTCTGAGACCTGGATGAGACATAAAAAGGATGCTGCAACATCTGGGCCAGTCTCCAGACTTCACCAGGGCCGCCTCTGCATGGACCCTTACTCTGCCTTGCCTGTCAGCTGAATCAAATCCTCCATTTCAGCAGGGCCTCAGCAAAAAAAAAAAAAAAGCCCTGTTTAGGGGTTGGGTACCCTAAAGGTTGAGGCTGCTTACCAGACCTTCCTTCTCAGCATCTTGGTCCTGACCTCAGTGCCAAACACAGTGATAGTATGCACACTCATGGTACCTCCTGATGCGTGCTCATGATACCTCATGGTACAAACTCATGGTAACTCCTGGTGCACTCCCATGGAACCTCATGGTGCGCACTCATGGTATTTCATGGTGCTCACTTATGGTACCTCCTGGTGCACACTTATAGTACATCCTGATGCACACTCATGGTACCTCATGATGCATACTCATGGTACCTCATAGTGCACACTCATGACACCTCTTTCTAATGTTAAGTTACTAGGCCATCCGGGCTGTGGCTTGCCTTCACATATTCCCATACCCACATGAGAGAGCACAGAAGTGGCATGTCTTTGCTTCTAGCAGCACACACATGACCCAGATTTGATTGGCACTAGCATGTGGCTGCAGTCCCCAGCTCTGCCCTTCTGCTCTTCCTCAGTGTCTGTCTTAGCCATCCATGCGTCATCCACATTCTATGTCATTGTTTCTATAACTGCCATGTGCTTGTCTCCCACAGCTGAAGCCTGGGAAACTTGGGTCCCATTTGGCTTATTTCCTTTGGTACCCAATTACAGGTTTCCTGATCGCTCCTGTATCTAAGGAAGGCACTTATCGCTTTGTAGTCGTGTGTAGAGAAATCAGTAAAGGAACCGACTGCTCACCAGTCTTCCTCAGCCCTTCCCAGTTTCTCTGAGTTATTAGCTCACCCTGTAATACTGTGTTTTGTAGATGGAGTCACAAAGCCCCCAGAGAGTCAGAAATGCTGCACTCCACATGTACAGGAAGCAAGTGTGCATGGTGTCTATAGCCAGCAGCTATAACCCTTGGAGATGACCCAGCCACCGTTCTCCCAGTGTGACGTGCACTTACTTGGCCCTGGGGTGCAGCAGCCTCTGTTCAACCCTCTAATGGCGTTCTCTTGGGATGGCTTGTTGACAGGGCCTACCTGGAGCTGGAGATCACCCTGTCGCAAGAGCAGATCCAGAAGTACACGGACTGCCTGCAGCTGTACGTCAACAGCACTCTGAAAGAGCTACGGAGGCTCTTCCTCGTCCAGGACCTGGTGGATTCCTTAAAAGTATGATGGCTTCCTCCCCTTGCCTTACAGTCTGGAGTTGTTCTCCCGAGAGGAAGGATGGGACAGGCAGCTACAATTCAGAGTCTACAAAGCAAGCCCCAATTAGTCTAGAATCCGAGAGTCTCCGGTTGTGTGGCACCATGAAACTCATCCAAGCTAGTCCCATTTCACAGATGACAAAACTGTGGCTCAGAGACATTTAGACACTAATCCAGGGTTGCCCGATTTAGGAAAAGGATTAAACCTAGTTCTAGACATTTTACATGGGAGGGTGTAAGGGGTAGATTCATAAGCCAAGTTCTCAGCCCATCTCCTAATTAACCACTTTTAAGAATGTGAGGAACACGTATATACTCCTGAGGATGCTAACAGTAAGCCCTTCAGACCTCCTCGGATTGAGCATTAAAATGGAAAATCTGCACCCAGCACAGAGCATCACACGTGCGCGCGTGCGCGCACACATACACACACACACACACACACACACACACACACACACACACACACACACACGAGGGCTTCGGGGGATGGGCTTTATTTCAGGTAGTCTCACTTCGTCTAATGCAGTGGTTCTCAACCTTCCTGATGCTGCACCCCTTTAATACAATTTCTCATATTGTGATGACCCCCAACCGTAAACTTTTTGTTTCTATTTTATAACTGTAATTTTGCTACTGTCATGAACCGCAATGTAAATATCTGTGCTTTCTGGTGGTTTGGGGGTCGAGACTCACAAGTTGAGAACCTCGGATCTAGTGAGTTGCTTTTTGTTTTTGTTTTTGTTTTTATTTTTGTTTTTGTTTTGCTTTTGTTTTTTAAATGGGCTGTTTGGACCTCCCTGTGACTTCCTGGTTGAAACAGGACTCAGCAAGCCCAGAGCAGAACTGGGGGCAGGAGGGAAGGTGGTTATGAGTTATGCCATTAAGGGATGCTTTGTGCATACTGTAGCATAGAGATCTCATCTATAAAGGCCAAATAGGGCTTCAGGGCATATTATCCCCACACAACTTGGGCACTATAGCATAATAGTAGCAGAAGACAAACCGTCCATGAAGGGCTGTGAGTGTGTACCAATAAAACTTTATTGATAAACACTGCAAGTTAAATTTAATCCAAACTCACAGAACATTGGAGACTACTATTATTTTATCTAACCATTTAAAAGTGTAAAAAACCCTTCTTAAACTCTGGGCCCTTACAAAGGCAGCTAAGAGCTGCAGATTGCCAAATGCCTGGCTTAGCCTCTCATTTTCCTGGGTCATGATCCAAGGTCTCCACAGGACCAGAACGGTGAGCTTTAGACACCTTACTGTACTCTTATTTCCTGTCAAAATCATTTCTCAGGAATCCATTTCCTGTTGCTGCCCATTTTAGCTAACTGGGACAGATATGGACCCCCTCTGGGAGGGATGGTGGTAGGTTCTCTGACTGTCCTCTCATTCTCCAGTTTGCAGTCCTCATGTGGCTCCTGACTTACGTTGGCGCGCTCTTCAACGGCCTGACCCTGCTGCTTATGGGTAAGGACTTCCTGTGCCTCACAGGTGGCAGACCTGGTGCCTCTGTGGCTGTCAGCCTTCAGCTTCTTGGTAGTGTGCTAGGAATAAACACCAGATCCCCTCCCCCATACCAAGTACAGCAAACCCCTCCCCCACACCAAGTAGAGCGTATCTCCCTTTCAATTGTAGTTCAGTTAACAATGGATTTTTAAGTGTGCTTTTCTAAATTTCCAAACACACGACTATATTGGCTTCTAGTATTACATCTACAGTGGCCACTATGGGTGGGTCAGAGGTCACCAACTGTCATCTTGAAAGGCCACACTGGGCCATTCTAGGAATGATGATTTATCTACAGAGGGCTCTGCCTTTGTTTTTCTTATGCCCTGTCATCTTTTATCTGCAATCCTTTTTTTTTTTTTAAATAATGCTAAGGTCCCATGACTATATAAAACGTGTCTATGAGTATCCTGCTGATACTTCTCAGAGTTCTAACGGTATATTTGTTTTCCCCCAGCTGTGGTGTCAATGTTTACTCTACCCGTGGTGTACGTGAAGCACCAGGTAAGTTGCAGGTGGGGTGAGGCATTCGCGTGAACTTTTAACCTCGTGGTGTTTGGATGAGCTCATGATGTCTTCCTCTCTGTAGGCACAGATTGACCAATATCTGGGACTCGTGAGGACTCACATAAACACTGTCGTGGCAAAGTAAGTTATATAGCGGAATTCACAAAAAGCAGCCACGCCCTGACGCAGGCGTGGGAGAGGCAGGATGTGAACAGCAGGTTTGAGTTATAGTTTACTGCCCGGAGTCATGCATACATTCTCATCTCACTTACATGTTTTCTTTAAAAAAAAAATAAGTATAATATTCAAACCCTCGATTAAATAAAACTGTTCATGGCTTATCCCAGATATCATAACGAATCCATTTAATCGAGTTAGTAATACTAAACTTTCCGCAGGGGCTGGCCCCATGTTCAAGAACAAGACAGAGGGGAGAAGAAAGAAAACCTAATTTAGAAACCGTTAAATAAACAGTCACACTGAAGTAAAAACACGTAATAAACATGTTCAGTCTTTTGAACAGTGACTGCTACTAATTTTAAACCAGCAAAATTATTCCTGAAACTTGAGTGGATGAATAATTTGTTACCTAAGTATTTTATTATATATAATCTTTTAACTCCACATGTTTGTATTTGTTTTATTCTACTGCTTGTTTAACCTTCTGCCTCTAACAGGCCCTGCTTTATGGAGCTGCCTATAAGATGTTTAGAGAAAAAGATGTCAGGCTTACATGTCCACAGCTGGCATGGTCACTTAGCCTATGGCTTCCCAAGTTCTCACCTTGTGTTCTTAGGTTTGTGGCCACCTACCAGGATAACTGTGCTTCATTGGTAGTTGGGATTTTGTTTTTTGTTTTTTGGGTTTTTTTTTTTTAACTAAAAGCTGAACTATCAGCTACAGATTCATGTCGCAACAGGATTCAGACTCAGTCAATATATAAATTCCATTTAGTAATCAAATCATTGTATGGCTGAGCCTAGGGTGGTCAGACTCAGGTGGTTCAGACAGTCACATCTGCATGAAAATGAAACCATAGGAAAGACAGTCACTTCTGCATCCTGCCGCGTATCTCAGGCCCAGAGGCTGCCGTTCTCTTTTGGTGCAGAGGACATTTTGACTTTTGTGGAGCCCCGTTTATATTTGTCTCCTTGGAGTCGTGCAGAACTCTGTAGGGCTCAGGGCTCAGTTTGGAGGTATAACAATTCTCGATGTATTTCACAATGCCTGAAAACATCACCTGGGACCCACATGTGGCTGGTGTAATAAAAGCCAACAGATGAAGGAAAGAGTCATTTTATGTGAAGAAATGACCAAATGGCATGATGTAAAAAGTGCTGGCATTTAAGCCTGGAGTCAACTCAAAGGCAGAGAGACCTATAGAATTAGAGTATCTGGGGTTGATGGCCTACAGTTTACATTTCAGTGAAGATCCTAGGTAAATCTTGGGAAGCTGGAACTATGTTTAAGGCTCCAGAAAATATGAGTAGGAATTTGGAAGCTGGAACTAGAGTTTTAAGGCCAAAATCATACAATACTCAGTTAAGGGATTTTGAGAAAAATCACATCTATTAATTTGTTGGTAGGGGCGGGGGCTGGATACTTTGTTCTAAAGAGAATGTTACTTGTTTTGCTATGGTGACACAGAAGGTATGAGGAGGGTTGAGACCAACTGGACAGGAACTCAGCCCGCTGATACAAATGAAATTATAAAGAAACAAGTATGAAAAAATGTAATCACTACGAGAGAACTGTGTGGCATTCTAAGCAGTGAAGACACGGTAATTCTGAGAGTGGATAATGGAAAACATTAAGGTGCGTGCCATTTGGCCTGGGAACCTGAAGTACAGATAAGCATTTATCCAGAGGATACTAGAGAGAACCAGTGGCAGAGGAAATGGTCTAAGTACAGAGAAATGCACAGAAGTGTTGGCCCTGGTCAGGAAGTGACTCAGCCACTGTGCCTACAGCTTAAACGAGCGGTGAGACTGGGAAGAATTCAGACAGAAAGGCTGAGGCCAGGTGATGAGCCCTCATGAAATGGACCTTGGTGCTGATGTCATCGGAATCGCAGTGTGTGGAGATCATTTTGTGACAGACCCGTGAGAGAAGTGGAGCGGGGGAGACTAGAAGTGTGGCTGCCAACTCAGAAACTGTCCCAACACAAACAAATTGGTTGGCCACAGGAGGGCTAAAATAAGGGAAAGATGGGAGAAAAAGAAATATCATGTACACACAGTATAATTGTTAAATTATAGTTGGATATCAAAGCTATGAAGACCACATGTCGCCCATGAGAATAGGGCTTCTCCAATTCAGCCTAACTCAGGTTGCCTGTATTTCCTGGTAGTCGAAGCCAAGAGAGAAACTGGTAAGTTACACTCTTGTCAGAAAGGGAAAAAAAAAGAGTTCTTCAAGAGCCCGTGTTGCCCTGCACTAAAGCCTTAGAGACGTTTAAGATTTTGCTACTTAGGCCTCTTCATCCTCTGAAACCCTAATTGCATGTTCAAATAACTCAAGAGAAGGAGCCTCGCTTGTTCTCCTAAAGCAGCTGAGAATGGATTTGAGCCGGTGCGAGTCCCTCATAAACGCTATTCTGCCTTTCTGAACCCGAGCCCTTCTCTGTAATTTCAATGTGTACAGTATAAATATGTGAACCTCATGTGACTGGTGGCGACCGACTGGGACAGCGTCCACGAAGTATTGACTTGGACTTAGAAAGGGTAGCTGTTAGTTCTCTTCACCCCATCATCCTGTTGCCCCCCGAGATCAGTTCTGGTGTGTAGGACAGCTTAACTGAGTCAGACGACTCTGTGTCACCAGGTCGTTCAGCAGCTTCTCTGCCTCCGCTCCCCATCTCTAAAATGGGGGTGCATTAGTTACTTTTCTGTCACTGTGATAGAGAGCCCTGGCCAACAGCTGCGAGAAAGACGTCATAGAGAAGGGGAGGAGAGAGAAAGCACGCACAGGAAGTGAGCCAGGCTATAAACCTTCAAGCCTACACCAGGGGCACACTTTCTTCAATGAGACTCCATTTCTGAAAGGCCCCAGAACATTCCCAAACAGCCACTCAGCTGGAGACCAAGTGTTCAGCTATGTGAGGCTATGGGGAAGGAAGGACGGTATCCCAAACCTCCTCAGGGGCTGATGCCTAAGAGCACTTCTCATGGTTTGGGAAACGAGATGGGGGAAATGGTGTCAGATAACAGAGGGCTAGATAAATATTTGTAGAAGTAATTAAAGATGTGAGTGAGAGCTTTAGAGACCTTGCTTAAGTGAGTAAGCCCCCTATAGTCAGGTGGGTTACAGCCCCTTATAGAGTCAGGTGGGTTACAGCCCCCTATAGAGTCAGGTGGGTTACAGCCCCTTATAGAGTCAGGTGGGTTACAGCCCCCTGTATAGTCAAGTGGGTTACAGCCCCCTATAGAGTCAGGTGGGTTACAGCCCCCTGTATAGTCAAGTGGGTTACAGCCCCCTATAGAGTCAGGTGGGCTACAACCCCCTATACAGAATCAGGTGGGTTACAGCCCCCTGTACAGTCAGGTGGGTTACAGCCCCCTATAGAATCAGGTAGGTTACAGCCTCCTATAGAATCAGATGGGCCCTAGCCCGCTGTCCAGTCAGGTGGGTTACAGCCCCCTATAGAGTCAGGTGGGTTACAGCCCCCTGTACAGTCAAGTGGTTTACAGTCCCCTCTACAGTCAGGTGGGTTACAACACCCTCTACAGTTAGGTGGGTTATAGCCTAGGGGGCTACCAACGCCTGAAGTTTTATGTCCAACATCTCTAGGTGTTATTTAATAATCCTATAACTGGAGCTCCCTGAACACCCAAATTAAACATGATGTGTCCTAGTTTTCAAATGAGAAGAAAGAATCAAATGTCCAATTTCAAGATGGAGGCACTCAGAATGTTGTCACTGAAGTGGGGGAAGGCTATGGCTTTCTCTGGCCATGGTTGGTCTGATATCGTGAGACCCTGGTCAAGTTTTAGTAAACAGGATTAACACCATTTGTAGACTTCCAGAAGGCTGAAACGGTAGTGGCAAAGGATGTTCACTAGTCTATCATGTACCTGCCCGAGATAGAGCAATGTGACCCAAGGTTCGGTCACCTTCAGCCTCATTACACCTCATGACCGTGTGGAGACAAGGATGTCTACCGAAGCTCCAGGAGGCACGGAAGTTGCCGTAAAAGCGAATACAGCGGAGGGCTAGCTCAAGACTCAGAAAGAACCTGGAGATCTTCACTAAGTTACAACACTAAACTAGAGTGAGAAAAATAAAAACCAGCGGGGGAAGAAAAGTCCCATGTTTAGGTTTTCCCAAAGCCAGCTTTACAAATAGAGAACAGGATGGATGGATGTGGTCAAGCTGAGACAAATGCTGCAGGTGTAGCAATGGAGCCTGGGGATGGATTCATCGATGCCAGCCAAGTATGGACTAGGGTGAGCTGGGCGTGGTCACACACACCTTTAATCCCAGCACACAGGAGGCAGAGGCAGGCAGATCACATTGAGTTTGAGGCCAGCCTGGTCTACAAAGCGAGTCCAGGGCAGTGAAGGCTACACAGAGAAACTCTGTCTCAAAAATAAATAAATAAATAAATAAAAATAAAAAGAGTGCAAGTTTAGTGGTACTGATATGAGACTGAACCCCACAGCTAAAGAAACCAAGGTTACTATTACCCCTATTACTCATTCCATGTCTGAGTTCAACAGATTCAGGACTGGCCTCTCGTTGACATTAGCAATGCTTGATCCTGGAGCCTCACTCTACCACCGAGCTACATCCTCATTCCTCTCTTTACTTCCGATTTTGAGACAGGCTTGCTCTAAATTGCAGGGGCGGGCTTTGACTATGCACTCCTCTGCCTCAGCCTTTTGAGTAGCTGTACTACCAAGTGCGGCAGAAGTGAAGATTTTTTAAAGATGCACTGACACACTGGAGTAATACCACAAAGATGAGCAGGGTACCGAAGTATTGGCAATCTGGCAGAAACAGCCAGTGGAGACCCAGCATCACTCACTACAGATGGTTACCCTTGGAAGGCTACAGTAGCCGTCTTCAAGAACTGGGAGGTCTGGCTCCAGGAACTTTGCTTCCTTCTTTCCATCTTTTTCTTTTCTTTTCATCTGTCCATCCTTTTCTTCCTTCCCTCCTTCCTTCCTTCTTCCTTTCTCTCTTCCTTCCATCTTTTCTTTCATTTTTGCCTTCCATCCATCCTTTTTCTTTCCTTCCTTCCTTCCTTCCTTCTTTCTTTTTCTGGAACAGTGAATGAAAATTTGAGCTCTTGTTTTTGTGTGGAACAGGAGGAAAGTAGCAATAATAAACGTGATTTAGCAAAGAAATCACTGCCTTACGGAGCAGTGATCTTCCTGATAGTCACATATCTGAGCAGAAGTCAGTCAGCCGCTGTCACTTGTGTTTTCCCTGGATCTTCTTCTCCCCACCAGCCTCTCACCTGGTCCTGTAGCTCTAAATGTTGTCTCCAGGATTCCATACTCATGTCTCCACCCGGGACCTCCTGTGCTGACACTCACCTCTACCTACCCTTCTTATTAGATGTCTTCCTCTTGTGTGCCCCAGAGACATTTCAGAGTCACATGGCCAGGTATCTTCCAGTTAGGCCTGGTTGCCTTCTGGCCTTGTCATCTTGATAAATGCCATTATCATTCTCACTGCTGCTCAGGCCGTGAGCCATGCCCATACAGCATTCAGTTCGTCAGAAGATCTTTCCAGCCCCATCTCCAGCTTAGATCTTAAAACTGCTTCACGTCTACCCTCTGATCCTGGCCACTGCCACCTGGCACCTGCAGCTTGCTCTCCCTTCATTCATTACTGTTTCTCCTCTCACCTCATCCTTTATTTTCCACCCAATGGCCATCGTGATTCTTTTTTAAAAAATATGAATCTGGTGGCATTGTCCCCCTGCCTTGTTTATCCACGGCTTCCCGTCACCTAGGATGGAATTTAAATCTTTACCATCACCCTAAGTCCTAACATCATTGGGTCACCACCTGCTTCCAGACCTGCCTCCTCAACACTGAAGCTCCTTCTGGGCTTCTATACGCTCTGCTTTCTCTGCCTGGAACCTTCAAATCGTTGCCTGTTGGCTCCTGCCCATGTTTGGGGCATCTGTTTCTCAGATTAGGATTTCTACAGCAGGCTCCACCCACTTCCCCACAGCCTCCCCTCCCTTCCTCTCACACTGTCTTGCATTGTTTCACAGCGTTTGTCACCATCCGAACTTCTCGACTCCTTGTTTATTTGACTCTCTTCAACCCCCCTGGGCAGGACAACGGCACAAAAGTACCTTGCCCTTCATAGAACACTACATTCTAGAATGTTGAAGGTTGCCTGGTGCAGAGGAAAGGTCACAGTTCTAGTCTGCAAGCCAAACTCATAAGGCTTCAGATCAATAGGTTATCAGAACCCTTCTAGAACGAACCCATCCTGAACCTGAACCAGTGACAGATATGCCGGGACTGTGGCTGCAGAGCGTGTGCTTTAGGAGTCTTGGCGATGTCTGTCACCCACATGGGGAAGATAATTTTCTAGGGAGAGAGCTCAGTAAACTGTTTGCTGCCAAAGCATAAGAAACCGCATTAAAACAAAACAAAAACAAACAGGCACAGCGGTGAGCATTTATAACCCGGTGTGGGTGAGGCAGAAGCCAGGCACAGCCCTCAGATTCTCCAGCAGGTCCAGCCTGAAAGGCAGTGGCAGAAAGACATGGTGGAGATCAACTGTGTCTCTGCACACATATGCACACATGTGCATGCCCCTACCCCCCTCACCACACACATATACACATATATGTGTATGTATGTGTGTATATGTATATATATATCTGCATAGGCACAGACACCTGTACATACCACAGAGAAAGAGAGAGGACACACACACACACACAGAAAGAGAGAGAGAGAGAGAGAGAGAGAGAGAGAGAGAGAGAGAGAGAGAGAGAGAACTTTCTAAGCCGTGAAGAAGGTTTATTCAATGAGTGAACAGCAATAGCTGGAACCAGGACCCAAGCTTGGTTCCACTCTGGTATTTTGTCACACCCTGGGAGAAGAGGGTCCTTTGCCAGCACCCACCTCAGTTTACTCTCATCTTCCTGGTATAGACATTGCATCCTCCTTCTCTTTCAGGAGTTCCCAGGACTAAGTAGCCAGGGTCCATGTGTCACAATCTGTAGCTGTGAGAGACGTCCACTTGGTCATCCCATCTCCTAAAAAGCTGTGCTACCGAATGCCGCCCTCTCATCTGGGCACCTTTCAACTTTTGGTTCATTTTAATTGCTTTATAAGTGTTTCTAGAGACCCACTTATAAAGCTATACTTTCTAGAATAATCTTGCTATTTAATTCCTCAGACAGTACAGCCACCTACTGAATACATGACATGATTTCATGGATATCATTTGTAGCATAACCCTTTGCATTTTGCCTCCTTTTTAGGATTCAGGCTAAAATCCCTGGCGCCAAAAGACACACTGAGTAGAAGGACGCCCCCGGGCGGGCGGGCGGAGCCGGACTTGGATGGAGTGGCTGGAGTGCTAACAGCTCTCTTCTTACTCGTTACTGCAAATTGATTGTTTCCCTTCCCCAGTACCGTAACCTTAGAGGCAAACTCTCAGACACGTGTTTTCAGGCTCTTCCTGTACTCTTAGGATATTTGAGTCCCTCGTGTCAAGCACTAAAGTATAGAGAAAAGTGTGTTAGATGTGGTTTTTAATTTTGTGTTGCTAAAAAAAAAAAAGTGCATGATGGTGAGAGCCCAAGTTCTCCTTCCTTCCTTCCTTGATGTTCTTTCTTCTCTCTGCAATGCTTCCGTAGCTTCTACCGTCCCTGTGGCTAGGCTTTCTTGCCAAGTGCGCTGACGCAGTAGTGGAAATCGCTTATCATGTCCTTGGGTTGCTGGTTGGATTCATCTTTAATGACACTATAGAACTGTAGGCCAATGTCTTACCATTTTTCCCCCCGACACGCACAACATAAAAATTAATATAAACCAGTTGGCCGTACATATGGTAATCAGTTTTGTATAACTTTAAATGATTGGATTAAAGAATACATCCAAATTGAACACGCAGTACTTTTATTGTATGGGACGCCTGGGCTGATTTACATGTATGGTAACAAAAAGGTGCCAGCATGTTGTTGACTTTATTACAGTTTGTATTACTTCCTCTGTAGTTCCTAACGGACTTAATCACGGACTCTGGAGATTTGCACTTATGTACTTGATACTGAATGCATCAATAAATGTGATTAAATGTAGACACCCCTCCCTGTCTTGTGGTGATCTTACTGGGAAATGCAAAAGCCAGAAAAGACCTAAAGAGGAAGTCAGGAGGGCTGAGACCAAGTGCTCAACTTGTTAACACCTCCAGGACTGCGGGGTCCGGGTCCAGCTTGCCTTACAGCTTCACTGTGTTGATAGTAGAAGCCAGAATGGGAAAGCTGTTTTTGTTGTACTCTGATGGGTCAATGTGGATATTTTGCAGTTCCCCAAAGCCTGAATGTGGTATAAATCCTTACATAAACACTTATCATCTTATGAAGCACAACCCTGGTGTAAAATCATTGCAAAGGTCATGAACTCACTCTGATGTCAACTATTCTCTGAGATCCTGCTGTGCGCAATGCATGATGATCAAGCCAGCAAGGTCAAGTCTGCAGTTCCCATCCCCACCGGGCTAATTTCCTAGTGATTGAACTCTCCTTCTTATAAAGATTCATTTGTACTTTGGGGGGAGGGGGAGACAGGGTTTCATGTCATACAGGCTGGCCTCCATTTATTATGTAGCCAAAGATGACCTAGGACTCCTGACCCTCTGGCCTCTACATACAAAATGCTCAGATTACAGGTAGGTGACACTGGGTCTGGTTTATGTGGTATTGGGGACCGGAGCCCATGCACGGTGGGCAAGCACTCTACTGGGCCTCATCCTCAGTCCGCCTTTTGTGCGTTCTAGTTCCTGACTGGAATCTGAAGTCAAGGGGGAAGAGATGAGATAGCAGTGATTGAAAGGAGCATCAATGGGAGGAGATATTGTAAAAGTTCTTTCCTTAAGCATTACAATTACTTATTTAGCAAAGTGGCATAAGAGTAACAAGGGCAGCATGACACCATGGAAATGGTAAAGGATCTGGCATGTCTGCTGGGGGTAGGGTGGTGCTTATGTGTAAACATTAACAAGACAAGGGGATGGCATGAAATCAGAGCTGCCATTCAAGCTCCGGACCAGAGAAGGATGCTCAGGGAAGCAGAGCTGAGTGCCTGGCTTCTGAGCTTCACCAGGATTAAGGAAGAACATACAGAAGGAATCAAGACAAGGAAGAGCATGGTGTATGCAGAAAACGGTCGGTAGTAAGCCAGGCTCGCTGGGCAGTGCTTGTGGGGATGGTGATGCCAAGTAGATCCTTTCACGGAAAGTAATGGGGCTTTAGGCTTTCATCCTGAGTCACAGAAACACGATGGTGATGCATGACACCGGAGATTACTATAGGAGATCACTGTAACACGGTTCTAATGCAAACAGGTACCAGTGCTTATAGTTCATATCCCAAGCAACCCACTGTTCTCGCTCTAACCCCACAACCGTGTAAGACTAGCTGAGGAAGAGACTACAACAGTTTTCCAGATGGAAAGCCAAGGAGAACTGGCTTGGGAAGGGGAGATAAAAAACTTAAATTGGTGCCTGGACATTTTTTAATGTCTTAACAATACAGAAGAGGATTTCTTGGGCTCAGCTTGTACAGCTCAGTCACAGTGCATGTGGACCCTGTGTGTGGACCTGGCTCCAATCTCCAACACCCAAAGGCCAGGCAAAAAAAAAAAAATTGCATCCATATTAAATAAAAGGATTTAGTTTTTCTCTGGATTCTAGCCTCAAGCCTTTCTTCTCAAGGCAAGTTCTAATCTTCTAGGACCAGGAACCTAGGTGGTTTTATTGTGCAGAACTGACCAGCAGTATCACTGGTCATGGGATTTCATTTCTCCAGTTGGTTTAGAATTCCTTTCCCACCTCATCGGGAGGATCTGATTAAGAGTCTCATTTGGTTGGTAGCAGGGGCAGAGAAGATGCCTGAAGGATAGATCAGGCACACAGAAATGATAGACAGGAACATAAGATTCGATAGGACCTTGGGCGTGTCACATGCTGTCATATAGAGGCCATATTAGCCAAGGTGGTACTGGATGGAGTGGAAATAGTGTGGCGACTCAGTGGATACATAAGAAGATGGAAAAGAGCCTCCAGGAAGCCCAGAGCAAATGAAATGGCTCTGGCTGTGAACCTTGATGGCCTGTGGAGGAGCTAAGTGGGTAGCAGCCACGTGGCAAGGGGCAGGATGCATCATGGTCATTCCAGAAATAAATGTGGCAGAGGATGATACACCTTTTGCTCTTTACATACTCATATTTAAATGAGGGGGATATTCGAGACTATCCAATTACACTCACATCCCAATTAAGCTGTAATTCAACTGAGAAACATTTTTATGAGCCTACCCTTTAACAGCTGAGCTATCTCTCCTGCCCTTGACCGTTTTTGTTACTGATGATTTTCACTGACCACAGCTAGAGTAAAGCTTGCTACAAGTTCAATCCATCCAGTGCCAAATGGTGCTTCCCTCTTCAGAGGCAGGAGCCAGGAAGCCCTCACAGGAAGTCAGGGGGAAAGCATGCATACCTTTCACCATTTTCTGAACTATCATGGAAAACTCATTTAGGTACTCTACTCAATCGATTGCTTAGACAATTAAAGTTTAAATGTTTCAGCTGGACTTGGTGATGTTTCCTGTCCTCTCCCGGGGCGTAAGCTTGTCAGAGCTTCTGGTTTATCTTTCTCTTATGTCTAAAACACAGCAGCAAACATGGAGCCTCCGCACCTGAATTCCCCTAGGGACAAATTACCACTGTATGTGATGCCTCCACAGCAGTGGGTCTCAACCTATGGCTTGTGGCTTCTTTGGAAGTCAAATCACCTTTTCACAGGAGCCACCTAAGACCATCAGAAAACATATGTTTGCATTATGATCAATAACAGTGGCAAAGCTGGGCGTGGTGGTGCACGCCTTTAATCCCAGCACTCAGGAGGCAGAGGCAAGCAAAGTGCTGTGAGTTCGAGGCCAGCCTCATCTACAAAGCAAGTCCAGGGCAGACAGAGAGACCCTGTCTCGAAAAACAAACAAACAATAGTAGCAAAATTACAGTTATGAAGTAGCAACAGAAATAAGTGTATGGTTGGGGGTCACCACAACATGGGGTACTATATTAAAGGGTTGCAGCATTACATAGGTTGAGAACTGGAGTGCAGCCTCTATGAGGCAGTAGAAGGTGATTTTTCTCATGTGGCATCCATTAAACTTCCTAGGAACTCTGCAGTGCACATTCTGTTCAGTATCTATGCCTGAGTGCCCTCAAGTTAAAGGAGAATTTGCTCCAAGGCAATATACCCAGGACAAATTTATCTTGTCTTCCCGTTTTATAATATAGCTGTGCTTTTCTCATTTCCCTGGGTAGGAAAGAGCACAGAGCACGTCCCCAACAGAATACATGGCTCTCCACGGATGCCATTGCACATGCCCATTATGGTAGGCTTTCTGAGCTAGCCCATCTGAGTTTCTGACATAAGCAGGACCTTTACCTGTCACTGGGAAGAATGTGCTGGCCCAGGTGTTTCCTCCTGGCATTTCTTATAGTTTTTCTTGATCAAAATGTCTCTATCTTTTTTTCTGTTTTCAGGGGAAACAACGGGACTTGTTTTTAAATTTTTATTCTTTAATCTCTTAAATTGGGTGTTCTGCAAGATACATCTAAATTATTAGACAAGCTGCGTACATGATTTATTAGTCAGGAAGGTTATGTTGAGGTGGAAATTCTTAAGAATAATACAGTGTCTTCCAGTCAGGTACTGTGTAAAATGGGTTTCTCATAAACATGCCTAAAATTTCAAAAATCTGGCAAGATAAAAAGGTCTATAATACTTTCTGGATGCAGAAACTGATTCCAATGTTTGTACAGCTGGTCAAAACTAAAGCAAGGCCTGGGAGGTCTGTCTCTCTGGTTTGTAAGTGGGGCTCTGCACACTAAGTCTCTCTCCCCCTCTCCTGCAGTCTTTGCATCTTAAGAGCCATCCTTCCCCAGCAAGACTCTGACTGCTGACAGGAGAGAGCCTAAGGGCTTAACTGCAGGGCTTTTCCAGGCAGTTTTCCCATTTGGACTTTCCCAGCTAGAGAGGGTTGAACAAAGGTGTTACATAATAGTCCTGCTGGGAACAGAGACGGGGAAAGTCTTATATAATGCCTTAATTTTATATGCATGGTGCCCCTGATCTAGAACACAAGTCTACACTGAAACAGGGGAAGAAGCCAGAGCAGGGAAATTACAGTGACGTTGTTCAGTAAATCCAGGTACTCCTTGTCCCAAGGGGCTGAGAGTTCATGCTATAACCTGAAATCAGGCTAAGAGTCATCCTTCTACAAATGCTCATGGAGTGATAATTCTGATATAAAAAGCCTACAGACTCAAATTCTTTGCCCAGTTGTGATGGTGGTGGTGACGATGGTGATGATGGTGGTGATGACAGCGGTGATGGTGATGGTGATGGTGATGATCATGCTACTGCTGCTGCTTCCCTAGAGCCAGAGTTTCTGGCTTTCCATCATCAACTGGAGACCACCAGCAGCCTTCTTGGAACCCTCCAGGTTTTCTCTACCAGACTGGGACTGTGGAAGTACCTAATGTCACGGACTGAGCAACTAACTGTGGGTTTCTCAGACTCTTCAGTGTTACCATTTCCACATAAACTGGTCTAATAAATTTTATACCACATATGCGTACGTATTCATTTTATTGGTTTTCCTTCTCTAGAGAACCCTAACTAATAGAAGCATCAATTGCACGAAGTTTGCTCACCAGCACCCTTGTGGAAAAACCAGGCTAGTGGCACACACTTGTAATCCCAGTGCGGGGAGATAGACAGGGATTCCCTGAGTTTTGCTGGGGTTTGCTCCAAGTTCAGTGAGAAGCCCTGTCTCAAAAAATAAGGACAAGAGTAATTGCGATAAAACTCAGTCTTAATCTCTGTCTCTAAACCCATGTGTGCATGCACACACCTGCACACACACACACACACACACACACACACACACACACACACACACACTGATTAAGAGGGTGCATTTTAGACTCAAGATGAAGGGATGCATCGTAGCCAAAATGTAAAGCATTCTTTTAAAAGGTTTCTGTGCTTGCCTGCTGTTCATTGCTAGAATGAAATACCCGAGGCTAAGTACTCATTGCAGAAGAGAGGTTTGTTTCACCAACGGTTTTTGGAGGCTCTGAGTCCGCACAGTATCAGTCCTGTTGTGACAATTCTTGGCTGTATCATATCAAGGCACCCATCCTGCCATGGCAGAAGCACGGGAAGGGAAAAGCTCATCACCAGGAAGCCAGAAAGAAAGGAGCGCACATCTTGCCACCTCGCCAGAGGCCTCACTTGTTAAAAGATTCGCCGCTTCATTTCTACCACACAGACATCAAACGCCTGTCAGCAAATCCCTAGGGGTTACAACATATCTGAATGCATTTGGAAGGGGAGTACAGCAAACTAGGCATGAGGTCAGAGGAAGCCAGGACAGACACGGGTGAGCAGGGAGCTGACTGAGGCAGCCTCCTGAACGGGCGTGGGAGGAAGTGGGAGGCAGAATTGCAAGCACATGTTTGTGTCTCCACTTTCAGATGCATCCACATATGGAGTGGTCCTGCGTTTCCTTGCACTTTGGAAATTGGAGCACGGGGCGGCGAGGCGGGTGGAAGTTAAAGTCAAGTAGGAAGTTTATGAATGTACTGAGTCATCTTCATATGAATAATCCAATCTGGTACACATTTTAAGATTAAGTCTTAAGTGGAAATGAAAAATAAAGAAAACTGAGACTTCTTATACTTAAAGAGTCTGTCTGCTTGTTGAAAACATCTGTTGGTCAGGAAGTGTTTACAATACTATTACCACCTTTCTCAGTGAGGATGTTCCTGATTTGTGAGTGACTTCAGATAGCTAAAGTTGAGGGACGGTTGCGAACCGCAGCACTGGTTGGCTGCTTCTGTCCTAATTTAATTTCTGATTAGTCTGCGAGCACTCACTTGACAAAGGCTCTAATTCTTGCAACTGGCACTCCAGCCTATCACGAACGCATTACCTCACTACAAAGTGAGCATTTGGTCCATGATGTTCTGTCTTACCACAGATCAAGTGAAAACAGAGGCAGACAACTATGGGCCTAAACCTATGAGTGAAATTGACCTTCCTTCCTTTTAAGTCAATTGTCTAGTGTATTTGATCACAACAACAGAAAGATAGCACATCAGGCTTTTAGAACCTTTTCATAAGATTGTGCTGAGACAGGCACTTACAGAATATTATCAGGAAATACTGACATACAGAGCTTAGAGTTGAATTGAGGGGTAATTGAAGCACAACACACTGCAGCCAGCCAAAGCTGCAGTGTCATCTATTCTGACATATGAACACCCATGGACATATGAACACTAATGAACATGCCCATCTCACCTAAATAATACCTTAGATATTTGAATGAACATGCCAATTTGTAGCCATTCTTTCTAACGTTTACAGTATTAATTTACAACTTTTTTGGTATCTCATTTAAGTCCATCAGGGTCTCTGACATGAACTCCCCCATGGTTTGATCACTTCTCCTTGGTGGGGTGGCCTTGTGGGCACACAGAGGAAGGAGAGGCAGGCTATCCTGCTGAGACCTGATAGGCTGAGGTCAGAAAGGTGGAGGATCAGGACAGATGCTAGGGCTTTGCTGCTGGACGCCAGGTGGAATGCTGAGAGTGGAATGGAAGAGTAGGGGGATGGAAGGACTCAGAAGGTCCAGGAGCCCCACAAGGAGACCATCAAGGCCAGCGGATCTGGACTCAGGGGGCCTGCACAAACTGTTGCACCAACCATGGACAATGCGTGAAAGTTAAACCTAGAACTCCCTATTCAGATCTAGCCAATGGACAGCTCATTCTCCACAGTTGTGGGGAGAGCGGGGACTGCCTCTGACATGAACTCTGGTGCCCTCGATTTGATCAATTCCCCTTGCAGGGAGGCCAAGTGGACACACAGAGGAAGGGGAAGCAGGCTATGGGCATGAGACTTGCTAAGCTGCAGTCGTTGCAGTCGTATGTGGGAAAGTGGTCCCTTTCTGTCAGAGGTCTAGGGGAGGAGAATACAGCAGAAGAGGGAGGGAGGGCAGGAACGGGAGTATAAGAGGGAGGGGATAGCAATCAGGATGTAATGTAAATAAGTTATAATAAATTAAAAGGTTTTTTTAATTCATCTGGGTCCATGCTCTGAACCGCTTAGTGGCTTGCCTCCTACATCATCCCACAACATGGATGCCTCAAAGATTATTCAAAAGTAGTGTCCTAATACACATACTTTTGGACTCTACATAACTTTTATTGTTTAAAAATAACTTTATACATGTATGTATCATACATGCATATTGGTATACATATTTGAAACATCATATTTTTGTATACTAACTAAACTTTTGATAAAATAAAATGGTAATAAATTCATCATATATCCTTGGAGAGAATCATGGTTGGTGTCTTTAAGGACCATTCTTTGGGCTAAGGATGTGGTCGGCTCAGTCAGTATAATGCTTACCTCACAAGCAGGGTGTCCTGAGTTTGTATTCCTAGTGCCCACATGAAAGCCTGGCATAGCACTGCATCCTTGGAATCACAGAACTAGGGACGCAAGTTAGGGACAGGAGCATCCCTGTGGCTTGGTGGTTAGCTAGTTGAGTCAAATGAGCAAGTTCCAGATTCAGTGAAAGACCCTGCCTCAAAAAATAAAGTGGAGGACCACTGAGGGAAACACCCAGCATTGATCTTCGGTCTCCATAGAAAACCATATACAAATGCCTGTGGGCTTGCACACACGCACACATGCATGCACACAGACTCCTTCTATGGTGTCTTACTATGTTCTCCAGATAGGGCACAAAAACTCACATTCTCACGTTAAAGTATTATTCTTTTGAACCTCAGTTATACAGTGTAAAAAATGAGCACACTGTTTTTATGTCAATGTTAATGTGGGTAAAATTCTTCTTGATGTGTTTCTCGGACTGTTTTTATCTTTTATGAAGTGTTCCTTCATGTCATCTGTCTAGATTTCTAGTTCAAAAATTTAAAAGGTCCTTTGAAGAGGGCACAGTTAATTTCATTAAAAAAGACCCTTGAACTAAGGAAGATGTTAAACATATTTCATATAGCATGTTCAGAGAGAATACAATATTACAGGTAAGAGATATAAAGATATTTAAGGAAAACAGAAAAATCTATAATAATTCCAATAGATGGTGAGGACACTGATAGTCCCTTAGGGTTAGCCTGGGTTTGTAGACAACGAAGAACAGCGATATAAATGGGGTGGTGAGAAGGACAAATAAAAAGGCCAGATTAGAATGGTCCACTGTGTGTATTTCCAGAAAGGAAATGTGACTCAAGGACAATAAAAGCCAAAGAGGAAATGTCAGAAAAGCACCTCTACCCTGTGTGGTCTCCACATGCCCATATTTTGTGCTGAGCAGCCGGAAACCGCTAGAGTATTGGAACCCTCTCCTGCCAGCTCTCGGACTCCAAACCTGCTGGCCTGAGGGAGGGAGGTCCACTATGGCTGGAAAGGAGTCCTCCTTTAGACAGAAGCAGAGTGGCCCGTCCACCTTCCATCTCTCCCTAGTGTCTCCTATTGGTTGAACTTACCCGGAAATCACAAGCTCACAAGAAGAGAGTTTGTGGAATGGGCCTTCTCGGCTTCTTGCAATGGTCAAAGAGGAAATCACAGAGGGACAAGGACAGATCTAAATATGATTAGACCAAATCTCACAAAAAGAAAGGGCCCAAGACAGTGCCCACAGCCAGGATAAAGCTTTCCTGGATGAGGAAAGTCTACATCCTGCCACTGTTTCGGCTGCCGGGGTGTTGAGACCTCCTCCAGGCACTGCAGCATGATGGCTTATAACAGGCTCAGGAACCTCCCCTGGACAGTGGGCGGGGGGGGGGGGGGGGGGGCAGATACACACCTCAAAGGATTACGAAGGCTAAATGGGTCACTGGAGAGAAAATATTCAGAGCAGGGCCCGGAATATAATAAGCATCAATCAGGTAGTCGGCAGCTAACGGTATTACAATCGGCACGACTTCTGTTTCACCATCTGTAAAGAAACCTTTGCTTGTGTCTAGACAGGCAGAGTATCATCATACTCAATACTGAGCCTGATGCTGGAGATGCAGGGGAAAAAAATTAGGCATGTGTCCCTGTCATTAAATAACTCACATAAGGATAAAAGGACTATGGTTTGAGGCAAAAATGTGCTCCGGAGTAGACTAGCAGAGGAGCCCTGGGAGGGTAAAAACCCAGTGTGATGATTCGATGAATTCCTCTTCAGATCCACTGTGACCTCGGAAATTCACATAGTCACCCATGACTCCGTTTTCTCTGTAAAGTGGATATTATAAAACTGCATCGGGAAGTCTCTGTGGATTAAGAGAGCTACTCTGTGGAGAGGCCAGAGGCGTTCATACGTGGTCCTTGTGTTCTCGAAAGCAGTCCCTAAGGTACCAGAAACAAAGGAGTCATCTAAAAAGGACTGCTTAGGCTTTGAGGGTCAAGTTAGAGAGAACCAAAAGTGGTTCCCAAAGCGGATGAGGGCCACAAGGGGGCGCCCGAAGACGTCAGCGTCATCGTTGCCCCTGGCAACCGTGGTCCTCCGACCTTCGCCAACGCAGACAGCAGCAACAAGATGTCCCTGCGCTCCTGGACCCCCGACAAGGTGTCTGCCAAGGAGAAGACGGCGAGGCCGGCCTCGGTCTCCACCAGCCTCTCCTTGGAGCTATGCACCTTCCCCGCTACCCTGGGCTCCTCGGTAGCGGCCACCGCGTTAGAGCAGCTCTTAGTTGTGGGTGAGAAGTTCCAACAGAGGTTGGGAGATGGTGGCCTGCTCGGATCTTGGCAGGAGCTTGTGAAGGCACTCTTCCTAAAACCCCAAACATCCCTGGTCCGAGGTCTAGCCGCCTGTTTCTTGTTGAGGGGCGGGGTCCACAGGGAGTGGCTAAATGTTCAGTGCATCTGCTCAAACGCATCTGGGGTAATGGATCACTATAACCCACTGGATTTCCTGGGCTTTCCACCTGACCCTGCCTATCTGCTTTCCACTTATGCTGTCTCTTCTTTCCGTCATGGGTTAATTTCCCACCCCTTACTGTGGAAAGCTTTAAAAGACAAATAGGAGGAGAAGGAATGCTTAAGAGATGCCTGTTCGTTGTAGTAGGCAAAGAAAATTAAATAAAAGACAGCATTTGGGAGATTTGGTCCAAAAATTACCTTATGTGAGACCAGGCTAACAAAGTCCATATGCTTTGACTCTGGACTGTCTCCCACGGGCTCATGTTGCACATGCTTGTTTCCTAGCTGCTGGCCTGTTCTTAGGAGGCTGTGAGATCTTTAGGAGGTCGGGTTCAGCTGTCTGTCACTGAGCAGGATGGGAGGGGACGTTGGAGATCTTAAGCAGCCTCTAGTTCCTGCTGTCTGCTTCCCAGGAACAGCTGTCTTAGCGCCCAATGCTGTGCTCTTAGGTGACTCTACTATGCCTTCCCCACCGTGAAAGACGGGGCCTTCTAAACCATGAGCAACAACAACAAACACAAACAAACACAAAAAACAAAAAAACAACCTTTCTTAAGTTGTTTCAGTTAGGTATTTTGGTCACAGCCATTCAAAAGTAACTAAAGCAGTACTTACTCAGTTAGAAATCTCAATTTGTTGGTCCAAGAAAGGGCGTTTCTAGTTAAGAGCAGAAAGTCATTTAGGCCATTAAAAGCATCTCATTGTTTCACTACGATCACCGTATTGCTCTGAAATAAGCATACCTATTTCTGTGATGGTGTTACAGTTGGAGTGGTCTCTCTTTCACCTTCCTAGAGAACTGAATTTAGTTTCACACTTCTCACTGGATAAGCGGAGGCAAGCATTTCCATGAAAAATGTTGATCACCAGGGACACAAATTAACCCTATGTAGCCAAGGTCATTGTTAGAACTTGGACCTTGAAATCTCACCTCTTAAGTCAATGTGTCTGTCCCACCCTGTCACTTACACACAGACACTTTGCACATGCTAATAATGTCTGGAGACTTGGAAAGCTCTTTTTATTAGAATATCTTTTATTTATTCTTTGCCAGTTTTGTACATGCATATATAGTACCTTGATCACACCACCCCTCACTCTTCTCTCCCGTCCCTCTCTACACCCCAAAAACATGCTTTCCTCACCTTTATTATTTATTTCTCTCTCTTCTAACCCCCACCCCACCACTGAGTTCAATTAGCTGCTATTTGTAAAATGTTGACTGAGCTTGTTGGCGCCACCTGGGCCAGTCTTACATGGGTGACCACAGCTGCAGTGAGTTTAGGAGCTCAGTGGTCATGCCTGGAAGACAGCACCCCAGGAACTTCTCCTTAGAAAGAAACTTCATTGACACTTCTTGTTCCTGGGTACAGGAACCCCAGCACTTGGAGGCAAGAAGATCAGAGGGTCGAGGTCATCCTCAGCTAGATGGCAAGCTGGAGGCCAGCCTGGGCTACAACTAAAAATTATCTATAAGCTAAAATTTATATAAAATAAAATAAAGAGTTCTTGCTCTGAGCTTAGTGAGAAAGTCTATAAATCTTCAGCGTGTTTGTGAGCAATAAGGAGTACATGCTCACTTAACTCTATAAAGGAAAAAAGAAAGGACACAGTACACTCTTGCCTCCTTAACACACTTGCTTTCACATACATAACTATACAAAGTATAGTTCTGTAGGAGAGTCCGCATTCCCTGGAACTGAGGGCAGGTGGTACAATTCATTCTACTGGGAAATGGCAATGGCTGCCAAGTGCATGGGTCCTGAAACCCTACAGGTTGGTTCTAAACCCACATTCTAATACTGATCATGTCTGGGGCCTTTGCACATAAAATATAACCTCAAAAATCTTAGCTTTACTATCTGTGAGATAAGAAGCATCCTTTGTCATTAAAAAAATTAGACAGTGCAGGGCTGTGGGGTGTGAGTCAGTGATAGGGCACTTGTCTAGTGTAAAGGAAGTCTTGTCGCCCGTTCTTAGCATTGTAGAAGAGAAAAGGTAAGAACTGTATAGGGCAGATAAATCTTGATGTATCACACCAAACATCTCACATGCAAGAGTACAGGCCTAGAGTCTGCAAAGAGCATCCTCTGCTTTTCCCTCTTCTTCACCTTTTATTCTTTCTTCCCCTTCTTATTCAGTACATATTTTGTCTTTATTACCTCTGCCTGTATTTCACGACGTTCTCTTCTTAGTCCTCCCTCCTTAACAGAGGGTAAGGGAAAGGGAGACTCTCTGAGTGCATCAGTGAACCAAAGAGGATGGAAACCTAATGTCATAGCTACCAATTTGCAAATGTGCAATCCCATTCTGTGTTTCACACTTTTTGTACAGATATCTTAACTAAAGTGATTTGTGAGTGACTAAAACGTAATGAGTGAATAGGAATGAAGCTATATTATATAAATGCAGGTTTATTGGAGCAGCATGGGAGGGGGAGGGGGAGGGAGAGCTTACTTTGTGGGTGGGGGGAAGGGAAGGAGAGAGAGCAGGGAGGTGGGAAAGGGGGCAGGGACAGCAGGACCAAAATGTCTGCATCATATAGCGAAGGGTCTCTGGGAGAGTGGAAGCCCCGCCCTTAGGTAGAGAGCAGGGCATGCCAGCCATTTGGTGTGTGTTTCTGGCGCAACATAATTTTATATTTACTATTCAAATACACACATATACATATAAGACATTTTTAAAATAACATTGCAGACATGTTAGCTTTTTCTTATTTGTAAATGCTTATTGATATTTCATCTTATTGAAATCTCTTTTTCCTATTGTAGGATATATCTACAAAGATGAATTTAATGATAGATTTAGGACAACAAAACATATATATATATATATATATATATATATATATATATATATATGGATACTATGCAATAGAAAACGTATTAAAAGGAAATTCATAATGTTCAATAGACATTCAAAATAGTGTAAGTTTAAGCATGTGAACTAGTTCATAAATGGTGAACCAAATAGGATTTGAGCAC
Organism: Acomys minous; assembly: GCF_964271855.1. Classification (NCBI taxonomy): domain Eukaryota; kingdom Metazoa; phylum Chordata; class Mammalia; order Rodentia; family Muridae; genus Acomys; species Acomys minous. The sequence goes on from NC_140489.1 coordinate 44,921,955, forward strand.
ATACGTAAGATAGCCTAATTTTCTAATCTTTTGTTTTCCAGAAAAATCTCTGCAGGGTGACTATTTCACATGCAATGAAGAAGTTAAGACCTTTCTTAAGGACATTACTACAGCTGTCAAGAAACTGGTATTGCATTATCTTTAAATTTTATTTTCATTTTCCTTTTTGACTTTCACTTATACCTTCATTTATCTGTAAATTAGGAGTGAGTCTGTTTAAGTTGCCTAAATAGGTGAACAAGGAAAATAACTACCCTGAGTTAAAAAAATTTTTTTCTTCAACTTACCAACCACTGTCAGTACAGATTGCTGCTTAGCTTTTCATGCAGAAAACTGGCTTATGGGGCAGGTGCCAAAGATGAAGAGAAGTCCAATTAGGAAAAACCACAAGAGCGCTGAGAGGGCTCAGTTAATGAATGGGGCCATGTGGACAAAGGCTTGGACAGTATATGGAAGCAGTGGTTACAACCAGCCAAGCAACAACCAACACCACTGGCCAGAGTGGGGGCAGGGAATCACATGTGTGTTTGCAAGTTATTCCGCTTTCTGTAAGCAATCCCCTTTACGACTGCCTGCTAGACAGTTTCTGTACATCTGTCTCACTGAAGCAGACAACTGTGTTGTCCTCATATAGGCCTGCCCCTACAGAAGCCAGATCAAAGGAATGTTCCAATATTTCCTTCTGGAGTGCCACAGACACATTTATCTACCATCTCTGGATGATATCAAGTTAAAATGCCTTCTTGAAACGTTGACATAGTAGAGTCTTTATTTGATTTTAAAAATGGTGAATACAAATCTGTTTTTTAACAAATGTCTAAGAAGGTCGAGAGGGCTGTAAAGTAAGCAACTCAAGTCCATCGATAAGCAGCTAGCTCATTCCTGTACGTTTTATGTGACTATGTAAGTATGTAATCACAGCACACAGCCACACTTCAGAATCCCTTGGGTAGACCCATAAGAGCTTTGCCACCTATCATCACCAGCAACTTTTCAAGTTGTTCTTCTTTCCACCTACATATGTAGGAGTCAAGACTTTCATTTTGGCTAATTACAAAATCTAGTCCCTATCCACTTAACCCATGAGCCAGGAAAATCTCTCAAGTAGCAGACATAAATCCCTCCATTTAAAAAGATGTACAATACTTATTATTATTAAAGTAATATATGTTTACCCTGGACAATTAACAAAATAAATAAGCAAAAGTAAGAAAGTAAAAACTACTATAATTCCAGTACCTTCAAATTATCACAGCTTTACTTTCAGAGTGCAGGTGATTCCCTGCATTGAATTTTATTTTTTGTAGAACAATACCAAGTTGTGTATACAATTTTGCAATCTGATTTTTGGTTGGTGAAATGCAATGGGAACGTCTTATGTCATAAGCTAGCTATGGCATTTAATTGAATGTTTCCCCCTGTTTTAAGTGCATCTATACCTAAAAACAAGCAAATGAATCAACCCTCACAAGACTGTTAGATATATTATAGATATAAGAAAAACATGGGGGCCACAGAGATGGCTCAGGGGCTAAAAGCACTTGCTACTTTGTAGGGGACCAAGGTTTGGTTCCCAGCACCCAGAGTGTGGTTCGCAGCTCCAGTTCCCGGGGATCCATTGCTGTCTTTTGATCTCTGCAGGTACCATATATAGACATGGCATACATATATACATGCATACAAACATTTCAAAGAGAAAAGAAAAGCACTGTTCGCCTGATTCCTGCCTGGATATTTATAGGGAATTTTTATTTTTTAGCGAGTGGTCTTCTTAGTGGTGCTCTACTTGTGAGGCTCTTTCTATTTAGATGGATTGAAACTGGATGCAGGAAAAGGCACACAGAAGGAAAAGGGGGTCTGAGTGTAAGAAAGCCAGCAGCAACTAAAGATTCACCAACAGTGACAGTTAAAATACGACTGTAGATCATCGCCTTTCCCTGCTGTCTGCCTTGTGAATACAGCAGCAGGAGATGTCTGAAGGAAATGACGTTTCAAGCCCCAAAACAGAGAGATCCTTTCTTTCAAAGGAAACATTACTGTTTTGATGAATTAACTTTTTTTTATGTAATTTAATTTTTCTTTTTATCAGGAAGAAATGAGGAAAAACACAATAGAGCTTCTGGAAATTGAAAGCATGGAACTGAGCAGGCTCTACTTCCTGCTGGAGATGGTGCCCAGCGCCATTAACCGGGAGCTGGAAGGTACTTTCGAAGTTACACGCTGCAGGGCCTTAGTGTCTGTCACAGGAAAGAGAGAGCCTGGTGCTCCGTAGGCAAGGATTTAATAGTTGTGCATGTGTAAACATCAGTAGCAAGATTACCTGACCTGAACACTGTGGTCTGTAGCAATCTCTCATTTTATTGTAAGTGGAAATAATATATGGACATTTGATTTGCATAATGTTGTTGTTAAATGACTAAGAAATGGGTCAGCTCATTTCTGATTAATAGTTACACACTTAAATTAGGCACTGTGGATGTCCTAAGCCACCATTTTACTTGTTTATATGATGTTGGTGAACGCCAGGTATGTCATATAAGTAGTCCTGTTGTGGCTGGCTTGTTTCACTTAGCATAGTGTGTTCAAGTTTACTGGAGTGCATGTCAGACTGTACTTCCTTGACTAGCATTCCACTGTAGATATGCACCACACTTTGCTTATCCATTCACTTGCTAATGGACAGTTTATATCCTTCTTCTGACTTTTGGCTGTTGTACGTGGTGCCGTTCACAAACAGTGTCTAAAGGCACAGTGAACTCTCCTTTTAATTCTTTTGGCTCTATATCAAGAAATGGAAGTGCTGGGTTGTTTGATGATTCTACATGCAGATTTTTTATAAGATCAGCAATTGTGTGAAGGCACCAGCAGTGCATAGGGCTCCACATCCTTGCCAACATTTGTTATTTTCTGGTTTTGTTTGTTTTAATGAGACCTATTATATTCAGCATAAATTAGAATTTCATTGTGGTTTTAATTTGTATTTTTCCAATGATTAGTGCCTTTGAGTGTCTTTTCCTGTGTTTGTTGGTTAGCTGGATTTTCTGGAGAGGGCTATCTACCCGGGCCCTTTGTAGTTGTTGTCATTCTTGGGTTGTGGGGTTTTTATTACTCTCAATGTTTTATTACTCTCGGCTCCTTACTAGATATACAATTGCAAGTACCCTCTCTTACTCAGGAGATTGCCTCTGCCCTCTGCTGATGGTGATCTTTGATAAAAGCTTTTATTTTGATGGTCTAACTTATCTATTTTTTCTTTTGTCAAGTATGCTTTTGGTATTGTATCAAAGAAATACCACAAATCTAATGTCATAAAACTTTTTTCTTTTCTTTTCTTTTTTTCATTAAATAATTAATGTATTCACTTTATATCCCGTTGAAGCCCCCTCCTTCCTCTCCTCCCAGTTCCACCCTCACACACTCCCATCCCCCAAATCACTCCTCCCCTTCTCTGAGGTAGAACTATTCCCAATTTTCTGAGAAACTGGCAAATTGATTTCCAGAATGGCTGTACAAGTTTGAACTCCCACCAGCAATGGAGGAGTTTCTCCACAACCTCGCCAGCATGTGCTGTCACTTGAGTTTTTGATCTTAGCAATTCTGATGGGTGTAAGTTTGATTTCCATTTCCCTGATGACTAAAGGCATTGAATGTTTCTTTAAGTGCTTCTTGGCCATTAGAGATTCTTCTGTTAAGAATTCTCTGCTTAGCTCTGCACCTCATTTTTTTAATTGGTTATTAGGTTTGTTGTCTAATTTCTTGACTTCTTCATATATTTTGGATATCAGCGCTCTGTCGGATGTAAGGCTGGTGAAGATCTTTTCCAAGTCTGTAGGCTGTTGTTTTGTTCTGCTGACAGTGTCCTTTGCCTTACAGAAGCTTTTCAGTTTCATGAGGTCCCATTTATTAATTGTTGATCCTAGTGTTTAAACTGTTGATGTTCTGTTCAGGGAGTTGTCTCCTGTACCGATGCACTCAAGGTTATTCCCCCACTTTCTCTTCTGTTAAAGTTAGTGTATCCAGTTTTATGTTGAGGTTTTTGATCCACTTGGACATAAGTTTTGTGCAGGTTGATAAACATGGATCTATTTACAATCTCCACATGCAGACATCCAGTTAGACCAGTACCACTTGTTGAAGATGCTTTCTGTTTTCTATTGTATGGTTTTGATTTCTTTGTCAAAGATCAAGTGTCCATGTAGGTGTGTGGGTTTATTTATGGGTCTTCAATTCTAACCATTGATAAACCTATTAAGTTTTATTACTATTGCTCTGTAGTACAGCTTAAAATCAAGGATGGTTATACCTCAAGAAATTCTTTTATAATACAGGATTGTTTTTAGCCATCCTGGGTTTTTGTTTTTCCATACAAAGTTGAGTATTGTTTTTTCAAGGTCTGAAAAGAATTGTGTTGAAATTTTTATGCTAATTGCACTAATAAAGATGGACATTTTTATTATGTTAATCCTACCAATCTACAAGCGTGGGAGAGCTTTCTGTCTTCTGATATCTTCTTCAATTTCTTTCTTTAGAGAATTGGAGTTCTTGTCATACAGGGCTTTCACTTGCTTGGTTAGAGTTACACCAAGATATTTTATACTATTTGTGGCTATTATGAAAATGTTGTTTCCCTAATTTCTTTCTTAGCCAGCTTATTGTTTGTATAATGGAGGGCTACTGATTTCTTTGAGTTAAGTTTGTGTCCAGCCACTTTGCTGAGGATGTTTATCAGCTATAGGGGCTCTCTGATAGAATTTTTGGGTCATTTATGCATATTTTCATATCATCTGCAAATACTGATACTTTGACTTCTTCCTTTCCAATTTGCATCCCCTTGATTTCCTTTAGTTGTCTTATTGCTCTAGCTAGCACTTTGGGTATTACATTGAAAATATACACGGAGAGTGTGTAGCCTTGTCTTGTTTCTGATTTTAATGGAATTGCTTTAAGCTTCTCTCCATTTAATTTGATGTTGGCTATCAGCTTGTGGTATATAGCCTTTATTGTGTTTTGTATGTACCTTGTCTCCCTGATCTCTCCAAGACTTTTAAAATGAAGTATGTTGGATTTTTACAAAGGTTTTTCAGTATCTAAGGAGATGATGATGTGAGTTTCTCTTGCAGCTTGTTTATATGGTGGATTATACTGATGCATTTTTGTGTGTTGAACCATCCCTGGGATGAAGCCTACTTAACCATGCATGATTTATGATGTTTTTGATGTATTCTTGGATTGGGTCTGTGAGCCTGGAGAGATAGCTTGGTAATTAAGATCACTTGCTCCTCTTGCAGAGGACCTGGGTTCAGTTCCTAGCGGGCACACAGCAGCTCACAGCTGCAACTTCAGTTTCAGGGGATCCAACACCCTCTTCTGGCCTCCATGGGCATCAGGCATTCACACGGTTTACATACACTCACACACAGGCTCACACATGCACACAAATGCAAAGAAATGGGTGAATTTTAAAAACTGACTTTAACTCATCTTTTCCTCTGAGGGTATCTTTCAAATGTTTTCATTTGGATTTTTGTGGAGATCAAGCCCACTGTCCCACACATGCTAGAGGAGTTACCTGTCACTAAAACATATTTCCAGCCCCTGAGATTTAAACCTTTAGCTCTTACATTTCACTCTTGGAATAATCTTTGGTGTCAGGCCAGGACCCAACTTCATTTTCCCAGCTGAAGAAGTGTCAGCCAAGGCTTGCGACTGAGTTCCTCCCTAAGAATCTCTTCCCCTGATAGCCCTTCCCTGGGTGTCAGAGTTTGTTTAATAACCAGCCACTGTGCCTCTCTTATGTAAGAGTAAGCCAACTCACATTTTGGCTTTCCCTCTCCAGCCTTGCCACCTTCGCCTCAGACATGCCTGAAAGTATTCCATGTCTTCTGCACACAAACCTTGGAATCTGTTTCCCAAGGACCCAACCTTGAAAGAGCACTTCAAATAAGAAAGCAACATTTTGTTTGTTTGTGTTTTATTTTTTGGCTTTGAGTTTCTTTGCTTGTTCTAAAGCAGGGTTTCATGTAGCCCAGGCTTGTCTGCTCTACTTCCCTCATGCTGGGATTATAGAAATGGGATGTTTCATCTGGCATAAAACAGGTGCTTTGTTTTTAAAGCGAGGTGGACCATTCACTGACTCTCAGTGCTAAATCTGCATTTTGGTGTCTCCTTGGACAATCAGGCAGCTGAGACATACAGCTCTCCCCCTCTCTGTGATGGATCACCATGACCAGAGCAACTCGGAGAGGAAAGGGTTCATTTCACTTACAGTTCCATGTAACAGTTTTTCATTAAAAACACTCAGGGCAGGAACTCAAGCAGGCAGGAACCTGGAGGCAGGAGCTGATGCAGAGGCCATGGAGGGGTGCTGCTTACTGGCTTGCTCATCATGGCTTGCTCAGTCTGCTTTTTCATAGAAGCCAGGACCACAAGCCCAGGGATAGCTCCGCCCACAATGGGCTGGGCCTCCTCCATCAATCACTAATAAGAAAATGACCTACAATTGGCTCTTGTGGAGGCATTTTCTTAATTGAGGTTCCTTCCTTTCAGATAACTGTAGCTTGAGTCAAGTTGGTATGAAACTAGCCAGCACCCCTGCCCCCTGCAATGCCTTGCTAACTGACAAACTGTTCAGCAAAGACAGTAGAGGACACGGGGAAGTGTATCATCCTGGGAAGTATGATAAAGAAAGAAGAGTTTCTTGTTTAGGCTCTGGTGATGGGCTTGGCAGACCCTTTCACTGCTCATGATGCTGACATGCCTCAGTCCTACAAGGCCCAACAGCTTCCAATGCCCAACATGTCTCCATCTCCCAGAACCCTTTGGGACATGACTCTGTGAAGGGCTTCCATCCACTTTCCTTGAGTAGTTATGCTCCCTCTGTGTGGACAAGTCCTCAAGCACTCTAGAGAGATTTCCAGCAAATTCCATCAGCTCAGTGTTTCATGCATTATCTTGCCACCCAATAGACCACACCCTTCTAGCAGGTCTGCCTGTTAGGACTGCAGCCGTTCTATATTACTGTAATTTTTGGTTGTAGTTAGCAGCTCTTTATAATAAACTCTTGCTGTTGAATTTCCTATGAGAGTTCTATCCTGCAACTGTATGGTAATTGGTACCACAGGTTATATAATAAAGCAGTGTGCTCAGTGTTAACAGTAGTTTTAAGAAGGAAAGTACAATGATACATGAACACAGAGTCGGGGGAAGAGACTTAACAGAATGTACTTCAAAGATGTGGTTTGAGATGTTTCTGTTTTACTTCCTTTGGTTGTTTTCTCTGATTTTCCAGATTGAGTTATATTTATACAAACTAGAAAAACATGTTATTAGGAAAAATACATACCACATTAGTTCGTAAGGTGTCTGAGGCACACTGTATGTGTAACTGAAAAGGTTTAATTGGCTTTATATCTCGAAGCCTCACTGCTTGCAGTGTGGTCTGTGGACTAGCATCAGAAGCAGCAAGGGAAGATTTGTCAGGAAAATCAGAATCTGCAGGCATACCTACTGTTTGTCAGCAAAGCCTGCACTTAAGCGGCATTCACCGGTCACAGAGATGTGTAGTGAGACACAAAGTTTGTAAAGCTTGTTAATGCAGTTTAACCAGTGACCTAGAGAAAGACACACTGCTTATGCAGCTAATAGCCTGGCTGTCTTAGGAGAGCTATCAGCTGGTTGCTGGGCAACCTGTTGTGTTGAAGTGTGTTGAACCTTTGTCTGTCACATGATGAGTAACCTTCTGAACTTTAGAGTCTAAAGACTTTAATGACTTAGAGCCTTTGGAGACTAAAGGCTCCAATGGTTGCACTGGCTTGGCATTTATTGATAGATAATTAATTATGTATTATATGAGGTTCACCAGAAAAGCGGGTCTGAGGTAATGGCTTTTGCACCATCATATGTTTAAGGTGAATAATCCAAAGAGAAGGGTGTAACGGGGAGAATAGTACAGCAGAGAAGAGAGAGCCAACATGGAGTGTAGTACAAAAGTTGGCTGCATCTAGGTACAATTAGTGATGAGAACACGCCACCATAAACATACTTCTTCTCAGTAGCACCCACTGTTGAGAGGGAGGGAGTAAGTACTTGTGCCCTGCTTCCTTTTACCAGTGGTCCAATGTTCGCCCCTCCTCCTGAGCTTTCTGAACACACTTGCATAGGTGTGGTGCCTAAAACAAATCCTGTAGGAGAGACAACAGGAAGTCCTAGGCAGGTGGTAAGAAGGGTGTGGGGCCAGTGAGATGCAGGTGATGTGGGATCATGTCTGGTCATTATAACAGCCACGATGCCAGTGAGACTGAGATGGTCCAAAGTGGTCATTGCAAAGTGCTTGGTACAGAAACATAGTGAAAAAATATATTTCAATGAATAGGAAAAAAAAATCTACTGTTGTGCTCTTCGTCAAAATGACAGCCACATTTTCACTTGCTTTTAAGAATCTATCAGAGATGCTCGCAGACTAAATCTTTATGAGATAAAGACAATGAGAAATAAGATTGGACAAATGGATAATGAAGTAGAGCTTCTAAAGACAAGAATAAGTGAGCTGAAGAAAACAAACAAAGCACTGGGGTAGGTATTTTCTTAATTCAGTATTTGAGAAACTGGGGGTGTTCACTGGCAAACCATGTGCTTACTTCCAAGGCCCCTCCCAAGGTTGAAACTTACAGGGTTTTTAAGTTTCTGCTCTTACAGAATTATGTTTGCAACCCTTCCCTGCTCCAAGAAAAGCCCTCTTATTGGAATAATATTGTAAGAACATATCAGGCCAGTTCTGCTCTATCTGGTTCATTTCCTTAAGTATCTTCAATTGTGCCTATAATCCACTGGAGGCCGAGGTTGGTTTCCTGGAGAGAGTTCCAGGCTTTTGGAAAGTTGCACAAGGCCGTGGATGTAACTGCCTATACTTTTACATCTCCCAGCACCATTTCTTCATTCCTAAGCTGTTGCCTTGAGCCAATACTTCATCCCCTGGGCTTCATTTGCTGTACCTGTAAAACAGGATTCAGACCACTTGACCCAACATAGTCTATAAAAGAAACCTTTATCCTCAAAGAAGAAAACAGTAAAAGGTTTGAAAAAGAACTTAGCACTATAAGCAATTTTGCATGATTGATGCATAAATATCAGAATGCTAATTTTCTATATTGAGAAATGTTCAAAGAAACCCCACCATAGTAGGAAAGTTGGTGCATAGGAACTTGTAAGAGCTCACGGGCTTGCTTCCCAAACTAGGCTCTCAAAACACCTGCTCTGCGACGTATGTCATGAATGAGGCTCATAGGTATATGATTAAGGAATAATGAGTATTCAACCCCTACTAAGGATTCACAATGCAGTTTTATGCATGGACGATGCTAGCCACCATTTACAGAGATAACTTTAGACTATTTCTAAACCAACAACCCGAAATAGAGCATGCAGCTGGACACATCAAGGGACATCACCCTTTTCTGCTCCTGTGGCTTTGGGGCTTGAGTGAACTTCAGAATTGGAAGAGGGCTTGTTAAAACACAGACTGCTGGGATTTGGTGGGTCTGGCGGGTAGTAGGATGGGGATAAAGATCAACATTTCTAATAGGTTCCAGGTGGCACTCATCCTGCAGGTCCAACATGGCAGGAGAATCTCTGCTGTTGATAAGTCTTCAGGGAAAGACAAGGTACAGATAGAAGGTGGGGAGTTGCTGAGATAGAATCATAGCTATCGCGTATTGTGTCTACTTTTCAATGGAAGATGCGTTACCCGGGCCTCACAGGCTCTGATGACTGGTGGTAAGACTCTCCCGTCTCTTCCTCGCCGCTGGGAAACCAGAAACTATGGAAGCCTTTGGGTGTGCTCTCCTTAGGCCTGCGTCTTGTTTGTGAGTGCTCTCTTCTCAAACCACCAGCACCACCATGACCACTACTAACATGACCACTACTATCATGACCACCACCACCACCACCACCAGCAGCAGCAGCAGCACGACCACCACCACCACCACTACCACCATTACCACCACCACCACCACCTCCATGAATAGTTGGGTTTTTTTTTTTTAGCTTGACTTGATTTCTTTCTTGGACTGATTCCCTTTCCAGGTTTCCCATGCTTGACCCACAAAGTGCTCTCTCACTCCTTCACCAAGCCTTTCACTTGGGCTCTTTTGTGATATTTATTCTTCATTTGGCCTCTGCCAAATACACCTCCCAGTAGCCCATGTCTATTTTCCCAAGGCTTCAAGTACCCCTCCCCAAACCTGCTTCTCACCCTGGGGACTAAACATTAGGAAAGGTCATTATATTGCAAGAGCTTTTAAAGAATGAAACTGAGAGATAACATCAGTTATTCCTTCCTCCAGTCTCTCTTTGTTATATCCCTGCTTGATGTTTCTGCCAGCTTTCAATTCTTCCTCTGGCAGGTGAGGCCCACAGTGCATGTGTGAGATACAGGACTCCTTTTGTGCTCACATCTGGCTGAGAAGATGAGAAGCAGGTCTCAAGCTCTGCCTGAGCAGCAAGGACGCTTGCAGCCTCCTCTTTCCCTAGGCTGTGTTTCTCTAGAAATGCAATAGAATGGTATCTGCCCGTGGTTTAATGACCTGCCTCAAAACACTCATCTGATCAGATCCCACTCACTTATTCCAACCAACTTTTGACTCATACTTGAAGCTAAAATGTCATCTAATATCCTGGTATGTGGGGCTAGGTGGGGTCAGGTGGGACCAGGTAACTGACATTTTAGCAATGGCCAAAAATGTGGCAGGGTGGACACTTACTCTGTTTTCTTATATCCGTACCAAGTTTAAACTCAAATCACAAAGACAATGAGAAAACAAGTACGTGTTGTACTGTCCTTCCTTGTGAGGGCTGTGTCACTCCATAGTCTCTAAATTCCTCTCATTATGAAATGCCATTCTTTTATGCCAAGAGCCTTTCCTCTCTCCTAGCATGAAGCAAGCAGAGCTGGCAAAGGAGCACGCCAAGTTGGTCCTGTCGCTGAACCAAACCCTGGAAGAAAAATCCGTGGCCACTATTTACATAAATGACACCTATACCAGAATAAACTTTGAGAAAGAAGAAATAGCACTCCAAAAGCAATGCATACAAGAGGCAACCCAGTTAATAGAAAAACATAAAACAGAGTATTTTGAAAAGAAAGACTTTCTAGCCTCCCAGGTAAATGGTAGGATTTATTCTTTTTGCGTTCAGAATTACCTTGAATCTGGAGCAGGCCATGGGAAAGGTCATCTTCATCCTCCATGCTACCTGGCAAATGCACATTATGACTTTCCTCTGGGAACTTCTGACCAGCACTGGTGTGAGAAGCTCATGGTCTATTGGTTTGGTTTGATGGGTTGAGGTTTTTGTTTGTTTTTGTTTGTTTGTTTGTTTGAGCCTCTTGGAGAAGCCATTCATTTGTATTTATTCATTCAGTTCACGGGACCGAATCCATGGCAGGGCCCATGTCTCTGAAGTGGCTTTATGCCACCATCCTTTCTCTAAGTCCCACTTCTGTGTACACAGAACCTAGGACTCAGGGAAAGCGCCTGCAAAAAGCCTGCCATTCCAGCCGCAGCAGCCTGAGGCAGGAGTAACCTTCAAGAGGGGCTGCCAGACCCCAGAGCACAAAAAGCAAACTCTATCATGAGGCCAGCCACTTCCAGAGGTCAGACAAAGAAGTAGCCACTGACTCAGCTGCTGCCCCTGAGGAGGCTGCACAACTGCTGGGTTATGGCAGTCAACGTCACCACTCCGTTGCTTGCTGTTCTTCTATTTATCAAGGCTCCTTGGTTGCTCCGGGAAGTGTAGAGCTGTCTCCATTCTTACTCTACAGAAAGGAGCCAAGCTCAAGATGGAAACAGCTGCAGAGTTTTCGTTGTGTCTTTTCCAAGGCGGGAGTTGACATAAGCTCAAGGACTTCCTTCATTTAGGCCCTGAGCCACCAGCTTCCACCTCCAGACGCAGGAAATCAACTCACGCTTAAAAGATGCAACATTATATGGGAAGGGAAGGAGGAAGATTAAATTATTATTACACTGCTTTTTACATTTTTATGGTTTTTTTTTCTAATTTTCAACCAAATTTGACTCCTGTATATCTGCACCCTGGTGCATAGATATTAGGATCACATTCATTCAAAGGAGCTACCCTGAACCACGTGGTCGGTGCCTTAGATGGAAAGACAGACAGACAGACATAAGCACTCACAGAGCTGTAATTCAATATGCCTCCTTAGGCCTTTCCGTTCGCACCTACCTTGTTTGTCATCATCCAGTTTTCTGAAAGATAGGTTTGTTTGCTTTTAACAAGAGTCACTCATTTCACTAGAGTCTGACAGGTGACAAAATGTTTGATTTTGGTAAAAACAGGAAAAAAATGTCCAAGATTCTAAGCTGCCCTGTTTTCAATGACTTTGCAATTCTGCCAGTAGCTGGGTTTTATTTTCCATTAGGTAGCATGAACTGGGGTTTCTAGACAACTGGTTACTCCCTTCACTCACCTTATGTCCTTAGTGCATGGTACATGTGGCAGCCGCTGCTGTGATGTCATTGCAGGAAGCCACTAGAGTAGTAAGATGCTGTTACCCGTTCTTAGCAGTGGTCGGTGTCCTATCGCTCCTATAAACGTACCACTTCCACATTTCATAGCTGCAGTTTGACCCACAGGATTCATGGTTTTGTCTTTAACACTAGGAAATACATGAGCCCTGGCTTTGTTTCACCTTCTTTTAAGTTGTTAGTTTATTTCAATGGAAAGTGGCTCATTTAATGTTAATTAGGTTGACAAGTTGAAAGATCTTTCTTAGCTCCGAAGTGCTCATGGGTTTTTTAATTGGCTTGTGGTTGTCGCTATAGGTAAAAGAGGTTAAGCAGCACTGTGGAATGAAGAGAATAGAGACGTATGCCAAGAGGAAAGAATTGAACAGATTACAGAATAAAATATTAAAAATGAAGCAAACAGTTACTAGCAGTACAATGGTAAGAAAGAATAAAAAGCATCTTCTCCCTTTGGTCCAATCTGAGCATACCACTTTTTTTTTAAGTTTATTTAATTCATCCTTCTATTGTTCTGGGGGCATGCTGATGGCCAGTTAACATTTCCTCACACTTTCTTTAAAATGTTATGACAGGTACAGATTATAATTGGACTAAAACACTTTGAAAATGATTTTAAGAACTGCACATAGAACTAACTATGTATTAATGCCTACTAATCTTTTATCACAATTAGTTGAATGAATGGACAGATCTGTAGTATATTCTTCTGTGTATATCGGAAGTCACATGCAAAGCCACACAAAAAAAAACTGTCACAGGAAAACCACAGGTTTTTTTTCCTGCCAGAATGCATCAGTGAATTCCATCCTATGTCCCATGAGGTGCCTATGCTAACTGTAATCATAATATGTCCATTATGGCATACAATTGTTATAGCCTTCATAAAATAAAATACTTCTCTCGCATGTAGGTATTTAAAGGGACCTTCATCTGTTTTTAGATTTCAACCCAGTATAAAGAGTCAGAGGTCAGACGGGGGGTTAAGGGAAGTTGCTAAGCAAAGCCTTGTGCCATCTGCATGCACAAGCTCATATCTCCTGTTTGAGCCTCAAAAGGTGCCAGGAAGCACCCCCACCAATCGAGTTTAGGAAGATGAAATGTGAGTTTCTAATGCGCATTCCAAGATTCTAAGGTCAAGTTAGGCAGCGATAATAATCTTACCCCGGATCCCGTTGCACCTCCTGCCATCTCCAAATCTCTGTGTCATGCCAACCTGGACTTGAGGCTTGGCTCTACCAACTTATTAAATGGTGACGGGGGAGGTAATAATATAGTCTACTATGGTAGATTTTTGTGGAGACTCCCAAAGTACAGATTTGAGGGATGTGTAGACTTAACATGCGCATGGAATCTTTAGTTTAGACACCTCTGTAGCCAGGTCAGACCGATGGAATGTTGGTAGAAAGAGAACTGAATGTGATTCTACAAGCAGGGTGACTGACTATGCAAGGCAGGGGCGGCTGAGAGTGAGAGACAATGAATATTAGGCCCAGCCATGTTGCTTGCATATACGGTTTATGAAACCCAAACTGGAAAATATGAACTTGGGCAATGAAAAGTAGGCCTAATCCTGATGATTGACCAGTCCTTTCAGCATTCTGCTGATTTTTGTGGCTGGATCCATGGTCCCAAGTGACACTCTAGAGAAAACTACTTTGAATAGCTTTTACCCTGCTGGGTGACTATCTAAATTGCCATCTGTTCCCACCTAAAGAATGGCTGATTCACTTTTACCTTAATGGACACAGATAAATTCATTAGAGGGCCCATGTACACATACATATATGATATATACATATACATACATGTATTATTCCCACTATTGTTTTTAGTCCTCTCTGCTATCAAATTTTAAGATTTTGGTTTGTTTCAGAATTGGTTTTTTTCAAATTGAGTTTATCATCATCATCAACAACAACAACAAAAGTCATTAAAAAAATTATCTTTTTTGACTAAAGGGTGGCCCTACCACAAAAGTTGAATGAGTAATTCATAAAATTCTTAAAGAACCTGAATTCCTGTTGTGAACCATTTGCTGATGACCGGATGTCATATTGTTGTTGAATTCTCAATAGATGGTTAGTGATCACAACATCGAGGTGTCACGGCTACAGGAATCAATAGCTATTTGGGAGAAAAAGGTGGAAGATGTGAAGAGAGTTTGTGAAAGTTTGGAGGGAAAACTGTAAGTGTGAAGAAAGTTTGGAGGAAAAACTGTAAGTGTGGCACATTCTTCCTACAGGAGCACTTCTAGATCGTGGTCAGTTGGCTTTAAAAAAAAAGCCACCTTAACAAAAAAAAATTATGTCTCACAGTTATAGAGGCTACAGCCATATAACCCCACTGCCCTGTGCCCATGGAAAAACAGTGCATTGTGGGGAATAGGGTGTGGTGTGGCATAGAGAACCCACTTGCAACATAGTAAGCAGAAAAAAAAAGGGGGAAAGCAAGAGACTGGATCCCCCGTCCCAGTCAGAGATACGCCCAGTGCCCTTAGAGCTGCTCTGGGCGCCATCTCTTAAAGGCCCTACAGTCTCTTACTATTACTAGCCTGGAGACAAAGTCTTTAACTCATACAGTCTTGGGAAACAAGTCAAGCTTCAGCGTATGCCAACTAATATGCTTCCCTCATCCTCAGAAGCACATCTTCATTAGTAAATGCAAATCATATTTAGATTACTCAGATCCATAAGATAGCATTGTAGGGTCACCTCTTCACTTTGTCGGATTTTCAGATGTTGGGGTGAGGTAGGGGACGGTATTTAGGTGATGTAAACACTTGGCAAGTGAAGGAGCTCTTTGGGATGTGTTTTTCTCATGTCAGTGCCTCACTCTAAAAAAAAAAAATCCTACGAGGAAGGGCATTGGTGGGGAACGCCATGAGTCTAAGACTGTAACACACCCAGGCACAACCATATGCTTGCCTTATACTCAGTCAAAGGGTCTTGCATAATTCACGGAGAAAATACAGGGAAGCCTCTGACAAAAGCCATTCCTATATGAGGAACTGCACCCAACCCAGAACTTGAAGCAAGTCTTTCATTCATCCAAAAAGAGCATGGTCTGCTTCCTTTGAGGAAGAAGTTTTCATCCTCCTGTCTGTACCTGTACCCAGCTCTCTCTCCTTGGTGAACACGTGCACATACATGGCTGGGCCAGACCTTCTGAAATGAACGGTGACAAGGCTAGCCTCTCAGCCACAACTGGCCAGCAGATCTCTAAATTCACATGCGAACTTACTTAGCTCAACTTTGCCTCCTGGACCAGTCAGGTCTGGCCATGAAAAGGGGATCTTTGAATGTGGCCTCCAAGTGCCCACCATCCCTGTGATTCAGTGACATTGGTGAGCTAAACTGCACCCCAAGCAGATCACTAAAAGACAAGTAACTTTAATTAAAATCTTCTAAAATAAGAACAACAGAATACAATGCTAATCTCCCACAAAGGGGCCATAAAATATGCACAAATCTTTATATTGGGTATAAGATTTTTAAAACAGGAATGCTCAGTTAATACCATAATTAAAGTTTGGAAAAAAATGGTGATATAATAGTTTCAATTCACCAATATTTCTAAAGGAAACTACCAAAAATGTAGAAGACATGAATTATTTCTCTTTTTTATTTTTGAGATTATAGTGTAATTACACCTATCTCTTGCCTTTCCTTCCTCCATAGCCACCAGCTCTCCTTAAAATTCATGGCCTCTTTTTCACTAATTGCTATTGCATGCATATATGGATATGCAACCATATATATTAAAATCTATTTGGCCTGTATAATGCAACCCGTAAGTATGTTTTCAGGGATGGCAGTTTGACACTGGAAAACTAGTGCACGCCTTCCTGGAGAACACCACCTCTCCCACTCCCAGCTTTCCTCAGTTGCCTGTAGTTTTTTGTGTAGGGTTGAGCCATCATGGGTGTTTCCCTATCCACTTTGGCAGGTCCACTGGTGTCATCTTTGTTTAGCTCACATGTATTTTAGGGTAGTGTTTCGTTTTGTTTTGTTTTTAGGTAAATAGTTAATAGTGTGGTTCTTTGTGCCTTTTCCGGACGTCCTTATTGTATTTTACCCACTTTCTTCTGTAGTTACCTCTCTCCCAATCCCTAAAGAACCCCACTTCCCTGATCGTATCACTTGGACCCTACTATCCATCTCCATGTTGCTCCCAAACTCCCCTCTCCTGGAAATGGTCCCTTTTCAATTTCCTGATTTCTATAGTTACTACAGGAGATGTACTCACACCTGAAGACTCGGAGCTGGGAGTCTCCAATGAGAGAGAATGTGTGACATTTGTCTTTCTGGGTCTGGATCTTCTCCATCCACTTAATAAGATCTTTTCTAGTTCCATCCACTTACCTGTGAAGTTCGCGCTTTGCTTTCCTTTATGGATGAATAGTATTCTATAGTGTACATGTTCCACTCTTTTATTGCTCATTCATTGGTTGAAGGACATCGAGGTTGTCCATTTCCTAGCTGTTGTGAATAAACCAGCAATGAACATTGATGAGCAAGTATCTGTGGAGTAGGATTTGAGTCCTTTGGGAAGATGCCAAAGAATATTATAGCTGGGCCATATGGCAGATTTAGTGAGAATTCTTCACACTCGTTTCTATGTTTTCCGCATCAGTTGCCAACCCCACCAACAATGAATGAAGGTCCCCTTTGCCCTGCTCCCCTTCCGGCTTCCGTTGTTGGTTTATCGTTCAACTGATCTTTGTCATTCTCACTTGAGTAAGATGGAATCTCACAGCTGTTTTAATTTGCATTTCCCTAATTACTAGAAACAGTGGACATTTTGGAGTAATTTCTTAGTCATTTTTTCTTCTTCTTTTAAGAGTCCTCCATTGACTCTAGATGAGAGAAGCATGGGAGAATAGCAAAGTAGAAGGATCCAGAGGGTCCTAGAAGCCTACAAGTAGAACATTATGGAAGGCAGATTTGGGCCCAGGGGTCCCGCTCAAACTAAGGCACCAGCCAAGGACAATACAGGCGGTAAACCTTAAGCCCCTACCCAGATCTAGCCAATGGACAGAACATTCTCCACAGTTGAGTGGAGAGTGGGGTCTGACTTTAACACAAACTCTGGTGCCTCATATTTGACCATGTCCCCTGGAGGGGGAGACCTGGTGGCACTCAGAGGAAGGATAGCAGGTTACCAAGAAGAGACTTGATACCCTATGAGCATATAAAGGGGGAGGAAATCCTCCTCAGGAACAATCATAGGGGAGGGGAATAAGGGGAAAATGGGAGGGAGGGAAGAATGGGAGGATACAAGGGATGGGATAACCATTGAGATGTAACAAGAATAAATTAATAAAAAAATTAAAATAAAATAAAATACAAAAAAATTTTACTTGGAAATATTAAAAAAAAGAATCCTCCATTGAGGACATTTTTTAAAACGAGTCATTGAGGGGTTTTGTTTGTTTGTTTGTTTGTTTGTTTGTTTTTATTGGATTTTCAGTTCTTTGTTCATTCTGGATACTAATTCTCTGTCAGATGCATAGCAGATAAAATTCTTTTTTACTCTGTGGGCTTCCTCAGTTGATTGTTTCTTTAGCTGTGCAAACAGTTTTTTTTTTTTTAATTTTATGAAGTCCCACTTGTCAACTGTTGACCTTAATTCTTGGGAAAATGGAGTCCTGTTCAGTAAGTCCTCTCCTCCTCCTGTATCATATAAGGTTTTCTTCTAGCAGTTTCAGCGTTTCAGGCTTTGTGCTTAGGTTTTTGATCCATTTTGTGCAAAGTGATAGCTATGGGTCTAGTTTTATTCTTCTGCATATGAATGATCAGTTTTCCCCAGCACCATTTGTTGAAGATGCTTTCCTTTCTCCAGTTTGTTTTTGATGTCTTTGTCAAATATTAAGTGTTTAAAATTGTGTGTGCTCATGTTTGGGTCTTCAGTTTTCTTCCATTGATCTACATGTCTGTGTAGTGCCATATTGTTTTATTAACTATGGATTTGTAATGTGTCCTCAGATCTGGACTCGTAACCCCTCCAATATTGCTCTTTTTTCCCCTAGGGATTGTTTTAGCTATCCTGGTGTGTGTGTGTGTGTGTGTGTGTGTGTGTGTGTGTGTGTGTGTGTCCGTATTAATCTTAGAATAGTTTTTTTTCTATTTCTTCAAAGAATGGGGTGGGGGTTTTGCTTGGGATTGCATTGAATCGGTAAATGGCTTTTGGTAGAATGGTCATTTTCACAATATTAAGCCTACCAATCCATGAGCACAGGACACCTACCCATTGCCTTTATCTCTTTCTTCAGAAGTTTGGAATTTACACTGTAGAGGTCCTTCACTTCCTTGCTTAGGCTTATTTCTAGATATGTTCTTTTCCTTGAATCTATTGCGAATGGGGGTGTGTCCATGATCTCCTCTCTGTGTGCTTGTGGTTTTTGCGGAGAAAAACTGCTGGTATGTGCAAGTAGACTCGGTATCTTGCCACATTGCTAAGTCCGTTTATCAGTTCTAGAATGTTTCTGACAGGATTTTTGGGACTTCTAATGTAGAGTATCATATCATCTGCAAATAAGGATACTTTGACTTATTTCCCTACTTGTATCCCTTTAATTCCCTTCTCTTGCCTTATTTCTCCAACTTGTGCTTCGCGTACAGTATTGAAAAGAAGTTGGGACATTGGACATTCCTGTCTCATTCCTGACTTCAGTGAGATTGCTTCATGCTTTTCTCCATTGAGGGTGATGCTGGCTGTGGGTGTCCTGTGTATAGTTCCTATTATGCTGAGGTATGTTCCCTCCAGCCCTGCATTCTCTAGGACGTATATTGTGAAGGCTGTTGAATTTCATCAAAGGCTTTCTCTGAATCTAGTAGATGCTCATGTGATAATTTTCTTAAGTCCCCATGAAGCTTAATAAATGTATTGACTTTCATATGTTGGACCATCCATACATTTCAGCGAAAAAGCCAACTTGGTCATGGTGGGTAATCTTTTTAGTGTGTGTCTGCATTCTATTTCCAAGGATTTTATTGAGTATTTTGGAGTCTATTCAGCAGGCCTGTAGTTTTCTTTTCTTTTCTTATTTATTTATTTATTTATTTATTTATTTATTTATTCTGTTGTGTCTTTACCTGCTTTGGGCATTAGAGTGATTCTAGTTCTGTGGATTTTAGGAATGTCTCCTCCAGATTCGAATGCCAAAAATAGTGCATGAAAAAATATTTTTACACTCTGTCTTATCTAGGGTTTTCTATTGCTGGTGAAGAGATACTATTACCACAGAAACTCTTATATAGGGAAACATTTCATTGGGGCTGGCTTCAGAAGTTTAGTCCATTGTCATCATGGCAGGAAGCATGGTGACATGCAGGCAGACGTGGGACTGGAGAAGTAGCTTGAGAGTTCTACATTTGGATCTGTAGGCAGCAGGAAAAGAGAGACACTGGGCCCAACTTGAGCATTTGAAACCCCAAAGCTCACCCCCAGTGACATACCTCCTCCAACAAGGCCACACCTCCTGATCTTTCTTAAGTGACATCACTCCTCAATGACCAAGCATTCAAATATATGGCCCCTCACTTGACTACACCTAGGTATGCCCATTTACCACCACCATCACTGCCTGACAAGTCTAGACTACAGCTATCACTTTCAGGATGATAACTGCCTGACTAGTCTGGACTACAGCTATCACTTTCAGGATGATTACTCCTCCACTGTTTTCCTTTCTGGACAGGTATCAGAGTCCTCTTTACAAAGCACGGATTCATTCATCATGTTCCTTTGCTCTAAAGATTTCTCCCAAGTTCCTTTCAGAGTCAAATATAAAATCCCACTTGACTCTTAAGAACCTATGTGAGCTAGTCACCATCTCCTGCTCCAGTCGGATCGTTTTCCCACCTTGACAGTGCCTAAGTCTACCGCTGACCCCTGGGTCCTAGCCTTGCCGAGGGCTCTTAGATCTGTATGTGGCTGGCTTCTTTCATAGGTCAGCCCCAAAGAAGTCATCCTAACCCATATGTCAATTGTAGTACTCTTGTTCTCAAAGTCTTAGTGTCTTTACCCTGGTTTTCTTTCTTTGGGATATGTATCACTATGTGAAATGTAGTTCAATTGTTATTTGTCACTCTATTCTGATCACTCACTACATTTAATTTCCATAAGAGTCAGGATTCGACATATTTTGTGTCCCTTGTACCTAGAACAAATTTTGCACAGTGCATGTGTTCAATAATTTCTTCATGAATACATATAAACAAATTACATTAATTCAGAATAATTAACTTCTAATTAATTCAAAATAATTCACTAAATAAATTACTTTATAATAAATGCAAAAAAAGAAGGTTGTACAGTGATGGAGCCAAGGCATTTTGGTGTCATAAATAAATATGGCTTTGTGGAAAACATGTCCTAACACTCATGTGCTTTGTTTCCTGTATTCATAAGGCAGCATTTTCAGAATCACAAGGAACGCCTAGATGCTTCATCTTCTAGCAAGAAGGATGCGTTCCTGAATAAAATACAGGAGGTAGGGTGACAAGAATGACTTAGCTGATAATTAGATATAATTTTTAGTTATTATATTAAATATGCAACATTTGTTGAACATTCCTAAACTACTACATTTTCATAAACTACTATGATCATTCACAGAAATGAGTTCAGTTTCCAGGGGTTCTCAACCTTACTAATGTGAAACCCTGTAGTACAGTTCCTCATGCTGTCACAGAGTCCTTAGAGAAATTACAGGTCCAATTTTCTTTCTCCCAATAAGAACCCATTCAGCAAGCCCCTAGCATTCCTGAAATATCTCTCTATGCAAATGAGGCATTCTAGTACCTTAAGATCCCGAGCCAGTGACCTATACCCACCCTGGATATTCCTATGCCTTTCCCAAAGTTATATAGAACCACCTTGCTGAAGCTGGTCCCAGTAGTCTGTCATTTCTGTAGTGTTCGCAGGCCAATTGGACTTCCTATTCATTGCTTCTGCTCCCTTTGCCCTCACGGACTGCTTTCATCCCACAATCCCCAGGGGTAAAGGGAGGCTCACATGCAAAGATCATCTGTGTGAAATGAATTGGATCTAGTTTTGGTTACATTTCATGTGATTTGGTAGCTTTTTTTTAAATTAGGAATAACCATGTTTAATGGACATGTAAATTACTTAGGGAAATATAACCGTCTTGCTGTTGTGTAGTACCTGTAAAGCACGACAGTTATTCTACATTTGATAACATTAATGTTACTTTAAAATACCTGAGTTGGATTAATCAGCAGGAGGATGCTCTAGATATTTCATTTTGCTTTTTTTAAAATCTGTTTTTCTTTGTCTTTAAACTTTTCCAAAGTCTTGCTTTTGTTCTGATTTTTAAATTTTCATGCTAAGTCTTCATCCTTATGGAAAGTCAATCAAGGTGTTTTCTAAACTTAAGTGAAAAGAAATAGTATAAGTAAGTAACCATGAATATAAACCAAGATTTAGCCACAGGATACTCAATGACACATATATTAGGATAGTAAAAATGAGGGAGTGGGAAATGTGAATTAGAGCTGACAGAAAGGCATAGTTAAGTGAGCAATAGAATGGTTCACAAGATGTCACTGAATGGCAAGTTCTGTCCTATTGAACCTGCCTATGTGTATACATGAGTGACTGAGATGTTTCTTATCACTGGCATTGGAGGGGAAGCGTTCTTTGTCCCTCTTCTCTGGCCCCACATGCACATGTTGAGTCCCACAGTCCATCCGTAGCATCAGAGCCCTCTGCTTACAGCTTCTCTTTCTGCTTGGCCCCAAATCAGCAGGGATATGAAGCCCATCCTTTCAATGGATTTCAGAAGCAAATTTAGCAACACTGATTACTCCGGGAGCCACTGCCAATTGTGTTAGAATTCTTAGCGGGTGCGACGAGGACCCCCATTTCACCATCACCAACGTCTTCCACCATGTCCATTAACCCCTGTTTACCATTGTTCTACTTTCTGCTGTTATTCATTCAATTTTTTTTAAGATTCCACATATAAATGAAGTACTTATCTATCTAAACCTAAGTTATTTTACCTGACATATTACTGAAGTTCATGGTTTTCCCAACAACAGGATTTCCTCTTGCTTAAAAACTGAATAGTAGGGGCTGGAGAGATGGCTGAGTGGTCAAGAGCACTGACTGCTCATCCAAAGAACCCACGTTCAATGCCCAGCACCCGTATGGCAGCTCACCAACTGTAACTCCAAGATCTCACACCCTCTCAGACATATGTGCAGGCAAACCACCAATGTACATAAAATAAAAATAAATAAATTGTTTTTTAAAAACTGAATAATAGAGCCGGGCAGTGGTGGTGCATGCCTTTAATCCCAGCACTTGGGAGGCAGAGGCAGGCGAATCGCTGTGAGTTCAAGGCCAGCCTGGTCTACAAAGCGAGTCCAGGATAGTCAAGGCTACACAGAGAAACTCTGTCTCAAAAAATCAAAAACCAAAACAAACAATAATAGCAACAAAAAAACCCCCTGAATACTAGTTTATTATGTATGCATTCTACAGTGTCATTAGCTTTCCATTGAGAGCTTAAGATTGGCTGCATACCTTGGCTACTGTGAACAGTGAAAACATTTCTTTGGCCTGGTAATACATCACTAACCTAACCTATTTATTACATCATATATACACATAATGGTAATTAAATATGTAGAAATGTAATATTCATATATATATACTAATGAATATAATTTCTAAAATTTGGTTTATTTCATTTTTGCAGTCTATGTCACAAATACATTCTTTGTCATTGTCTTTTAGACCTTACATTTAAGTCTACAAACCATCTGGAATTTTTGTACGCATTTATGCTGTGAAGAAGGTCCAGGTTCACAGTTTTCTCAATTAACCAAATCCAGTCCTTTCACCTACTCTAGTACTTGTGTGCTATTGCCATAAGTCAAGATGGAACCCCTTCATAAATGTATGCACAGACTGTAGAATTTCTGTTCTACTCATTTGAACTATTTATCCCCCTCATAACATAGCAATGCTATTTTAGTAAGTTTAAAATGAGTCTTCATAGATAAAAGAAGGCAGTTTTAGCTAGTCCTAGTCCTTAGAATTTCTATTATGGTCTGTCAGGAAGCCTGTTTGGATTTTGACTGGGCTTGTCCTGAGTCTGTGAACGCTTTTGAGAAGGATTTCATATTTTTACAGTATGGAAGCTTCTAGTCCATGAAGATGGTCTATACCTCCTTTGTATCAAGTCTTCTGTTTGTTTGTCCGGTTGGTTGGTTGTCTTGTCTTGTTTTTTAACTGTTCATCTGCACTGATGTATCCAATCTTTTAATCTATCCTCATCAAGATTCTCTCCTCGGCTTTGTTTGTTCATTTGTGTGATGCTATTTCTCCTCATTCGCCTTGCTCACTGTGTGAATTTCTCTGTCTCCCAAGTTCCGCAGCCACTTGTTCACACCGCCGTGCTGTCTTGTCCGCTTTGTTCGGCTACAGCTGTGTGTGTTGCTGTTTGTGTTCATGCAAACACTTTCCATCTCTCTTCCTCGTTGTCTGTGTTGCCTGCTCTCCTCTTCCCACTACAGCTCTCTAGAGAGAACTGTCTTGTGTGGGCTTTTAGTTTGGGGTATTGATAAGCATGGGGTACCTTTTCAAATCTGTTATCCCGCCAAGCCATGTCTAATTCCCAGCCACAGGAGTCACACCTTCCTGTGTCTTTCATTGTGATAAACAGCAGTTGTGTAGTTTAGTGTTTGATAGACTTCCAACTACAAAAATCTCACCTCTTGAAGCACATTAATGGGCCCAGGTGGTTTTCTTCGTTTGTCTTCCGTCAGTATCACAGACACCCTCCTGGCTCTGTGGGGGGGCGGGGATTGGGCTCAAATCACTTCTGTCAAATTCAGAATCTGTTCTATAAAATAGCACCACAATTCTTGTGTATAACTTATGCCTGCCCTCTCACCTTCTGTGCCTCTACAGTATTTACAGCACCCTTCATATCACTTATTTCATGTGAATTCCACCTGTACATAGAAAATGCACAATTTTTGTAGAGCTTTCTGGAATATCTTACTTTTCAAACATTCCTCCTATCTGTATTGGTTTGAAGCAACAGATTTATCCTACACACGTGTGCCTGGGAGAACTGCTCCTGTTCTAGTTACCGTTTGACAAGCATGGCCAGAGAAGTTTTGAGGGAGCGTTTCAGTGAGAGGGCATTTTCTATGCCCCAGCACACCACATATCCTGGGAAAAGGACACAATGTTTTTGCTTCATGATCCATGACTGTTTATACTATTCCCTTTCAGCAGGAATTATCAATCTATGGTTTTATGTCAATGTTTCCAACCTTTCTGTACATTTGTAATAATTCCCAGAAAAAAAAAAGCACCAAAGCACACAGTTGCATATGTGCCCTGGCATTAACTCCCTCTACCTTTGTGTGCAAGATCTGTGTTGTGAGCTATGTATGCGGTACTCTAGACATTCGTCGCCACAGTTCACTGACTCCAAGAAAGCATGAGTCAATTCCCTTAATTCTGTCTGTCTGTCTGTCTGTATGTATGTATGTATTTATTTATTTATTTATTTATTCATTCATTCATTCATTCATTTCCAGATGGGTGAAATGTCACACAAGATAAAAGCAGAGAACAGAGATCTCCGAGACAGACTGAACACTATCCTCAAACAGTATAAGGTGGTCTTGAAGGAAGAGGAAAATGTGCTTTCACAGAAGAAGAAAGTCTATGATGAGTACGTCTTCGCCCGTGGGACTCGGCTTGCCGCAGTTCTGGGTGTCCGCCTTGCTGACCAACCAAGTGATGGTTGTCCATCTCAGCTCATCTCAGTTTCCAACTCTGTTGACAACAAGATATTTTTTTTTTATCTAATAACCAATAAGCAACACTTCTAGTCTGCCTCTACAATGCTAAGAAATTGTTTTTTTTCATCTAGATCAGTTCAAATCCATAAAAAAAATAATAAATGCATTAGTTATACTTGTAAATCGTACTCAGGGAAATAACAATTACCCTGAGACTTTCCGGTGAGCTCCACACATGTGTTCCCTTTCTCAGAGAGGAGTTCGGTTAGTTGCAGGGACTTCAGAAAACATTGAAGAAAAATCATTTCTCATTCACTATCTATTAGACTCCCTTTGGTGAACAAACCTTAGTAATTTTACCTCCCCAAATATTTCTCCACTCTAGTCCTTTCTCTTCGTTCATCCTTTTGCCTTGGTTTGCCTCTCAAAAGCTCTTTTCTTCTTCTGCTTTTCAAGTCCTCAACCCTTTAACCCAACACCTTTCTATATCAACTGGATATCAAACCCTTGGTATTATTGGACTACAGAGAGACCAGCAGAGGCATTCTGTCTCATTTGGTCTGGTATGGCTGGGACCTCCCCCACTGCTGTATGGGTAGTCAATTCTCACAGGTGCTTTCTTTATGAATATTACCGAGTGGGATCTTGAAAAAAATGAAAATATGTGAGGAAAATCCCACTTAGCACTCCCGAAGTTACATCCCATGGAACATAATTGCTGGGTCCAGGCCCATGTACATGAATCAGAGTTTATGTTCATTGTTAGAGCATTTAAGCTTTAGAGTTGCTGCCATCAGTGTGTCTCATCTGATGGCACAGAATGTCAGCTGTTAAAACTCCTCAACTGCAAACCTTCCCCACATCCATACTAGAGTCAGCACCTAGGATAATAAAATGTGTTCATGACAAATGACCATGACACTGAAAATTCATTGTCGTTGTAGCCTTTGTCTTCATCTCAGTCTCCATAACAAAATGCCGTCAACTGGCTGGCTTTGATAGAAATTTATTTTCTCAGCTATAAAGGCTGGGAGCCTGCAATGGCAGTGGCAGTGCCAATGTGAGCACGTTTGGGTTCTAGTGAGGGCTCTCTTCCTGTCTTATAAAGTCTCCCTCATGCTCTCTCTCTCTCTCCTCTATCTCTCTCTCTCTCTCTCTCTCTCTCTCTCTCTCTCTCTCTCTCTCTCATCTTCCTCCTCCTCATATTCCCTCCTTCCCTCCCTCCATCGTCTCACTTTCTCTTTTCTCTCTACTTACATAGAAAAAGAGTGACTTTTCTTGCCTCTTCTCAGAAGCTCACTGGTCTCATCATAAAGGCCCTACCCTCATCTGCACTAAACCACTTCCCACATCCCGAAGGTCCCATCCCAATACGTGCCCAGAACATTATCAAAGCATTGGATCCCTATGCCTATGCATGACTCTTAAACTCAAACAGAGCAACGTGTAACTTAGAGAGCACAAGTTGCTTTGCTTTCTGCATCACACTAGGGTGGCTTTGAAAGTGAGTCACGTAGACAGGATGCTCTCCTTTCCAGAGAAGTTCTTGTCACCGTTGGGCCATTTAAACAAAGCCATAAACCTCTCTGAGCCTCATTCTCCCTGTTGCACATCAGGGCAACAGCAGCAGCAGCAGCAGCAGCAGCAGCAGCAGCAACCATAAGAGGTCTCACTGATCTGCTCACCCAGTCAGTCAGTAGTCAGTTAATGCTTTCCACCAGTGGCACAGATATTAGAGCCCTTATCTTAGAGATGCTGAAATGGAGACTTTTCCACAGGTAAGGTGTCTTGTCCAAGGTCCCACTGCAGTTCAGACGTTCAGCCAGCCCCGCAAAGTTGGTGTGACTGGTTCCTCTCCATTCTCAGAAAAATAAAGCTGATGGAAGTTCTAAATACACCGAGAGAGGCACAGCCACTCAGGCAGACAGAGGGCTGTGCCACTATGCATGCTGTGCTACGTTGCAGTTACAGTTAGAATTCTTTCAGTGGCTTGGGAATTGTACATTTTATGAAAGTCTTGCGTTTTTGTGTTTATTAATTCTCTGCTTCAGCAGAGATTTATTTATGTTTTCATGGCTCATTTGGTTAATTACTCAGAATCTAAGCTTTCTCAACTCTTTTAAAAAAAAAATTTTAAGATAGTTATTTTATTTTATGTGTATGGATGTTTTGGTTTCATGTATATATGAGTACCTCCTGGTGCTCAAGGAGGCTGGAAGAGGGCATTGGATCCCAGGTACTGGATAAGGATGGTTCTGAGGTGCCATATGGGTGCTTGAACTCAGGTCCAGGTCCTGAGAAGAACAAGTGCTCTTAACTACTGAGCCATCTCTCCAGCCGCCCCCCCCCCCGTTCCTTTTAAAAGAATTTATACATGGAATTGTTTTCCTTGCCTTGGTAAAGATTTTTTTTCTGCCAATGGTGGCTATGCCTCTGTATTTAACCTCAAGATGATTGTCCCAACCTTCAGTAAAATGACTGCCACTTCTCTTTCTTCACCATAGCAACCAGAAACAGGTGTCACTTATTAATCAGAAGGAAAGCTTCCTGGAGCAGAGAAAGCTCAACATCAAAAATATGGAAAACGGATTTGGAACCCTTCAGGATCTGCACGAGTATGGTTTTTTTTTGTTTTGTTTTTTGTTTTTTGTGCCTTTGCCATTTTAAACTTTTACTCTGCACTGTGTTTGCTTTTTAAAACTGGAACGATAAATCTGTTTGGACATGTAATGCATTACAAGGAAGAAGGCTTATAACTAGGTCTTTCTTGTTTCCAAGTTATAAAGTTCCCAAGCAGCAGGGAGCTCACTGTCAATGCATCTTTTACTGAAGGGGTGGACATGTGCTATGGAAGCTAATGACACAAGGGAGGGACCAGATTTAGGGCTGGTGACAAGCCGGCTCCTGACCATTATCTCCATGATTTTCACCAGTATCCTCCATTTTTGCTATTCCAAGTCATTTGCATTTTTCCTAACAAAGTAGTGCCTATATGCAAATTTAATTTTTAAAAAGTAGACATGTATAATTTATAGAAAAATTATTGTGTTCTCTTCAGAGAAATAATATTTGATAGTAGTTTGCCTCACATGCTCACATGCTTTTAAATGCATATTTACATAGAGAGATGAGTATATATTGTACATATTTAAAATTAGATTTTATTACTCTATAACATGAGCTTCCAGTTAAAATTCATCTGTGCAAAGACTGAAACACTGCTCAACACACTTGCCTTGAACATTCCAGCTCTAGGTTCAATCCCAGCACCACAGGAGACAACAAAGCAGAAAAAGAAGAATGAGTAAGACCCAAGATTTTGAGACAATTAGAAGAAAAAAAGAAAAACACTTTAATATGCAGGCATAAACTATAACTTTCTGAATAGGACTCCAATAGTCTGGGCATAACAGTGGAAACTGACAGACAGGGTTGTATCAAGTTATAAAGTTATTGGGCAGCAAAGAAAACAGTTACCATCATAAAGAGAAAGCCCACAAGATAGGATAAAATCTTTGCCAGCTACTCATCTGACAAAGGATCACTATCCAAAATATATAAAGAACTCAAAAACTTAAATACCCAATGAACAAAGAGTCCGTTCAATGAATGTGCAAATGAATTAAACAAACTTCTCCAAATAGGAGACACAAATGATCCACTAATACATGATCAACTGCTCACCATCCTTACCCATAAAAGAAATGCAGATAAGAACTACACCAAAGCCGGGCGTGGTGGCGCACATCTTTAACTCCAGCACTCAGGAGGCAAAGGCAAGCAGATAGCTTGAGTTAGAGGCCGGCTTGGTCTACAAAGCGAGTCCAGGACAGCCAAGGCTACACAGAGAGACCCTGTCTCGAAAAAACAAAAACACAAAACAACAACAACAACAACAAAAAACTACACTGAGACCCCATTTCACCCCAGTAAGAGAGGTTAAGAAAGAAAATTACAGAGAGGATATGTACAGAAAGGAACATTTATATACTATTAATGGCTACATCAGTGTAGCCACTATGGACATCAGTACAGGGGTTCCCTAAAACAAACAAACAAACAAAAAACCAAACATAAAACTACTACATGACCCAGCCACTACATATCACTCCTAGGATGTCCCCTAAGAAATCTAAAAACATACCATAGAGATCCCTGAACACCTATATTCACAGTAGGCAAGTTATGGGTAGCCCTCAACAGATGAATGGCTAAGGAAAATGTGGTATTTGTAAACAATATAATTATTCATTGTTTTTCAACCCAATGAATAACAAAACTGTATCATTTGTAGTTATCCATAGATAAAATGAATCACAGTCCAAGACAGATTCACATGTTTTCTTTCATGTGTGGAACCTAGACTTCTAACTAAAAACAATACGAAAGCACAAAGGAAACTGCGGAATGGAGGACCACTCAAGGGAGGGAGAAAGGAGGGAAAGGGAAGGGAATGCAATCAAAGCACATTGTACCATATATGAAGACAGCACGAATTTTTTGTGCATCACTAATTCAAACATACAAAAAAGATGACACTTCATGACTGAGTTGTTTCATGCCAAGGATGCATAAAAACACTCAGGAACAGAAAGCACATGATCATCCTAATAGCCACAGAAAAGGCTTTTGACAAAGTTCAAAATCCTTTCATATAAAAATCTCCAAAGAAACTAGAAAAGATGCTGTGGCACACTTAAACCCAATAGTATACTAACTGGGGGAAAATTGAAAGTATTTTCTTTAAAGTCGAGTAAGATTCAGAAGTACTGACACTTTGCACACTTACTTAACACAGTGTTCAGCCTGAGCAGAAAGGTGGGAGGGAAAAGCAGAATGAACGCAAACAAGAAACAAAGGGGCAGCACGTGAATTGAATACAGGGCAGTGATGGGGGCAGCTTATACAACAAGACAGGTGGTGGTGAAAACTTTGCACACAGCAGGAGAACTGTGGGGTGTGACATTGTATTAGGGTCGCTGTCGCTGTGATGTCATGCACACGACCAAAGCAACTTGGGGAGGAAAGGGTTTATTCGGTTTGCATTTCCATATCATTGTTCCTCATGGAAGGCAGTAAGGACAGGAACTCAAGCAGAGCAGGAACCTGGAGGCAAGAGCTGAGTCAGAGGCCAGGGAGGGGTGTTGCCTGTAGGCTCCTCCCTCTTGGTTTCCTCAGCTGGGTCTTCCCACCATGGATCACCAAATAAGAAAATGCCCCACAGGCTTTTGCTTGCCTGATCTTATGGAGGCATTTTCTCCACTTTTGCTGCCTCCTTTTAGATGGCTCTGACTTGACAGTTGACAGAACTAACCAGCACAGACATGAAGTGTAGGTTCTTACCATGATTGTCTCTGTACAGATACACAACCACTTAACCATCTATTTGCATCGTACCCGCTTCAGAAGGGAAACAGTGAACCTTGCTATCTCATGAAAGAACAGGAGAACTGATCTGCGTTCAATCAGATCTTATTTTTCAAATGAATAATGAAAGCATATTAGTTACAGTTTGTTCGTTTGGTTTTTGGTTGTTTTGGTTTGGTTTTGGTTTGTACAAAATTAGAACTGTCTAGAATGCAGAATTCCTTGATGGTTTGTTGATCTTGACCTCTCCCATGGCCGTGTTATTCTCCCTTCACAGCCCGTGGGCAGCAAGCCTCCCGAGCTGTGTTACTGCACAGTTCTTATTTTCTACGCCCTTTGTAAATGATCACACCCTTTCCTCGGTACGATCACACCTCCGTTCTGGCCCCCACATTCCTTCCCACCAACTGTTAGCCTCCCGAGGCTGCCTTCGGTGGCTTTCTTAGATTCTTTCCTCCGTTCGTGGATACTCCGCCCAGGGCTTGCAGGAGCAGCTCAAGTGCCCTTCTATAAGATGGCCGCTAACATTTCCAGTCGTCTCGTGGTTATCCATATTCATTGTAAGAAGTATGTTAAGATTTTTTATGTATTTGAAAATTAGAAATATAAAATCTAATATGTACAACTATTATCTTTAGAGCAACAAAGGAAGTATATCGAAAACAAATAAAAGTCATGAGTGACAATCTGGAAAGAGAAATTCAGAGAAGGTAATGTGGGGTGTGTGTGTGTGTGTGTGTGTGTGTGTGTGTGTGTGTGTGTGTGTGTGTGTGTGATCATTAGTCTATGTTATCAAGAGTCCAATAGAATTACTGTCCTAAATTAAATTGTATATAAAGTCACTCAGATCTAGATGTGTTTGTTAGGCTGTGTTTTGATTTTGCACTGAAAAAAAACAAAACAGAGTTTTCCATGTCAGTTGGGGGAAATCACCACAGAGCAAGATTATCAATACTGGCACAATGTTTGCTGTCCATCCAGACTTCTGTGTCAACTTATAGTAAGGGTAATCTGGGGAACATTCGTTAAGATCACACACTTTCATGTGAGCCACTCTGTCTTATTAATCCTAACCATGGTCAGTTAATCTGTTCTCATTGCTCCCACTCCTGTGTAGTTGGCAAATGATACTGGTCCCCTCCTTACAAATCTGTTGTGAATATCAAAGAGGCAATTCATCAAAAGCATGTAGAGCAAATGTACCTAGTAAGCACTCACTAGCACTTAGGTCTATTTTATTAGCATTGTTGTTGTTAATGTTATAATTCCTAAAACTCAAAACTGTACATTTTTATACTTCTCCAAAGATGCAGCCTTGTTTTTCCGCTGTGGTAGAGAGAAAAGTGTGAGAATCTAAAAAGTTTCCTGGTAGCACCTGGCTGCTTTGGGTAACGGCATTACTATCGGGCCGTGCTTCTCCCTTCTCCGCCATCTCTGGAGACTGTCTCATTCCCATCTCCAACATGAAAGTCAAGAGTGGCCGGGTGCAGCTTCTGCACTATGCCTATGGACATCAGAACAGTGGCTCACTTGGGAGCTGCTCACAGAGTCAGTGCTGTGGCAGCCAGTGTTCTGCCTTCTGTTCAGTCAGTGTACAGTGTACTTCACTAACGGCCCGGGCAATGTTGTAAAACTGTAGCCAGACTTGTTTTGCTTCATACGTTGGGTAAACTGCCACGCCAATATAACTAATGGCAATTCTGTTTTGTTCTGATCTCTAGCGTCGTAACACAGTGGAAAATAGCCTGTGCAATAAAAAGGCACGGACGTTGGCTACTAAAGATAAAGCTGACCATGCGAAAAATTATAACTGAAATTGAGCTTGCAGAAGAGAGGCGAGTTGAATTACTTGATGAGGTAAGGGAACAACCCAGGGTGTTTAGGATTATGGTAGACCCTTATGCAGAAATTAGTAACACCCATTCAACAGTTAAATAAACATTATTTTCCTAAAAGGTATTTTCTTGATTTTATGGTTAGAGTGAACTCTTACTTTTTCTTTCTTCAGCAGTCTGTCCATTTGGTATATGACAACTAAAGATGTTTAAATCTTTTTATTTTGTTATATTTATTTATCTATGTGTGTATGAGGTGGAGGTTGGAGGACAACTTCAAGGAATTAGTTCTCTCCTTCCACCATATGGGTCCCAGAAATGAAACTCAGGTCACCAGGCTACCTACTAAACCATCCATAAGGTCCAAGAGAGGGTCATCAAATAAGTAATAGTGTTCTCTAGGGTGTGTCAGAAGCCTGAAAGAAGATCCTCCATTCCCAAAGATCCTTTATCACTTCTACACTTACCGTTTGTACACCATCACCACCATCACCACCACCACCACCACCACCACCACCACCACCACCACCATCACTACCACCACCCCAGCCTTCTCATTCCTTGTGTCATTTTAGATTTTGTTTGGTAGAATACTAAACCTCTAAAGGAAAAGGGTACTTCCTCTTTGATGCTTGCTGAGCTTCTCAGCAGTTTAGAAAAGTAAAATGAGCCAGGACAAGAGAAATGACAAATCTTGTTTTCCTCTAACTAGACAAAGCAGAGAGAGAAGGAGATCAATGACTTTGTGAAACAAATTGAGAAATTTAAGATGGAATTAAGAGAAGAAGAGAAGTCATTTGTCAAAAGAGAGAAAAAGTTAATCGAAGAAGTATACAAGTATGAGGTAAATTTTATTTTGCATCTAAGAATAATTTTGGAGGATTCTGTGAAGGAAAGGGGGATGATTTATTGCATGTGATCATGACCATGTGAGTATAAAATAAATCTTCCAGCATGAACAAAGACAAGGAAGGCCACAAGTTCATTCTGCATGCTTCTTTTTTCTGAAGAAGAAAAAGAACTAGCAGGCTTTTTCTTTCCAGTTAAAACAAAACAAAACAAAACAAAAACCACCCACGTACTTCCAATTTTGTCAAGCAACAAGCAAGACACATTGCTCGGAGGGGTGAAGTTGTTTTGTAAGCCAGTGGGAGCTGTCACAACAAAGTGGGGAGAACACTGAGGAGTAGCTCTCAGAACTCCTTGATAATCTTTGGAAGCCAAGCAGGGGCAAATCAAGGGGCACTAGAGAAAAGGGAAACAACAAGTCCAGGCTTCCAGATGCTGTGGACAGTAGGCATGCAGTTCCTCCTAGCCCACCCCACCCCTGCTGCCATGCACTTTTCCAAGGTGGTAACATTAAGCAAGGGCTGTGTCTTGGAGGCAGCTGCTGGAAAAACAGCCGAAGGGACTGAGGTCCTGGGTAGAAGCATAATCAGTCATAGATGATTGTCAAGACAGATGTAGCCTTCATCCACGCTATATGTAATGTACTGTTTTTTAATTGTTGAATGTTAAATGCCGGTGCTTGCTTTGCTTTTAATGTCTAGTGTGTTGGATGTGGTATTATTTTTTTTCCATTGCTGCGGTAAAATACCATAACCATGGCAACTTACAGAAGGAAAGGTTTGTTTAGCTTACAGCTCTAAAGGGATGAGAGTCCATTCTGATGGAAAGCCTGGCTCCAAGTGAAGGCCCACATAGCGACCACAAACAGGAAGCAGAGAGAGCAAGCTGAAAGTAGAGCAAGGTGGTAAGAGCTTTGACTGCCCCAGCTCTCAAATCACACCACACATTAGGAATCAAGAATTCAAATACCCAAGACTATAGGGGATGGGTCTCATACAAGCCACCACGGGTATGATAATTGGCTGTGATGAATACATAAGTGAAGGACTTGCAAGAAGGAAAGACCTTTTTTAAGCCCCCATGGTTTCAGAGGCTCAAGTCTATGGCTTGCTCCACTGCTACAGCCTTGTGATGAGACAAAACATGAAGGCAGCAAGAGCCTGTGTAGGACAAAGCACACTTCCTCATGGCCAGAAGGGAAAGAGAGGGAGAGAGAGAGAGAGAGAGAGAGAGAGAGAGAGAGGCAGGAGGGCCAGGGGCAAGATACCGATGAAAGGCACATTCAGTCATTACCTGTTTCTCCAAATAGACCCTACCTACTTGCTTTTACATTCCCCAATTTGTCACCAAATAGCACTGCCCACGGAGGAACTAAACCTTCAACAATAAAGCCGTGAGTGGCAATTCCTATGAAAGCAAACACTTGGTAAACCTCATGGAAAGATGACTAGTGTTACTCAGGAGCAATTACATGATTACAACTCAAATTGACCACAGCCTATTAGGCTGAAGCTTTCCTGACCCTAATGAACTTCAAAGAGAAGTCTCAGCTGTGCCAAAGAGAGCTTTCTTTGAAGGAAACAAGTCTCTTACTGTATCAAGGAAGTAGAGAGCCCTCAAGTTTCAGTATAAAATGTATTGTGATCTGAACCCATTTTTCCTTCAATCTCATCCTACCATGTGGAAATCTTTGTATATTGCCCATTCAAAATAGCTAATTCTTTCTAATATGAATACTAAAAATAAAGCAGAGATATTTTCCCAAAAAAATGTCATGAGAAAAACAAGTAAAGGGGGAGACAAATGAAATTGTTTTTTAAAAAATGTGAACAAACTTTTCTTTGTGAATTTAAAAAGTAATTCAATACAGACACAAAGACAGATCATCAGTATGGAAATACAAGAGCTTTGAGAAGAGATGTCAGCAACTGATGGCCACAAAGCAGGTTGCAGTGAGATATGAAAAATAATGGCACTTCCCCCTTGATAACCACCGTCCGTAACCCCAGATACATTTCAAATCTGTTTCTGCCTTTGGTTTATACCACAAAGATCCCCCAAGTAGAAATGAAACAATCTCGGGTTCTGATCAATAAAACCATAAAGCACCCTCGGGGGGACCATCGCCCTCTCCAGGAGTGAGATCTCCAAACTCATGAGACTCAAAGTCAAAACCCTTAGGCTCAATAGTAACAAACTCTGTTGTCACTTAGATCCCTGATGCATATGTCCTAAGGCAAACAGCCTTAACTATTAGTCTGATTCATAAAACAGTGTCAAAAAGTGTTAAGTGCTATCTCCCTGGCAATACTGTGCCTGGCTCTTCCTTGGTGTCTGGAGCTCTGCTATAATTCACCTGTCAGAGTATCCCATAAGCCTTGTACATCACTGTGATTTTTGGGTCCCTCAAATTTAGTAGGATCTTGTGAGAGACACGGAGCCTCTGTGGAAGAGTTGGGTATAGAAGTTGATCTTCTGAATGGCTCAATCTGCTGAAGCTCTCAACTGTACAGCCTCTGCTGGACTCTGAAGTTAGTAGAAGGAACACTTAAGTAACACACATGGGAAATGAGCAGCTGACAGCAAGACCAATCAAGAGGTGCTGAATAAGCTGCAACTCACAAACATGGACTTCTGCCTTCCAAGACTCGGATTTCAGAAGTTAGGGCTCACCGTTACTATGTTGAGTAAACACGTGGCTCAGGAATGGGAGGTGCTGAAGA
Source organism: Acomys minous (assembly GCF_964271855.1). Taxonomy (NCBI): domain Eukaryota; kingdom Metazoa; phylum Chordata; class Mammalia; order Rodentia; family Muridae; genus Acomys; species Acomys minous. The sequence continues at coordinate 44,958,062 of NC_140489.1, forward strand.
AAAAGCTGGAAGGAGCTAACGATGATTCAATCCTGTCGCATGCCAACACCCTGCTCCCACAGACAGGTAACAACATCCCTGATCTGTGCTGTACCTGGGACCCACAGCCATTCCAAACACATGATTTCTTGTCAACATGGCACTGACATCCCAGGCCCCATGCAGACAACAGGGAAGAATGGATGTAGTCACGCGTGTACCAGTAACTCTGATGTACCCTTTTTCAGAAAAGGCAATACAGATAAGACAAATTTGAGTTTCTTAATCTGTTCAATGGTAAGGCCTGGAGATATTAATTTCGGCTTCCTCATTATACCTTTAAATTGTAGTTAAAGCATACACATACTTATTTTTCTGTCTTTCCCCCTGCCAAAAAAATATTCTAATGGTAATTTGGGTGTTGACACATAAGCTGTGAGCGAGATGCTGTATCAAGATGTATGCTAAAGAGTTAATCATCCTTTCTCCTCTGTATTGAAAACTGATGTTGCATAAGCTTCTGAGTTTCTTGCCCCTAGATGGGGGCCAAGGGCCAGCTCCATCCCAGAATTCCTCTCATTGAAGAAGGAAAGAATCGATATTAAATATCAGTTGACCATTCCTGCTTTAATCCACTCTAATTTGTAAATCTGCTATAGTTTCCCAACAAAAACGATTATCCCATCTGGAACTAAATAAAACCTGAGTTGGACGAATGTTTCAGATAGGTTTCTATTACTTGAATAAAACACTGACCATAAACAACCTGGCCAGGAAAAGGGTTTGTTTGGCTTCCATGTCCCAGGTCCCCTGAGGGAAGGCAAGGCAGGAACTCAGAGCAGGAACCTGGATGCAGGAACTGAAGCAGAGGCTGCAGAAAGCGCTGCTTACTAGCTCGCTCTCCATGCCTTGCTCATCCCACTTTCTTATAAAAGCCAATACCATTTGTCCAGGGCTGACACCTCCCACCCACAATAGGCTAAACCCTCCCACATCAATCATTAACCAAGAAAGGTCTCTCTAGGTTTGCCCACAGGCTCATCGTGTGGGGGCAGGTTTTCAGTTGAGGTTCTCTCTTCCCAAGTGATCACAGCCTGTGTCAAGGTGACAAAAACCCAACCAGCACAATTAAGTAAACATATATTCCTGCTTTCCTCGGCGCACCATTCCCCATTTGTTGTACTCTACATTCAATTGTCTCTGCGCTGTCCACATTTCTTGGAAGATGCATGTTCTATCTCACTGCCCTTCTTCATAGAACATGAATGAGCCAAAGGCAAGTTCTCTCAAGCACGTTTCGGTTGCATAGGTAGTAGGAATGGAAACCCGACAGCAGAGGTTCAGAACCATCAGCATCTTTGTAGCTTGAATGGCAGGTTCCCAGGGTGAGTAAACACGGCAGCACATATTTATTGAAAACACAGAGAGGGTGTCAGATGCCCCTCTCAGCAGCCGCTGTGGAGGACAAGACCTCTCCCCTTCGGAGAACATCCCTTTTCCTCTGAGCTGTGTTATACATCCACATCACGCTCCTCAATCAGCTTTGCTTTCTTCAAAGGACCTCCTCATGAGGGAAGAGCAGATTTACAAGGAGAAGGAGGAGGAGCTGGTTGACAGTCTTCCACACCTTCAGGTAGCAGAAGATGACTTCATGGAAAAGAACAGGAACCTCAAGACCCTCCACAACGATGTTTCAGGTGGGTATGAGGCTTTTGTTGACTGACTCCAATGCCCTCTCCTCTGCTCTGCCTGCACAAAGCAGGCGACAATCTGTCATACACCCAAGGAGAAGTGAATCTAACTTGCTTGTCGCCATTAACTCTACTTTCCAGTTCGTTTCATCTGCTGGATACATTCCTCTTTTCCACACTAAGTGCTTTCTCCCCACTCAGTGCCGCCTCCCTCCTCCCCTTCCTTCCTCCCTTCCCTTCTCCCTGCCCTCCTCCCCTGCCCTTCTCCCCTTATGTCCTCCCTTCCCTCCTGTCTCCCTCCTCCCCTGCCCTCCTCCCCCCTTCCCTCCTCCTTCTCTCTCCTTCCTGCAAGTAGCTAGCCACCCCATCCACCACTTAACCCATCCCTAAGGCAGAGATACATAAGACTTACCATAGATAGGAGCTTTCAGAAGCTGTGGATTATGTCTGTAAGTATGTATCTTCCATATTCCATTACACAGCACAACATGTGTGCAGATAGCCATGTGTGTTCAAATAAAAATAATCATTTCCTCCACGAATTCAGATGTGGTCACCTAACCTGCACCTAAGGTCCGGACTTCTTGACTCTTGCAGTCATTGAGGAAATAGAAGGCCACTATCTAGGAGCTCTGTGCAGGCCTTTGAGCAGCTAGCACGTGGGAATCAGAAGGATCCAGGGTAAAAGAAAGGATCAGAATGGGATCCATGAAAGAACAGTCTTCTGGGGCAGGAGCAGGAGTGAGCGGGTAGCAATAACCATAAAGATACAGATTAATACATCCTGTGTCAATAAGATCAACTGTAAAGCAAAGAAACCATTAAAAATGAATAGTGACTATTTACAAGAAGGATAAAATTTTCAAGAATGTATAAATATAATAGTATGAGCCTGGACAGTTTGTCTGCCATTTCTGAGCTGACTTTCTATTTCTTGTCTGATTTTCATCTGATCAACTCAGGTAGGATTTCACTTGACTCTTGTCCGCAGCGACTGTTTGATAGGGACTTTAATCTCCCCCATCTACCCACCTCTCCTCTCAGTACAAAGAAGAAAGTGAAGGAAACACTGTCAGAATTAAAATAGGCAACACCTCCCAAGTTCTGAATCTTTTTCAAAGGACAAAGGGGGTTGAGGGATGGGGGAGGGGAGGAGGACGACAGCAGCCAGGAAGAAGGAAGTGCTCAATGCCTTTCCAAGACAGTCCACAGACACAGTTCTCACACAGTGCAGGGGGTGAGGGGTTAGTAAGATACAGTGGGCCAGCCACCTGCATACATCTTAGCTGCATCCTGAAACTTGACACTAATAGGTTTGGGGAAAGGATGAGGAGAAGGTAGAGGAGAAAGAAGAAAGGGAACACATGCAGGAGAGGCCATGGAAAAGTGTATCAGAGAGGCCGACAGCTCTCTCTGTAGAAAGTGTGTCATAGGCATCGCTGTAGCTCAGGGCTGTGAAGACCCAGCCACAGGAAGGTTCACAAACAGCATTTAGGCTTCCAAGGCAAGCCCTCCCTCTGAGTTGTAGCTGAGTGCTTTGCCTTGATGCTGGCAAAGAAATGAGACAGGGTGCTCCAGAGAAAAGGGACAGTGTTGCAGCAAGGTCCCTTTCCCTCCTCCCCCCTCCAAGGAGTGCTGACAATGTCATGATTAAAAGCTGATTTCCATTAAAAAGCCATCAGAAAGATATTAGGTAATGGAAACTGTAGCAAAGGACTTTCCTCTTGATCAAGTGTGGCAAGAAAGAATACATGACAGTGACTGAAATTCATCACCTGAAGTTGACATTTTACGAGATTTACTCAGGGACTGGAGAGCTGGCTCAGTGGTTAAGAGCACGGACTACTCCCAAAAAGGTCCCAGGTTCAACTCGCAGCACTCAGTCCCTGTGATGCATAACTACCCATCACCTCCAGGGAATCCAATGCCCTCTTCTGGCCTCAGTGGGTGCAAACCCATACACAGACATACAAACACCCAATTAAAAAAATTTTTTTTAAATGTTAAAAATATTTTTCAAAAGATTTACTCCTCCACGGTGCATTGCTCCACCCAAAGGGAGACCAAATGACTCTTGCCCTGAGGGAACCTGAGAGGCACTGACAATGGATGGACACCTTCCCCTAAAGTAGCCGGGGAGCAATGATACACATTTTACAATTGTTTTGTAGATCTTGCTGTAAATTCATGATATTGGCATGAAACACTCTAAGTAGGGACTAATTTGTACATTGTTGTGACGGTCTAAATTGTAAAAATTTGCTAAAGCAAAAGCCACAACTGCATGGCGAGATGAAAGGGAAGAGACCTATACCAATAGGTAGGAATGGAGAACGTGTTGACATGAGTAAATATACGAAATCTTCCCATGTTATGCTAAGAAATTAATAGAAATTTGTGAAAATAACCGCAACTTTATTAGCATGTCATTTAAGAAAACTGAGCTAAGTGGAAGACACAACTAAAGGGACACTTCTTTGAAAATGGTTGAGGGGCCTGGAGATACAGCCCGGCAGTCAAAAGCATTTGGTACACAGTCATGAGGACCAGAGTTCAGATAACAGTACCTATGAGATAAGCTGGGCATCCTTCAAATACCGGAAACTCAGCTCTGATGCCATCTCTGACCACCATATACCTTTGAGTACACCATGTGTGCACACTCCCTTTGTCTCTCACACATATGCATAAATAAAACAGACCTAAAAGGGACAAACAGATGAAGTGTTTGATTCCGAGGAGCCACACACAGGGACAGATGCCCTGAGGAGCAGCTAGCTGCCTTTTATTTTGGTAATGGTTCATCACAGTGTGACTATTAAAACTATGCATGCCTTGCATTGATTAATGTTTTTTCAACTAAACTTTGTGAACAGTTATTTTTTTCTCTCTCTCTTGCTCTCTTCTCAAATAGCAAAGAAGCAAGAGGAGAAGCTATTGAACAACTACATCCTCCGCTTTAAAAGGGACATCGCCAGATATACGGGGAACAAGGTAAGGCATCGTTGTGGTTTTCTGTCCCGTGCTATTTGCTGGGTCAGAGACTGGAGTCCAGACCTTGTCTATGCTAGTCAAGTGTTGCGTCACTGGAGCTATGTCCTCAGGCCACGGTTTTCTTAGGCAGGGTTTTCCAGTGTAGTCAATTCTCTGCCTAAACTCATGAACTCTCGCCTTAGCCTCTGGAGTGCTGAGAAAAAAAGGTGCTACCACCCAGAGCCCCTGCCTCCTTTTAATTGAAATACTGTTGCAATGCAAACAATACTATTTACTCGGTTTTCCTGGAAGTTATTCTATCAACATCAATGTTTAAAATTGCAGTCAATGTAAACATGGGGGGGGGGGGAGGCAGTTCTCCACTATTGTGATACATACCTGAGAGAAACAACTTAATGGAAGAAAGGTCTATTTGCTCTCAGAGGTCCCTGATCAGCTGGCTCCTCTTTTTTCTGAGCTGTCATTATGGAGGAAGCACATGGCTGAAGAAAGCCTTTCACCTCATGGCCACCATGAGGCAAAGAAGAGGAATGCGAAGAAGGGACTGGGACCACTATGCCATTCAAAAGCACACCCCCAGAAACCCATTTCCTCCAGCCAGGCCTCGCCTTCCACAGTCCCAGCATCTCCAAATACTTTGTATCCATCAATGTACTAGAGTTGCTAGGTGAGCACCCTCGTGGCCTAATTGTCTCCGAGATGCTGTCAGAGACATGCCAGAAGTGAGCTTTACACATCTAGGTTCCGAAGCTCTCAGTCCCATCAGATTAACAAACAAAATTCAGAAGGCAGGGGCCTCTGGAACCAACTCAAGTATGACGGTAGAAAAAAAAAATGTTGACCAATGAGGAGACCTAAGTGCTCTCATTCGTAAGATGGGATCGACTCTACTCTTTGAGGATAAGTAAGCAGAGATTGTGGGAGACAGAACAAAACAGGAGCACGTAATGAAAGGTTTACTATCTTTCAAAATACATTATGTATAGTTTCATTATAAACTTTTTACATAGAGTTGGTTAGTTGAACATGGAATTATATTTTGATATATCTGGATTTCAAACATGATTTTTTAATATGCTATATGGGAAATATAAATAAGAACATTACAAGGAAGTATAATACACACACAAGTGCACACACATACACATGCTTGTGTGCACAGACACATTCCTTTTTCTTAATAAGATGCTTTGGGGGAAAAAAAAAAGATGCTCCTGGTGAGGACTGTATGATACAGAAAGACCACAGGGTTTATAATGATATAATAACTAAGAACTGCATAGAAAATTCAGGAAGAAAAAAATTCAATAAGTGACTTTTTTTTTTAAAGAATCAGGGTTAGTGACATAGATCAGTTGGAAGAGTGCTTGCCTAAAGTGTGTGAGTACCAGGTTCAGTCCTTAACACAGCAGTCTGATCTTGGTGACTCACAGCTGCAATGTTAGCACTTGGGAGGTGGAAACAGGAATAGCAGAGGTCCAGAGTCACCTTCACCTACGTGGTGACTTCTGAGGCCAGCCTGAGACACTTTGCACCCTGTCACAAACACAAGCAAACAACAGATACGTTAACAAGTAAATAAATATCCATAGAGTAAATACTCCCTCCTTCTAGGAACATTAAATCTTCTTTTTAAAATCTCAGTGAATTCCTCCACTTTCTCCCCCACCTGGAGAGGCAATTGTTCATGTATCAAAGCATAGTCAGCTTTGTCCACACACAGCCCTGGCAGAGTCCACAAGTAAGTTTTCAGTAAGCAGCTTTTGGGATCTTCTGTTGGACCATTGTCACGGTCAGCTGGATGGATGAGGAATGAACACAGAACTAGGTTCTGGCTGTGACCTGGGTAGCCTAATGCTGGTGTCCTGCCCTTGGGACCCGAGGAATTAACTGTGGCTCTTGTGTTTGGGCAGGACAATTTAAAGCAAGAATTAAAACAGTTACGAGAATGTGAAAGTAAAAAAACCCAAGAGAATTTTGAAATCCTAAGGAACTTAGAGAACAAAATCTATGTAAACGACCAAAAGTCAACCCTTCTCATCCTGGAAAATAAAAAAATCAAAGAAGTAAGTTGAAGAGCACTTCACTTTTCTAATGGTTTTGGTTGGCTGCTTGGACCAGCAGGACTCGCGCGTCTCCTCACCAGAGTCCCACCAACTTCTCCACCAGACACCAGGTTTGCCCAGATCCAAACATTACATGTGAAGAATGATGTCATACACATTGATGCTCGACCTTGCAGCCCTGAGGTTCATTCTCACTGAGTTTAGAGCACTATTCCTCGGTCCGTGTGGTTCTCCACTCCATGAGCATGGTGTTTATCTAGACAGTGCTATTAGTGGGGCTTTGGAGAATTTCTTTTGACTATTACCAAATCTGCTCCTAAATCCATTCTAATATAATCATTTTAATAGACAGACATACATCTGTTGGTTAGAGATCCTAACTGGAACTGCAAAGTCATTGGGTGTTACTTCCACTGAGGGAGGGTAAAGACCATGACCCAAACTCTGGTCAAATTCTGCAAGTTTTATTTTCTGTAAGAAAAGACAGGGATATCTCTTCCTAAAGCAGGGTTTGAGAAAAATAGCACCTAGCATGGGAGAAGGTAGGGCTTAAATAGTGTGTTCTCAAGAGCTGGGAGATCTCCAGAGGAATTTTGGTTACATAGGAACTTGGCCGAACATTTCAAAATTATTTGGCAGAGCATCTTATCAGGGTCAAACTCCACGGGGGGAGGGACCATGTCAAATTCCAGAAACATGTCAAAGCATGGTCAACCTGGGTTTTGCAGCAAGCAGAAATGATCTTGTCCTGACTTTATAAGAACATGGCTTCCATCTTTAAGATGGATTCAGGCTGGTCCATCATTGGATGAGCATCTTCTGCAGTAGTACAGAGTGCAAGGCTCCCAAAAGGCATCTCACTGAGTGTCCCTCCCACAAGCAATGTGTGAAAGCCCTGACACACGCATCCTCACCTGTGTTGATGTCACCTTAAGAGATGAAAGCACAGGCTTCCTCTTGGATTAGTTTGACCAAGAGCAAGCCCAAATTTGGGTTCTTTTCTCCCTAGCGTCTTCTGTCATTGGGTGGTAGCCTGTCTCTAGCCAGTCTGTTGTGTGTGTCTGAGAAGTCCCTGTTGCCTGGCCATTGTGTTTCTGTCTGGTCTGTGGATATTTATGTCCCTAACAAAGAACTTGACTGTGTTTATTGAACAGTGCAGAAAACAGTGTGGGAAAGAGATGAAGATTTCTTTACGGACATCTTTAACAGGCTTTTCCAAGAGAAGAAGTTGCTTTAGTGACCCAGAATAGCAGCCTAAACCTCAACAGGTGTTATCAACCCATAGCCACGTGTTTCTTCCTGCACTTATGGGCTATCTGCTTAGCTTAAGGCTGCTTTTAACCTACTGGCTGATTTCAGAAAACAATTGTCACAACACACACATACACACAGGTTATTCTAGATCAAGGGCGTGGAAGTGTACCTAACTTAAGAGTAAAGCTATGAATTTACTTTGGGGTGTAAAAGCAGGTTGAGTAGGAAGTCCAAGGCACAGTGAAGCTGGTTTCATTGTTCTTTTAAAAGCAGGTTAAACTTAACCAGGTTGATTGTACAGTGGGACAGCAGGTGGAGAACATCGTTCCAAATGCTCTCAAGGCATTTTATTAGCATGGTGGACAGGCCTGGCGAACGGTTTGTCTTTTTGGCATCAAGAGATATTTTCAGAAAATTTTATCATCCAACTGTGTCTTTTCAGTTCAGCCATTCTGGTGGGTGTGTGGCCTGGTGTTCCATACATCTGTGTCCCCTTGACAACTAAAGAAATACGTATTTGTATGTTGTTGGGCACTCAGATAGCCTCATTTGTAAAAGTTGCATTCAAGTTTTCTTTGCCTAGCTAAAAAATTAATTTGTCTGCACCATATCAATTAATAGTTCTACAGCAAATAAGTTAAAATCTCCATTTTATGGACATTAATTTTTAGGAGTTATATTTCAAAAGAGTAAGGCTTTGCCTGCTTGTACTTCAAATTTACCCATTTAAAAATTTTAGACTGTATGTCCAACAATTAAATCTATACTGATTTTGATGCTCAGAATTGTTGGATCCAATAGTTTTTACAACACAGGTATAACGCATAATTTCTGTATTTCATAATCTGTGACATGGCAGTAATATCAGAAATTTATACAATATTCCCTCATTTGAAAGATGTGAGTTAGAGTCTATCACGCATTGTATACACTGTCCTCGGTGTCTCACTAGGTGGATGCTGCTTCTTGTAATCTGAGAGCTATAAGAAAGTGTATTTTTAATGACTTTTTCCACTAAACCATAAAAACCTTGACATTAGGGTCTGCATCAATGTTCCAGGAGTTGTGGGACTTGATTTCATTCGATGCCCACAATAACTTCAAAAGTCAGTTACTATATTATGTGCCTTTTAGACGAGAAAATACTCTAGGTTTATTTGTTGTTTCAAGAATTGTTCGTAGGTAAAGAAGAAAAAAATTTTTTTTTTATTTTCAGCAGAAACCTGATAAGGGGAGTAACCTGGCCACTGCCTGATGCAGTGGCGTAAAGGAAACCCCTTCATCTCTCTGAGTGATTTCTTTCTGTCTGATGAATGTCACCAATCTCACATGCTTTGTGTGGAAGAGCTAAAGCAATGTAAGGACTAGTGGTTTTCAGAATGATGCACATACTATGAAGAGCTTTGGTCCCTACCCACCTCAGTAGCCTTCGTACACACAACACAACATTGTGCTGCCAACCTTTGACACAAACTTGGGAGAAATTTTATGTACTTGCTGAAGTGTCCCGCCCCTAGCCTTTCTTCCTAGAGAGACAATATCTAAGATTTACTACAAGCATGAGAATTCCTAGTGCTACATTTTGTGCAAGGACCATTTTTCTTGTGGATGTGAAGCATTCGGGAAGAAGGTCTTTTAACTTCCTCCTGGGTCAAGTCATACTCAGAACACCATGTTTATTTGTTTGGCTGCGGAAATGGTAAGAAAGCAGGACCCTTTGTCTCCTCGCTCGAGTGGAGGTAGACACAGTAGAACGGTGGGGGGCATCATGAAGCATCACTGTACATTTGGTGAATGACTGCATAGACATGTCACTAGCTCAATGCACCGAGAGCAGGTGCTGAGAGCAGGTGGTGCCTTTCATTCGCAGTATATTGCCTACCTGAAGAAGGAAATCCAAGCATACAGACAAATGGGACAGAAGAATGTGCAGGACTCAGGTGACCTGTCTTGGCAGCTGATAGCTCAGCACAGTAAGTAATGCCTCACCCTTTCCATACTATCATGCTCTCATTCAAATCAGTCTGGGTCATTTGCATATAATAAAATGCATCTATTTTAAGGTCAGTGAATCTTGAGGGATGTGGGTACCCTGGCTGTCACTGCCACCACCACAGCAAAGTGTAGACCGTGTTCACCATTGTATACCTTGTCACAGGTTAAGTCTGGATGCCCTTCACGGGCTCCTGGTTTGAGAGCTTGCGGTACTATAGGAGGGTTGTGAACCTTTGCGGGGTGAGGCTCGACTGATGAAGGGGGTCCTTAGGGCTTTAAGGGTTATGAGCATCCCTGATTCCAGCCTGCGCTGTCTGCTTCCCAAGCTACCAAGATCCCTGGGGGTCTCTCCCACACAGCCCCATCACCACAGACAGCTGCCCCGTGGTGCCACAGGGAACCAAGACTCTCCAAAACTATTGGCCTAAATCGCTTCCTTCCTTAAGCTCTTTCTATCAGGTATTTATTTTGGCTACAAAAGTGACTACCAGCTGATCTATCACCTCACCTCCCGCCTCTGGAAACTATTCACCTGCCTTCTAACACTAATGATTAGACAAAAAGAAATAGCGCCGTATGTACACTTCTGTACCTGACTTCTTTGTCCCCACAAAATGAATCTTTAAGATTCATTCATGAAGCCACGTGTCAGGCCTCACGCCTGTAATCCCAATACTTAGATGGCTGAAACAGAGAAACTGATGTGAGTGAAGGACCAGCCTGGGCTACACAGTAAGTTCCTGCTGTGAGTGAAGGACCAGCCTGGGCTACACAGTAAGTTCCTGCTGTGAGTGAAGGACCAGCCTCGGTTACACAGTAAGTTCCTGCTGTGAGTGAAGGACCAGCCTGGGCTACATAGCAAGTTCCTACTGTGAGTGAAGGACCAGCCTGGGCTATACAGTAAGCTCCATGTCAGCCTAAACAAGAGTTTTAATCTGCCTCAAAACAACAACAAAAACTCCAAAGAGTCCACCTCTGTTCTTTCTCGAGCCATAAGCTTCCTCCCTTTGGTGCAGTGCAGCAGTATCAGCTATCCATACTTCATCTGTTGCCCGGGGGAGGGATATTTGCCTCTTCTTCATTTGTCACAAGGGAAGCATCTACAGACATTCATTTAGAAGCGTTTTTCTGATTTTCCCCCTTAGGTAATACCTGGGAATGGGATGGCTGGCTTGCATGGTTATTGGCAGAGTAATTTTAAGAAAATCCACATAGAATGGTGTGATAGCATGGTTTTAATATGCCTTTCCCTGTGATGGCCATCAGTTCGTGTGGTTCCCAGCTATCTGAAAATCATCTTTGTTGAACTGTCTTGAACCACCAAACTATTCAGGCATAATCAATATCATAAAGTAGGGCTGGAGAGATGGCTCAGTAGTCAAGAGCACTTGCAGTTCTTTCAGAGGACCAGAGTCAGTTTCTAGCCACCCGTGTCATGCAGGTCACAGCTGCCTAGAACGCCAGCTTCACCACAGCTGATGCTCTCTCCTGGCCTCCTTGGGCTCCTGAACTTATATGTGACTTTCATACATACATACATACATACATACATACATACATACATACATACATACAAATAAATCTCTTAAAAAAACTAAAGACCCAACAAATACCACCAAGTTATCAGCTTAGGGCAAAGAATTTACTTTGCTCATGAACTGGTAACATGATCAGAGCTTGGAGACAACTTGCCTATTCTGTGGGGCAAAAACTCCACCCTCCAAAGACCCACCCATTCCTATGTCCAATATTGATGTAGTGCTCAAATGTGCCCTGTGGAAACTGTTGGCCAGAACACAGCCTGGTGGTCTCTGCACATAACTGCTGGACTCTAAGAAAAGCATCACAGGACCACATTGGAAGCTGGTGGTACTGTCATGATCTAGCCTTGGAAGTCACAGTTTTGCTCCCACAAGACTCTGGGGTTAAAATAATTGTTCTAGAACAAGGGGCGGGCATCAGCACCAAGATGCAAGAGGCCTTCGTGAGCAGGTGCAGAGTGGAGCCACCTTTGGGAGTTGTCAGCTGCTACATGTCCACTTAAGTATTTCACCCATAACCTTGTGTTTTAGTGTTCTTATCATTGAGCTAAAGTGTTCATACATTCGGGGATTTATTTAGTTCTCTTGATTCAGTCTGAGTTTTGACTCAGGGTTTCCTATTAACTTTTTGCCATGAGGTCAAGATAAAGTGGTATTTCTCTCTCTCTCTCTCTCTCTCTCTCTCTCTCTCTCTCTCTCTCTCTCTCGTTCACTCTCACTCTCTTAGTTTGGAAGTAGAAAGGTCTAAATAAAAGACTTTTTAAACTTTTAATTATTAAAATACTAATATTGTTTTTGTAACCATTGTATTTTAAATATTTCAGGACAGTATTCAGATCTGCTGGTACTGTTTCAGATCATAATTAAGGTGAGGGTTGTTTCCTACATTATGTTGCATATATGTTTCCAAAAGAGTTTACCTACCATTGTGTGTGTGTGTGTGTGTGTGTGTGTGTGTGTGTGCATGTGTTTGTATGTGCATGTAACTAGTATGTATTTAAGCACATAGGGACAGAATTGTGAGTCTGGACAAAAATGTGTGGTGTCCCCATCACATCCATTGTGTCAAATGCCACTACGAAATCTTAATCCTTCAGAAATTATCTTCTTATGTTACCACTCCCTTCCTTCCTTCTTTCTTTTCCCTCTCTTCTTCTCTTTCCTTCTTTGTTATTGAAAGCTCACACACAACGCATCTGGTTTTGGGCCTGTGCTGTCTGATCTTACTTGCTGTTCAGACCCGGCCTCTGCATAGACCTGCAGTCTTTCACCCATGACAGTATTTTGGCGGTAATGTACTGAGAATGTTATTCATCTTACTGTCATTTGCATTCACACGTCCCAAATGCCACCCCCTTTAAGGAACTGGTGAGCACTGGACAAGACACTCTGCAAGAAATTAAGACTCTGATAGAGCATCTGATACACAGGGACGAGAGTATCAAGTTCATGGGCGGCTGGCTGCTGGGGAGCATCGAAAGGCTGCAGCTGCTCATAGAAGAAGAGTTACCGCCCGACCTTCCCAACCAGCACCCTGACAAGCCTGGTAATGTAGAGCTTCCTGCTGCCGTACTGCAGCCAGTGGCATGAAAATAAGGGGCTCCTTGGGGGACTGGCCATCAAAGAAAGGACTAGGACTGTTCCCCCCGATGCTGGGCACTCCACCAACCACAGCAATCACCTTTGGGCTGGGTTTGTTGGAACACTTGGTCGGTTCTTTCTTTCACTTGAGGTAAGTTTCAAGAGAACTAAAATTTCTTCAAAAACTAGATTATTTTTTGAGACAGGCTCTTACTGTGGAGTCTAGCATGCTGGTGAACTCGGGATCTTCCTGCCTGAACTCCCTGAGTGCTGGGATTATAGGCACAACCCAGCACACCTGACTCAGAAACATTCTTTGTTTAAAGGGGCATTCAATTCCTACATTCTGGAGTTAGAGAGATTAAAACACTTGTTGCCCTGCAGAGGACCTGAGTTTGATTCCCAGCACCCAAATAACGGCTCACAACCATCCTAACTCCAGTGCCAGGCATCTGTCGCCCTCTTCTGACCTCCATGGCTACCAGGCACTTACATGGCATTAAGTACATGCATACAAAACATGCATACAAATAAATTAAATAAATTTAAAAGTGATAACTCCCTAAATTCTTAAACAGAAAAATAATCAAGTATAATTTCATCTCTTCTTTCTATGCTGAAATTTGGCATTAAAAACACCAATTCTCTTCTCTGAGAAAAAAAAAGAATCTAATGTCTTCTGGGCCTTTCTGAGCTGTAGGTGTGGCCTGTGCTTCACCCCCCTGTCCCCCCTCCCCCCCCCCAAGTCTTGAACATTCACCATCTGACTCTGCAGAAACCACTGAGAACTGGCCTGTTTGCATTGGCATGCTTTTGTCCAGACACAGGAGAGAGGCTCTTTGGATAAAGCCTAAGGTCACACAGGTTTAGACAGGGAAAATCAAGGCTGACATTTTTTTCTAGACCACACAGTGGTGAACATCTACAATGAAATAAAATGAAAATTGTATTTTCATTGAGACTGAGAAGAATATTATGGAAGAATATGCTTATTACAGAGAGTTTTCAAAAGTCGGTAACAAAACAACAAAGTGAGTAACAAACCTTCAATCTAAAGCACAGTACTTGGGGCTGGGGAAACTTCTCTGTGGTTAAAGGCACTTGCTTTTGCAGCTGACCCGTATTTTGGTTCCCAGCACCCACAGGGCAGCTCCCACCCATCTATAACTCCAGTTCCCGGGGGGGATCTGACACCTCCCTTTGGCACCAGGCCTGCACGTGGTGCACATACACACATGCAAGCAAACACTCATTCGTATAAAAGCAAATGAACCCCTAAAACAAAAGTGAGCGAGCCTAAGAAATGTTACAGTCAACAAGCATTTACTAACCGCGTATTCTGTGTCAAGCTCTAAGACACCTGGGTTACCATGGGGAATGAGAAATCCTCCGTCCAAATGGGACTCAGGGTCCAGTGGAGAGCTGGGCCTCACAAGGGCCAGATAGTATTTTTGGCACTGCCAGCACCAATGTCTCTGCAGCAGTCACGTAGTTCTGTCTGGCATGACAGAATTGCCCATTAGGCTGTAACTTGCCCACTGCAGACACAGGAGGAGGAGAATCGGGAATCGTTGAAATGTATATTGATTCCTGCGTATGCCGAAAGTGGAGCTTAGGAAGTGAGGATGAATGTAAGCGGCAGCTGGGTTAAAGAGTCAGGAGCTAAGGGCTCTGAAGAGCTGGAAGCTGAGCGAGTTCTAGAGGCAGATCGCTGGCTTGCCGTAGCTCTGCCCATCTCAGCTCCCGGGGCACGGGCAGAATGTGGGCTTTAAAGCCAGGTGGGCTTGGACTCCTGCTGCCCTGTCCCTTCCTCACTTTCCCCAGTTGTAAAGAAAGAGAGACAACAAACAGGCGCCCCAAACCAGCCCGTATTGAGTGTTCCTCGGGCCTCTGGAATCTCGCACCATCCCCGGGTCACAGCCAGGCAGTCTCTTCTGAGCTGCTGGAGCCCAGCCGATCTCCGCTGCCTACTCTTGGACATAGTATATCGGTACAGTCCTTCAGGCCCCGCCCTCCTCACACCCACTACCTTAGGTTTTTGTTTTTCTTTGTACTGAGTGCCCCTGGGCAAAAGAAGAGATGGTTAGAATTAAGAGATCTCTTCCAGTGGATCTAGTGGAGCCCCAGGGATAGAGCTCTCTTGTTGGATGCTGAAAGCACACAGGAATGTCAGAGGCAGGTGCAGATGTGATGAGCTGGCCTAGAGCGCCAAGTACAGTTGGAAGGAAGAATTGAGTAGCGGACCAGAACGCTAAATGCCACAATTCACCTGAAAACCCAATTATCTTTTTACCTTTCCTGTTTTATAAGCAAAAATGTAAGGAGATATACCTAAACCAAACAGTAGCAGTACAGGTTACTTTTAAGTTATTAAAAATATTTTTGGGCCAAAGAGATGGCTCAGTGGGTAAAGGTCCGAGCTTGACACCTGAGTCCAATTCCTAGGACCTATATATACCCTACCAGGTGTCGTCTGAGCTGCATATATGTTGTGACACGTGTGCTATACCCACTGCCCCCCCCAACATGCATGTGCAGGGTCACATCACACTACACACACACACACACATACACACATGAGAGAGAGAGAGAGAGAGAGAGAGAGAGAGAGAGAGAGAGAGAGAGGAGAGAGAGATGACAACTTTTTAAAGAACCTTTTCACTATTTTTCCTTAATTTCTAGTCAGAATGAAAACAAATCAAATTTAAATATACTCACTATTGCTTTCCTTGTTTTTATTTTTATTTTTAAATCAGCATGCCATTTGCATACATAATGAGTTTGGGCTAACCCTCCTTATCCATCCGTGTGCTCCTCCTCTCTCCTGTCTCCAAGCCCTGCCCCAACTTGTGCCCTTCTTCTCTGCTCACCTATCTGTGCACCTCAAACCAAACCAAACGGGTCCCAGGGAAAAACTAAGCTCTAGATAAGGAAGACCCTTAGGACAGTGCTTCTCAGACACTCCACCCGGAGGTTCAAAGAAAAGGGTCCACCCTGAGGCTGCTGGGTGCCCAGGGGTGAGGTCAGGCATGTCTTGTTTAAATCTCTACGTGGCTCCAGTGAGCAGCCTCGTCTTATAAACTGATAGTTTTGGATAAACATGTTAAACTCAGCAATACAATCCAAAGTAAGAAAACATTTTGCCTTTCAAGGTACTCAGGGCTGAATAGCAAAGTAAATTTAAAGCCCACAGCAGTAAAAACTGCACTGTGCCTTGAGTTCCTCGGACAAGGCAAAAAATAAGCTAGGATGAGAGGTAATTTACATTGTTTTCTAAATTTATTTATATATTATTTTGGTTTTTTGAGGCAGGGCTTCTCTGTGTAGCCCTGGCTGTCCTAAAACTTTTCTCTGTATACCAGGCTGGCCTTGGACTCACAGTGATTCCTCCTGCCTTTGCCTCCTGAGTAACTGGGATTTATTTTCCATATTTTTAATAAACACATTTTATCAAACTATTTACTAACATGAGCAAGCAGCATGGCTATGGTATTTGTAATTTCATGTCTATGAAAGCAGACTGTAAAATGCACATATTATGTATCCCTGGCAATCTCTGCCTTTGGAGAACTGCAATTTTTTTTTCTTCCTAGAACAGGACACAGGAAGGTAACTGTCAAACAGCTTCAAACGCAGTGGGTTCAGAGGTGGTCCATCAGACAAGTAACCTCTCACGTGTGGACTGTGTTAGCCACTTGAAGATACTTGGAGGAACTCAGCCTTTTAATGAACATTAATAACTACAAAGCCTGTGTAAGATACAAATAGAGTTAAAAAAATTTTTCTTACAGGAAAGAAGCGAAGGAATGGCAAAACGGTCCATTTCGCCCTAACTACTCACGATGGGATAACAGTAACCAGGAGCTGCAAAAAGGTTAAGGAAACAGCCCAGCGACTACCACAGCTGCGCAGGCGATGTGAGTGCACCCAAGCTCATCTCTCGCAGCACTAATGGAAGTCTCCAGAGCTGCCATGGAGGAGAGGGGGTAGATAACCTTGCAAACACTACAAACGGCCACATGCAGCCACATGATGTCACTTCCATGGCTGAGGCACGAGTCTCAAAGCCTGCAGAGTATTGACATGACAGCTTACCTTGTGGTTACAAGATCCTAACGCAAATGTCATGACCTGGAAAAAAGTCTCAGGATCAGTAAGATGTGGCCTGTATATCTTGTTTTAAGCAGTGAAATATGAGACGGGAGATAGTGTACTTATTTATTCAATGGACAAAAGAAATACGAATCTCAATACTTAACATTTTTAATTACTTCTATCATCACCATGGCAAAATGAACTGTCAGAACAGCGAGTTATTTTACAGTTAAACTCTTTGTTGTTTTCTTCTTTACAGGAACAATAACCTGAACATGTCTTCAAGCAAACTGTCTACAAACAGAAAGCTCATTACATAAATTATGCTTTATTTTTGTACTATTACTAAAATACTGTATTGGTGAAAATAAATAGACATTGACGAAGACATCCTTTGCTTCTGTTTTGCCATCACACATTTACCTTTGTAACTCAGATAAAAAGCCAGATGCCCAGAGAACGGGAGGACTAGCAATGCCACAGCAAAGGCGTTCAGAACAAACTTGAGGAAGGTGTTTCACAAAAAGCTGGGAGGCACCCATTAGCACAGATACACAGAAATGTGGCTGTGCTCCAAAGAGCAGCTGAAACTGCCTGCCCAGGCTTCTAGCACGATGATAACACATGTGCAGCACAGGGCCATGGTGCTGTGTCATTGCCACATCCAGCCACAAAGTCCGACAATCGAAAGATAAAACACAAGCATTACAATGTCCGGTCGGCCTTGTTCCCATGTGTGACAGAACACTAGTAATACATTTTAAATTCTTCCTTACTTTTTTTTTTTTTATTACGAATACTTTTTAGGGTTTTGTTTTGCTTGTTTGTGTTTTGGCATTTTATATTCAGTGTCCGTTGGCCCCTTCTGAGAGTATCCTTGATGGTTCAGTGAACTTTGCAGTGAACAAGTAGAACAGGGCTGGTGTAGGTACCAAAGCCAGAAGCGGGAGATCATGCTCCAGCCTGTCCACTCTGGAGATGGAGACTATTCCATAGGCGTGCAGTAGCCAGTGGCTGAAGAGGACAATAAGTCTTTTCTTCCTGACCAGGAGATCGTAGCAGTTCTATGTGATCGTGGAAGAAGAGGAAAAGAGAAACACGGATTAGCAAACCCAGCTACACCACTGGTCTTCACCTACTTGAGGCCCAGATTCTGAATGCTTGAGCTGAAAAGGACTTCAGACTGCCCCAATCACCCAGCCTAGCTACCACACTGTCCACATGGTCACCAGCTTAGCTACCACACCGTCCACATGGTCACTAGCCTAGCCACCACCCCGTCCACATGGTCACCAGCTTAGCTACCACACCGTCCACATGGTCACTAGCCTAGCCACCACACCGTCCACATGGTCACTAGCCTAGCCACCACCCCGTCCACATGGTCACCAGCTTAGCTACCACACCGTCCACATGGTCACTAGCCTAGTCACCACACCATCCACATGCTCACACTTAGCCTAGCCACCACCCTGTCCACATGCTCACACTTAGCCTAGCCCCCACACCGTCCACACGGTCACACTTAGCCTGGCCACCACCCCGTCCACACGGTCACACTTAGCCTAGCCCCCACCCCGTCCACACGGTCACACTTAGCCTAGCCCCCACACCGTCCACACGGTCACACTTAGCCTGGCCACCACCCTGTCCACACGGTCACACTTAGCCTAGCCCCCACACCGTCCACACGGTCACACTTAGCCTGGCCACCACCCCGTCCACACGGTCACACTTAGCCTAGCCCCCACACCGTCCACACGGTCACACTTAGCCTGGCCACCACCCCGTCCACACGGTCACACTTAGCCTAGCCCCCACACCGTCCACACGGTCACACTTAGCCTGGCCACCACCCCGTCCACACGGTCACACTTAGCCTAGCCCCCACACCGTCCACACGGTCACACTTAGCCTGGCCACCACCCCGTCCACACGGTCACACTTAGCCTAGCCCCCACACCGTCCACACGGTCACACTTAGCCTAGCCCCCACCCCGTCCACACGGTCACACTTAGCCTGGCCACCACCCCGTCCACACGGTCACACTTAGCCTAGCCCCCACCCCGTCCACACGGTCACACTTAGCCTGGCCACCACCCCGTCCACACGGTCACACTTAGCCTAGCCCCCACCCCGTCCACACGGTCACACTTAGCCTGGCCACCACCCCGTCCACACGGTCACACTTAGCCTAGCCCCCACACCGTCCACACGGTCACACTTAGCCTAGCCCCCACACCGTCCACACGGTCACACTTAGCCTGGCCACCACCCCGTCCACACGGTCACACTTAGCCTAGCCCCCACCCCGTCCACACGGTCACACTTAGCCTGGCCACCACCCCGTCCACACGGTCACACTTAGCCTAGCCCCCACACCGTCCACACGGTCACACTTAGCCTAGCCCCCACACCGTCCACACGGTCACACTTAGCCTGGCCACCACCCCGTCCACACGGTCACACTTAGCCTAGCCCCCACACCGTCCACACGGTCACACTTAGCCTAGCCCCCACACCGTCCACACGGTCACACTTAGCCTAGCCACCACCCCGTCCACACGGTCACACTTAGCCTGGCCACCACCCCGTCCACACGGTCGCACTTAGCCTAGAGCCCATCCCTTGGTCCTCCTCTACATCACCATTCACTCTGGGACCATGAACTTCTTGAGAAAGACATGAGCTAGAAGACGAAGTGCACAGTGTAAGTCCTCCCTGCCAGTGCTGCTCCAGAAACCCCGCCTTCCTGCCTTTAACCTTGCCAGTATCTGCTGTCTGAATAGCAGGACAACAGAAATGACTCATTCCTTATCTGATTTTCTTTCAATTTTCAGTGCTCTGTGATAACATGGAGAAACTCAACAGATCAAATTAACACAAAAGTAGCATCTAAGCCAGACACAGTAGCGCGTACCTTTAATCCCAGCACTTGGGAGGCAGAGGCAGGTGGATCTCTGTGAGTTCGAGGCCAGCCTGGTCTACAGAGCCAGTCCAGGACAGCCAAGGCTACACAGAGATACCCTGTCTCTAAAACAAAACAAACAAACAAAAATAATACCTAAATGTGCTAAAAAACACAATGATGGGGAATTTTCAGTGGATTACTCGGCAACTGTTTTTGCAGTTAAATGCTCATGGGCACCTCTATCCCTGGAGTGTCTTTCAGAGGCCTGCTTACAACTTCCAGCTAGAGCGCTAACTGAAGGATGCAAACACCTTCAAAGCAGAGACACAGGGTAGAGCAGCAAAGGGGTCTCAAGCTGGTTTGGAAGATCAGTGTTTCTTTTTAACTATGCAGACTTTATTAAAATATTCCAGCGCAGACCTTGCTCTTTTCCTGGCTGATGAAAGCCACGACTAATTCCCCATCTTCTCTACTTAGTCAATTGCAGTGCTGACTAAGTACACGCAATGAGGCTAGTCTGCAAGGGGGCGAGCTGAACAGCCACCGCCCAAACACCCTGTTCAGCTCCTCCATTATCCTACCCAAGGTCACTACAACTTCTAGGCCTGGCCGCACCTCACACTGTCACCAGTGTATTAGAAAAAGTGGCACCAGCAGCCACCTCTCACAAGAGTGAACATGTTTTCTCTGGTTGTTCTCTTGAGAATGCACACACGTTCACTGCTGGGAGCAGCAAATCCGAAGCAGATCATGGAGGGGCCTACAACTTGGGCTGTTAGATCCTTGGGACCTCTGCTCCAGACAGAGCTGTTAACACACTCCATGGAAATCGTGCTGTCTTAAGAAAGACGCAAGTTGAGAGCCACATGATCAGGAAGACAATTACAGAAGAGATGCACAAAACTGCCTGCCCACTTCGATTCAGAGCTTCATCAATACTTCTGCCCTAGTTAGAACTCCTAACAGCATTTCTTCTCACTTAGCACTCATTCTGTAAACTGATAATACCTTAGTTCCTTAAAAATAAAATATTTAGGAATGTAATAGGCTGTTCCATTTTACAACAATCATGTTAATCGATTTTCCTTTATTTTGTTGGATAAGAGCACTGACTAGTTCCCTCATTTCCCAAGAGATAAATGCAACCCACACAACTGCTCATAAAATTAAGTGAGGGGACACAGGTGACATCAATCAACCAAGGACTGAGGAACCAGTTAGTATACCTCGCCATACCACATGGACTACCCGACTCAATTGCCAAATTTGATTTAAAAAGAACCTTAACAAAGGAGAACCAATGTCCTACCTCTATTTCAGAAGCAGACATGTACACAGCCAGGGTAACCAAAGACGACACGAGGATGATGTATGGGAAGGCGTAATCTGGAAAACAAAAGATGCTGCCTTAGAAACTAGCCACCAGCTAGCCAGTCAGATGACCACACCATCAGCTAGAGCACAGCTCTTTCTTCGCAGCCAGCTCTGGGACGTGAGTCCCATCCCCTTGAGATGGGACTGGGAGCCAACTCTTTACAGATTATAAATACTTGTGGCCTGCTAGGCCGCACAGTCTCCACCTTGACTCCCCAGCTCACAGCTGTGGTGCGCAAGCAGCACAGAACACGTGTAACTGGGTTGCTATGCCTCTAGTCCAATAACATTTCTTTTTTTTTTTTTCAATAACATTTCTTAAGCAGTAAAATATGAATTTCACATAATTCTCATATAACAAGTTTGTTTTTTGAATTTTTTTCTCTTAAGAATGTAAATCTATCTTTGATCATCTGTGAGGAGCTAAGAGATTTGAGGCAGCTGAAGGGTTAACTGGAAAGCCCTAACTTCCTTCTCATGTGTCCAGAATGCCAGTATAGCTAGGCAGTGAGCGAGAGAACAGAGAATACTCAGCCTGTGATGCTTTCTGGTCCAGGGAGGAAAACTTGGTCCATAAGAGTAACTCAGCTTCCATTATCTTTAGAAATGTCCATTTATCATCAAACATTTTAGTTAATACTTTGTATTTTTCCTATCAAAGTGGAAATTTCCACTTCAAATTAGTATAGCAAGTTTATCTTAAGCAAAGTCTTCCCCACAAAACATTACCTTTTCCTTTTCCTACTATGTCTAAACTTGTAACATGCAAAGGAGGCAAATTGAGAAAAAAATACCTTGAATTACTTCTATACAATTATTTTAAAATAACTTCAATTTGTAAAACTTCCAATTATTCTACACTGGAACAAGTGGAAACATTAATTAGGATGTGGTTGGCAGAAGCGTCAATTACCAATAAACTTGTCCAAAGGAGTTTAGGATTGAGTGAGTTAATAATAGCTGGTGATTGCATCCTCAACCAGCCATTACAAAAACAAAACGACAACAGCTAACTTACAGCTAATTTACATTGCTAACTGTGTGAAGTTATGGCCTGGTAACAAAGCCCAAACTTCCAGGACGCAGGCACGTACTACTGGGCTAGACACAGAATTAGGAACGATCCTTAAATTCTAGAATGCTAAAACCCTGAGATCTTATGCACCTGGCTAGGACCTGGGGATCAGCATGTTCTCCCAGGAGGCTCAGATGTAGATCACACTGAAACACTGGCTGAAGAATATTTCTAAGTAGAAAGTTTATTGCTGACCACCTCCCAACCATCCCCACCCCTTTCTCCCTGGGCCATCAGCCTCCAGTGTCTTAAGCTACCAGAAGTTGCCCAGTATACTTTTCTCATGCTTGCTATATCTCCTACAAATTAAATAAATAAATAAATAAATAAATAAAACTTTTCTTTTTCCAAAATCATACATTTGGTATGAGCCATCCATGACTAATTCAGTAGCCTGCAAACAAATAAGAGCCACTTGCTCCTCCCTCCGAATGTGGTAGCTTGTTAGCAAAATGTGTGCAGAGCTCTACTTTCAGACTAATGTTCCTTGAATGGAGTTATTTCCATCACCTGAAAAACCACCTTGCAGGAAGTGTGACTTAGGAGGCAACGCTATCTGGCCATCTACTTGAGTTAACATCCCAAGCCTTTTCCTGATTTCCATAGCTCTCCCCTTTCTTCTAACTCTGAACAGCTTCAAAACAGTGGCACCAAAAGTTACTGTAGGCCAGAGGAATTAGATAGTAACTTTTAATTTTATGTTTTCATTTGTATATTTTAATTTCAGAACAAAAAAACAAAACAAAAACAATATACAACACCCAGCCCTGCTCTCAGGTGAGGGAGGTGATTTTCCTGCCTTAGGCACACAGAGAGAAAAGGACACCAGACAATAAAGGGAGCTATACGGGCCAAGGCCACGCAAGGCTTCCGAGGAGCTCTGAGGAGACTATGCAGAGGACCCAGGCTTCCTGGGGGACCCAACTCTGCTTCTACATGAGACACATCCTCATTATACTCAAGCAAGGGATATTATAGCAATGCTGGGCTTTGCCACTGTCACCTCATCTTCATCAATGGCCAGGCCTCACGTGATTGTGGGGTGGGTTTGGCTGGAGAGGGTTCTGGGGATCCTCAAGCCGGAAGCCAGGAGAAAGCAGAGCAACTTCTAACAGCAGCGCCCCAGGCCCTTGAAACCCTGGGGAACCTTAGCCTCCCACCACAGGGTCTACACGATGGGGTGGTAAGGATGCTCTCCAAGTACCCTCTGACTGTCAAACAGCCCACTACAGAGCTGTCTCAAAATGCCTGGGCCTTCCTGATCTGTTCCACACTGACATGGAGGTGCCTATTAATGCAACAGGATGAAGACACAACCCTATCAGAGACCATCACCTCCCCAACCTTCTTATCCAAGTGTGCTAAGTGTGATGAGTGTGCAAATGTTCTCCTCCGCCTCTTCATAGCTCCTGATGCTCCTCGGTCATGGAGACCAGGCTTTTCCTCTCACACTACAGGAGCTGCAGCATCCACCACTTGTCAACAAGGCTGTCATGGAAACATCCACTTCTCAAGAACAGAGTTGGCTGGCTCCTCTTTGCTCTCACAAGAGCACAGAGTTTCCTTCATGCAAGACACATGCTGACAGAGAGGTCATGCCCAGACTGAGAGGTATGACAGACAGACAGACAGACAGACAGCTCAGAGAGGTGTCGCTGCAAAGTGGTATCTTCAAGGGTGCCAAGCTCTAGACTCAGGAGAATGACTCCTCACAGCATCGCTTATGGTTCTTGTTTTCTGCAACTTGGAGGAGAGCTCTAGGCACTTCCTTTCATTTGAGGCTCTTGTGGAAACTTTCAAGATTTTGCTCCATGGGAGCACCTTGGGAGATGCTCAGGGGCACTCCTCAGTCAACAATGCCACAGATGAGCTGTCTGGGCATGGGCTCATCACAGCTGTCCATGATGAACATGGTGAACACAGAGAAGTTTGCCAAGGCATTAAGAATTCCACCCTAACTCCAGAGAGGTGCTTAGGGGTCCCAGTCACTGGAGAGGCTCTCACAGAATCTGCCATATTCCTCCAGAAAGATGTCATCAGAATCTCTGTTCTAAATGAGCTTGGTCGTGTTCAGCTTTTCTTGATCAGTGGATTCATTCTTTCAGCCTCGCACCAATGGGTCCCCCTGGGCCACACGTTCAGTGAAGGCTCCACCAGCACAGGACTTCCCGGCATACTGCTCTAGCATCATTGTACTCTGTCACCACAAACACCAACAGCAAACTGCCCAATCGTGGAGATATCTGCAACGGCCTGGGAGCTTCCCTGAGTATTTCAGTCAGACTTAGCAGTGGTTCCCCAATTGTTGATGAGCTCAACCTCGGCCACACCAACGCCTGAGTCCACGGAGTCAGAGGGTGTTACTGAGGGTCGGGGACATCTATTTCCAGCTCTTTGTTGCTGTCCAACTTGGATGGGTCTATCAGGCTCTCCTGATCACGGATCAAAAACATGAAAGATCCTGAAGGAAATCTTCCTTGTTGGAAAAAAAGTGGTGATCCTAGAAGGCGTGTGTTGGGGCGTATGTGCCTGAAATGTGATGTCTCTCCCTCCGTTTATTCCCAATCCCTTCCTTTAATTTGTCCAGTTTTAGTAATCTCTGCCTTTGAAATGGCTCCATATTCCTAGCATGCCTCCTTGAATTCTGCTCAGTTTCCTGAGGTCCTCTCCAAGCAGATTCCCAGCTTCTCTCCTCTGACAAGCCACTGTCATTTAATACAACCAAGTTATCTTTCATGTCACCCTTCTACTTAAGTCCTTGTAAGGTCCCTGTGGTGGTCTGAACAAAGATGTTCCCCGGCAGCTCTTGTTTGAACACTTGGGTCTCCAGTTGGTGGCGCCATGTGGGAGGTTTAGGAGGTGTAGCCTCGTCGGAGGAGGTGCGTCTCCTGGGGGGTTGACTCTGAGAGTCTGAAGACTCATCTCATGCCATTTCTACGTCACGGTCAGCTTCCTGCCTGCAGTCTGAGATGTGAGCTCTCAGCTGTTCTTGCCACCACATCTACCACTTGCTGCCGTAATTCCCAGCCTCAGCAGGCTCTTAACCCTCAAACCTTAAGCCCAAATAAACTCTTGGTCATGGCATTTTATCAGAGCACTAAAAACTAAAAACGTCTCAATAGCCAAGGCTCACAGCCTGGCCACCCAGGCAAATACCTGAAGTGGGCTGAAACTAACAGGGCACGCGAGGAGCTAGACCAGCCCAGGTGTTTTCAGACACTACGCAACTACACGAAGCAGACAGATGATCTGTGGAGGGAACAGGTCCCAGTGGCCTCCGGTGTCCTCTTTCAGTTTCACCCTCACCCTGAGCCAAATTATACTGCCAGGCCGGATGATACCCACTCCTGCCTGTTCCTGGGCCGAAAGGCCTGTCCTCTGCCTCGGAAGACCTCTCAGGAAAGACACTGGGAGATGGAAATGCACTCAGAAGTCCCCTCCTCTGTTTCCTCAGCTATCTGGAACCTCTCAGTGTGCCTTAGAACAATGATTTCTTGCTTAGTCTTCTGAGATACAATTCAACCTAAACTTGCTAAACAAATGGTTAACTTAACAAACAGACCCTCTTTTTTTTTTTTTCTGTATATAAAGGATTTTTATAAGGAACCTTAGAAATCTAAGACAGCAGTAAACAATATTTATTGCCAACATAATTTTTCATCTATTGTATATAAAGCTTCAGTCTCAATCTATTGAGAAACTCTATTCCATTCTGTTCTTAATAACACTGTGTTTCAGCAAAGATCTAGACTAAGGCTTGCTTTTAAAGATTAAAGGGTGACCTTAAAGAAAAAGTAAAGTTTAGTTGGGAGGAAAACGCTGATGTCTCACTCATTAAACTTACACAGGAGGCCCCCACCAACCGCCTGCAGCACAGTTAAGATGGGGAAGAAGTAAAGCGCGGCGTAAATGCTCTTGAAGCGGTCAGACTTCCCCAGGCCACAGGCGATCTTCTTCACTAGGAGGGGCCGGAGGAGCATCATCAACACCAAGCAGAACGCGTAATAAACAAACACGATGGTGTATCTGTAAGAGGAATGTGAAATGGCAGGATATGTTTAAAACACTTTTCATCCTTGATGGTCTTAAAGCAAAGATCTTAAAAGAAGGTTTAAACCTCTATCAAGTCTACCCATTAAGACACCCAGACTGGTAAAGAGTGGCGGGGACAAGCAAACACACACACTTTGGTTTGTTTGTGTTCTGGTCTTTCAAAGTATGCTCTCAAAAATCCTACAAATTCTGGAGAGGTGGTTTAGCATTTAAGAGCATTTGCTGCTTCGGCAAAGAACCTAGGTTCATGTTGAGTAAAATATATACTCATTTTATGAAAAATTGCATAATACTCATTTACTGTTAGTCACATTAATGGTATTTATTGTAAAACTATAAAGTTAGAAAGAAAGTGGCAAATGGACGCCCTGAGCCCCCTGTCTGTGCCCAATAGCAGCTACTCCTATTTAAACTCTGTTGTCCTCAGAATTCTAATGACGATAACTAATGAAGTGGAACTGTAGGAGTTTGTTAATCAGGATGGACACAAGCAAATAGCATTATAAAATGGGCAGAGTCCAACTACGGCTACCTCAGCTAAAACGGTGACTGAGTTATACGTGATCATATAGACACTTGAAGGCTTGTTTTGTACTGATAAGTTACTTACACTTTCTAGAATCTTCTCTAGGTAATTCCAGCTGTCATTGCTTTTTCTTGTTGCTTTTGTTTATACTGACATTAGCTGAAGTACTAACACATGCACCATGAGCCATGTGTACACACAACCATACACACACACTAATAATAATAATAATGTTTAGAAAAAGGTTATCCTTACTTATGTGTGCTTATGTTTGCGTGAATGTATGCCATGCGTGTGGGTGCCATCGGAGGCTAGAAGAGGGTTCCAGATCCCTTGGAGGTGAGCATACAGGTCGTAAGCCGCCTGACACGAGTGCTGGAACTAAACCTGATCCCCTGTAAGACCATTATACTATCTTAACTGCTAGCCACCACTCCAGCCCCAGTAATAAATTTTTAAAGTAAAATTCAAATCAAATCCAAAGTTCAAACTACTCACCTAAATTATTAAAAGCACTTCTGTCCTTTTGTTTCTATTAAACCTTTACTACTTTTTCTTTTAATTGACACATCTAATCATACAGACTGAGATGTCCCATTCACATGCATCTGCTCGATGTTGCCTATTAATATTCTACAATCCTTAGTACAGTATATGACAAGACAATACCTGAAGCTGAATCAGTTCATGATGCAATAAACTAACATAGGATATTATCAGTTTTTATATAGACACATGTAAAAGTAATCTGACCATCATAAAGCTTGGCAGTAGAAAAAGATTTTTACATTTCTACATCTTGAGAACCACTTTTTATATGCACACATGTCCATGTGTTTGACAATTTACTATTGAGGGCTGGAGAGATGGCTCAGCAGTTAGGAACACAGGCCGCTCTTGTAGAGGACATGGGTTTGGTTCCCAACACCAACACTGCAGGTCACAACCAACTCGGGGTCTGATACCTCTTTCTGGTCTCCATGGGCAACAAGCACACATGTGGTACACATACATGCATGCAGGCAAACATCTAAATATAAATAAAATAATAAAAAGTCTTTAGAAAAAAAACTTGATCAAAAACTAACGTCATTAAGCACATTCTACAGGGGAAACTTTCTCCAATGACAGGAATAAAGTAATAACCTTTGTATTCTGCCTTTACCAAGAAGAACATGCCAAGCAGCCAACAATTCAGGATGGCATACAGAATCTTAAGAATTCGATTTTTGAAAACAGAGCTCTGGGCTGGCGAGATGGCTCATCAGGCAATGTGTTCAACCCTAAGGACCCAAGTGACAAAGACAGAGAGCTGACTCTGCACACTGTACTCTGGCCTCCACACATGTGCTGTGGCGCACATATGCCTTCACATACATAAATAAAATACAGCATTCCGATGAAGATTATTTTCATTTGCAAAAATAAACAAACAAACAAACAAAGGCAAAACACTAACCCAAATACTCAAACAGTAATGGCAGCTCCTACTGAGCCCCACAGGTGCAGGACACGCGACATCTAATATCCATGTGTCACTTAGCCCTCAGCACATCTGTAAGATTATTCCCATTTACCCATGAAAAACCTGAAATTATATGACATTGTTGACACATTCACGTTAGTGTAGCTGACAGACCAGAATTCAAACCCAGGCTGTTTTTGTTGCCAGAGCCCATACTTTTTTCCAATATGTCAAATATTAAATGTCTATTGTACATTCCCAAAGGTTTTCCTTTTAACCTCTTTAAAAAAACCAAACCAACCTCTATGAAACATAGAAACATATTCTTAGTATGTATGTGTGCATGTGTGTAAGTGCATGAAATGTTTTCTATGGCAAAAAATACTTTCCCTTCAGTCATTAAGAGGTATTGGGCTGACAGTGCATGCCTGAGGTGCAGGGCTTATTCCCCAACATAATACACACACACACACACACACACACACACACACACGGATGTACTGACTGACTGAGCATGACACTACATACCTGGAATCCCAGTCCTCAGGAGGCTGAGGCAGGATAATGGGGTTGAAGACAGCCTAGTACACGTAGTGAGACCTTGTCTTGGAAAGGAAAATGATGCTTCCTCTTATTATACTATATGTCTTCAGAGAAGAAAATCAATTTCTACTATGTCTTCCCTCACCTAGACGTTTACAACAACCAATCTGTCTAAATCAATGGACTGTCCAACAGTTTCTGTCTCCGTGGTCTTGGGTCTAAGTAAATACTCACAGTGGGTAGACCGCTTCATGCGTGCAGTGCACCGTGGTGACGTAATCTGGACTCGGGTTGTAAAGCATAGTGTACCAATCCGAAAGCATCAGCACTCGGCACGAGCGGATATAAAGGACGCCCACTGGGTCACTCACGAGTAAGGTGATGACAGCTGCCATACTGCATTCAAACAGCGCGGTGATGTGCTGGAAGAGGGCACTGGAGCTGGGGAAACCGGAGGGCACAACCCCACAACGTCAGTGCTTCAGCCAATCAGGTGCATGCTTCAAGGAACGGAGTCTAACTGCTTCAGTGACAATCCTCATGTTACACTTTTCAAAGATCAGGCAAGCCAAGCAGGTCAGCACCTCACACAACCCTACTGCTAAAACTCTGAACACACAGCCTTCTTTCCGGTGTGGTATTACCGGGAGATTGGTCCCTCAGGAGAGAGGTCAGGAAAGTGAAATCTTCAAGAAAGAGATTAGTATTTTTAATGAGAAGGTCAGAAGAACTTTCTTTGTCCCTTCTGCCATGTGAGGACACAGAAAGAAGGTGCCATCTACGCGGCAGAGGGCAAGCTCTCAGCAGACTTCAGATCTATATGCAAGGAGCCACTTCCCAGTTTCCACAGATGCAAGAAGTGTATTTCTTGTCTTGCAGGATGTCACGGCTCATAGTTTGGGAGGCTTAGGAAGGATTACCACAAGACTGGGGCTAGCCTGAGCTACATAGTGAGTTACATAGTGAGTAGCCTGGACTACAGAGCGAGATCCTGTTTCAAAGCATTAATTAACTAGTTAACAGTCAACTGCCTTATTTATTATTTACTCAGTTAACTAGCTAGTTAATTATCTAATTATTAAGCACCTAGTTAACTAAGTAGTCATGAGTGCGTGCCTGGGGCCTGTGGTAGTCTGAAGAGGCTGTCAGATCCACTGGAACTGGAGCTACAGACAAGGTTGCGAGCCACCATGTGGGTACTGGGTCCTAAACCTGGATCCTCTGCAAGAGTAGCAGGTGCTCTTAACCACTGAGCCATCATCTCTAGGCCCTCGTTCACTTTTTGAAAGAGTAAGCTCCTCAGGGATTGCTCCAGCTCTAATATTTTCCAGATTTCAGTTCTTCCATGCGGGCCACTTGGAGCTCCTAGTTAGCAGAACTGAACTACTTCAGACATGAAAATACTGAACGTACAGGTATATGATATGATGATTCCAATTCATATTTTTAGAGTTAAAAACCAAACCCAATTCATAATGACAGGATCTTTTCATCAGGTTTCAAACCATCTATAGTCAACCACATGAGCTTCAAAAATAAAAGTGGATTACAAAACTCCACGTATAAAACCATGGTCACATACAGCATGGTATTCCGGGCTATGAAGGACCACGTACGTGACAGTGGTCCCACAGGACTGGTGCGTTCTCTATGTACCTTGCAGCTGTCATTAGGTAAGTATGCTCTGTGGTGCCACCAGGCACACTTTCTCCATTCTTCGTGAGTCCTGAGAATTTTGTTGGCAGCACAGTACTTCACTACCTCTCTGGGATGGATTTATATCACCCTAGGGTGACTGTCTTCCTTACTTCTTCTAGCTCTTCCTTTAATCTTCCAAACGTAAAATACACAGCTCAATAAGCTCACCAACAGTGCATTTACTCAGCTCTCATGTTTATACTAGAATATTAATTAGCATTAAACCAAGTTATAAAGGATGTGCTTCTAAAACAGTTACAGCTTGTGATCATAACCAACTTCTGCAACAACTCAGTAAGAATTATCACTGAGAAATAACAATTTCTCAAGAGCATTGAGAGGACAGTAAAAGAGAGCATCAGTAACCCCTGAGTTGTGCTCTACCATTGCTTTCTTATAGGGAGGGTCAGAAACAGAGAGAAAAACAGGTTGTCCGCTTTAAAACAAGTGAGGAATAACTAGTCTTCTAAATGACGGTGGGGCTGTGGGTGTAGGTCAGTCGAAGGCTGCGCACTTGGCATCACAGTACGCAAGTGACCGTTATGCCCAACACTAGTCTATCCGGATACAATCAGATGTGCTCACCTCTTTTTCCCCGAGTACCATTCAATGAAGAACCAATGTAAAACAAGAGGAAGCATAGCCATAAATCCAAGATAGAGCCAGTCATAAAGCTCAGGGGACTCTGTGCAAGGCTGGCAGTATTTCTGTGCATTGGTCCTCTGTCCTCTTGGGCATACCTACAACATGTAAAAAACCACTGTTTTACATACAGACAGTGTTTTAGGATCATTCTATAAGGGACCCCATTCTACTTTAAACATCTTAGTATGTATGTATAGCTTTTAGAAATTAACAAAGATAACCAAACCTGTAAGCAGAATAACAAGAAAGCCAAAAGAAAAAACACCTAAAGAAATACACACACACACACAAAAAAAAAAAAAACCAAAAACAACAACAACAACAACAAAATCACTGTGCTTGCTGTCTGTAAAATGCTCAACCAAGCATTTTCACTTAGGTGACAATAACTAATATTCAATGAAAAATCGTGTTAGTAACATCATATGAAAAAAATCATTCAGATCATGCAGAAGTATTATGGGTTGTCATGTTAATTTGCTGTACAAAACACTTTGCTAAATCATTAAACAGTAATTACACATTAAAAATACTTTTCAATATCTGTGACTATCAAGAAAGATTTAATGTAGTAACCAACATGCCAATATAAACAAAGCTCTTATTACATAATGTCATATTCTTATACATTCATAAATATATTTAAGAAAAAATGCTATGTGCAAAAATGTTTTCAAAGTAAACAGATTTTAAAAGGAAATAATATTAACATAGGACTTACCCCACATTCTCCATAGATTTCACTTGAGCCATTTTTAAACAATAGGGTCTTCCCACAATAGAGTCCAAGGCATGCTGGTTGAATATCGACAGCTTTTTAAAAACAAATGCCAGTAGAGTAATATCTTTTGTGATTATAAACAACAACAACCAAATAACAGCTGAAGTAACTGGCAGGAATATCTCAACTTTACTTTAAAAATATAGTAATAAACAAGTCTTGATGCATTTAATTTTAAGTCCTTGCACACTGTGACAACAGGAAGTTACACTTGCATCTTGCTGTTCACACTGAGCCTCAGTTCCTCAGCCAGCACAGCAGGTTTTAGCCTGACACCTGATCCTGAATCTTCCCAGGCTTCTCCAGGAAGCCAGTCCCTATGACTAGACTTTGGAATGTCATTGATTATAAGGGTAAAGAATGTAGATTTTGTTGCTCTTGTTGTTGTCGTTGTTGTTATTGTTTTTGTTTTTATCTTACATAGAGGGCCAGAGAGGACTTGCCAAGCAAGACTGACTGCCTGAGAAGTTTTATTTTCTAGAGCCCATGGCAAAAGGAAGACTCCAGGAAGCCGTCGCCTGACCTCCATTTGTGTGCTGTAGCAGGGGACCCCATCCCCACACATCTCACACACTATTTTTAAAACTAATTAAAATAAGTCACTGACAGAAGGGCACTGCTCTTCATTTTGCCCAGTCAGGACATCGGACACTCCACAGACTCATTCTTTGTCATAACAGAATACATTAGTAGAAAAGCTGAGGGAGAGAATTCCAGAACAGAAGATAAGTGTTCTAAATATATCAGTTCGCCTCCACATAAAGCATTATCCTAGCTTTTATCGTTTTTTATTGAGGACAGGGAAAATTTCGTCAATGCTGGCACTGAGCTTCTGACCAGTTTTTCTAGAGAATCACTGCCTTGCAATCAATTTCTTAAAGATATGGGGGAAAAAAATAAAAACAGGTCTTAAAAAAAAAAACCCAAACAAACAAAAAACAAAACCCTGAGCACCTCCAAATCATCTTGGACCTGATCCAAAAGGAATTACTGAAGAGGTCCTTTGCACCAGTAGCACCTGAGTCTCTTCCCTGCTCAAAGGTCATGCAGGTCCTCAGAGGAGCATGACATCATGGCTGTCTTCTCTAAGAATCTGCCATACACTGTGAAATATATCCCAGACAACGGTGGTCAACTGTGAATTTACACACTTCATTAGTATTACTGAACAATAATTTCCTCATGTTTTTTTTCATGCATTCACAATGTGAAGACTCTGGTTACAAGGCCTTTCCTCCTTTTAAATTCCTGTAGACTAGATTTTTTTTTTTTTTGGTACTTATGTTGGCAATAGAAAACAAACAGAAAAGCACAGTCTAAAATGTCATCAACCTGATGTTTTGTTTTGTTTTTTCCAGACAAGGTTTCTCTGTGTAGCCCAGGCTGTCCTGGATTCATTTTGTAGACCAGGCTGGCCTCGAACTCAGAGATCTGCCTGCCTCTGCCTCCTGAGTGTTGGGAGTAAAGGCATACAGAACCTGACTTTTTTTTTAAGCCAATGCTTCTTTATTTTAGAATCTTAAAAACAAAAAACAAACACCCCCCCCCCTTTATTATAGTACTATGTTTTTATGTCTGCGTCCCATGCGGCTGCCGGGTGCCCGTGGAGGTCAAAAGAGGGAGGTCTGAAAAGGATATCGGATCCCCCGGAACTGGAGTTACAGAGGGTCCTGAGCCACTGTATGGGTGCTGGAAATCAAAACCCCAGTCCTCAGGAAGAGTAGCAAGTGCTCTTATTTGCTAAGCCATCTCTCCACTCAGACCCTTAACACTTTTTTTTTTTTACATCAACTATGTTGTAATGAAATAAAAACATGAAATTAATTGCTTCAGGTTTTCTGGGGGGAAAAAAAGTTAAGGCCCTGGAAAGCCCTTCTCGATGGGCCTTGCTTCTAAAAGATCCCAAAACCAAGGTCTGAAAATCAGTGCAACAAACAAAAGCAAAGCTAATTTACCTAACAACAAGAACATGGACGAACGATCACCTTTCATAGCCTTTGGTGAACTATGGCTAAAATGCCAACCTTGGTTTTTTCTGTAACCATCTAGCTAACCCCTTTGGAAATGGCTCTATGTATTTACATTTGCGGCCAGGCGTAGTGGCCCATGCCTTTAAATCCAGCACGGAAGCAGAGGCAGGTGAATCTCTGAGTTCAAGGCCAACCTAGTCGACAGAGCGAGTTCCAGGTCGACTAAGGCTACACGGACAAACTCTGTCCCGAAAATCAACCAAATTTATACTCCAGGTTGAAAACGCAAGTTATGTGGCAATTAGCTTCTGCTTCCTTATCTTGCGCTAACACTAGCACTTCGAATTCTGAAGTCAACCATCAGGAATGTTTTGCAGGACAAGAAACAAAGGGGCTGAATGAAGGAACACCGGGAGAGCAAAACAAAGCCTCAGCTTCTCCATCTGCACACCGCCCGCGCTCTTCTCCAGCCATTCCGGAGCCGACCATTCCAACCCCAGAAGTCAGAACCGGGGCGCAGGGCAGGAAAAGGGCAAGGTTGCCCGCTGCGCGAGAACTGTCGGCCGGAGGCGAGCCCGAGACAATGCTGTGGGATTGCAGCAGGGACAAAGACCCCCGGTAGCCTAAGCGACCACTTACCCATTGGCCACACTATGTTCCCCAGAGAAGCCCACGAATCAGCGGGTCTGAACGCGGAGCCAGAACATCCGGGCCACGGCGCTCCCGGCCGCTCCGCCTCTCGCTGGAACCCCGCCCCTGCTACATTAGGCTCCTAATCCGCCCACCACCCCTTCCTCCGCTATGCAAGGATGCTCGAATCAGACTTCCCCTTGGCCAAGAATACCAGGAACCCGGTTTCCCAGTCCAGGTTCGGAAGCTTCTGTCTCTCGCTTCCGGGTTTCACCGCAGAGGCTCCACCCTTTCCGGGTCCAGACCCAGAAGCCTCGTCCGGGCTTGAGTAGCAACGCAGGCCAGGCCTCCAACTTGGACCAGTCTCCACATCCTCGAGCGATTCCTAGACTGGACCAAGAGGTTCCGCCCCCGTTTTCTAGCCCTTGACTCTAGCCCCGCCCCCGTCACGTGCAGCCTCCGAAGCCCCGCCCCCACAGTACAAGCAAGTCTCCGAGGCTCGCCCCGGTAGTGCAGACTAATTTTCTGGGCACCGCCTCCCTGCGTCTTCGAGACTCCAAGTCCTCACGTCTCTGGGCCCCCATCATGCCGGCCTGTCTTCTAGGCCCTGCGCACGCCGCGTGTCAAGTCTCAGAGGCCCCGCCCCACCGTGCAGTCAAGCCTCCGAGCCCCGCCCCCGCCGTGTGATCAAGGCTCTGGAACCTCGCCCCCATCGGATTCTTGGCATTTGTCGCTGGGTGGTCTCTGCTCGCAGGCTTGGCCCAGAGATTGCCATCAGCCCTGCACGTTCTCCCGTGGGGTTTGGCGTTTATCCCACCCATACCCGCCCCATCACCCGCTTGGAGAGAGCACCGGCGTGCTGTGGACAATGGAAGCGACGCTGGCAGTGGCCCGGCTGCCCCCTCACGACCCGAGGACACCGGCACTGTCGGTGGTGGACATGCACACAGGCGGCGAGCCTTTGCGCATCGTGCACGCCGGGTGCCCGGAGGTGGCAGGGCCCACGTTGCTGGCCAAGCGGCGATACATGCGTCATCACCTCGACTACATACGGCGGCGGCTCGTGTTCGAGCCCCGCGGCCACCGAGACATGTACGGGGCTATCCTGGTGCCCAGCGAGCTGCCCGACGCGCACCTAGGCGTTCTGTTCCTGCACAACGAAGGCTACAGTTCCATGTGCGGCCACGCGGTGCTGGCGCTGGGCCGATTCGCGCTCGACTTCGGACTGGTGCCTGCTCCCCCAGAAGGCACCCAGGAGGCCCGGGTCAACATCCACTGCCCCTGCGGGCTGGTGGCCGCCTTCGTAGCTTGTGAAGGTGGCCGCAGTTGCGGCCCTGTGCGCTTCCACAGCGTCCCGGCGTTCGTCCTGGCCGCAGGTAAAGGGCGAGATTCCCTAGGCCGGGTTGGGACACAATCCAGAGGACTCTAACTACTGCTCTGCGCTGAATACACCTGCGCAACTAACCCACCCTGCCTGCCCTTGCGATTAATAACAAGGTAATTCCAAACTACCGCAACACGCTTCAGTGTCTTTGCCTTGCAGGTTTGGTGAATGCAATTCTGTTATTGAGCAGTGCGTATCCATCCAACTCGAGGCCTGGGGAGGTTTGAGAAGAGCAGTGAATAGTTCCGTGCTTCCTTTAAGAAAAATCCTGCCGGGCATGGTAGCACACACCCATTAATCCCAGCACTCGGGAGGCAGAGGCGGGCAGATCGCTGTGAGTTCGAGGCCAGCCTGGTCTACAAAGTGAGTCCAGGACAGCCAAGGCTATGCAGAGAAACCCTGTCTCGAAAAAACAAAAACAAAAGAAAAGAAAAATCCTGGCTCCAGGTTTGTCAGGCATTTGTAGACTTTTACAGTTAGAAGGAAGCTGAGAGAGAGCAAAGGGCAGTGCATGTGCCAGAGCTGCAGTCTAGCATGGAATGTGCTTGGTAAACACGTTATTCCTGATAAGTTAGCGAATATGACCAGGCTTTTCCTCAGCTGTTAAGTGTCTTCCCTCTTAAGGAAGGAGGATGTCACTTCCGGGCCAGTCAGGACTACACCCGTGAGACCCCTTGACTTTGGGAAAGAACTTAGTTTGTAAGTGAAGATAATGGCTGTTCTTGTTGAGAAACAAAGCTATTGCCTGGAACCCCAAGTTCACAGCCCCTCCAAGCCAAGTTCAAAAGCTCCTTGGCTGAGTCTGTACCTTCATTTTATCCCAGAGTTTTTTGTGGTTAGTAATGAAAGTATAAAACATTCTTACATTTTTTTTTTAAGTGAACATGTGCTGACTGCTTGTTTTGAGAAAGGGTCTCACTGTGTAGCTCCGGCTGGAATGGAACCCTGAAATTTAAATGTTGACCAGGCTGGCCTCTGTCTCACAGAGATCTACCTGCCTCTGCCTCTTGAAGTTTTTTAATATCTGGAAAAAAAATATTCATCAAGAAACAGAGACTTTACGATCTGTAGGATTATTTCCTGGCCATACGGAAACATGAACAGGTTTTCTGAGTTCTCTAGTATAGATCCTTAGCTGTCTGGCCAAGCAGGTAATCCGTATAATCAAAACATTTCAGAAGATGCCATCTCTGGCATCACTTGGCAGCTGTTGTTTAATCTTTAATCCCAGGTGTCCCTCTCACATGAGTATCAAGCAGGCAGCTTGCAGGGCCCATCTGCCCAGGATGGCTATGAATGTGCCTAACATAAAACGTGCGCTTACATAATATATGGGTTTTTTTTTTAAGTGGTTTACTTTTTAAGTGTCTCTGAGTTTCATAGCTCTCTAGCATGAACTTTGCCACAGGGGCAGGTCAGAAACACCCGTGGGCTTGAGCTCCGGCCGTGTGGATGTTTAATGTTTGACTGGAAGCAAACTGGGAGCTTATTCAGTCAATCCAGGACTAAGGTTACCACTCCCAAGTCTTCAAGCTGTGCAGAGCATTCTTAGAGAATCTGATCTTGATCCTCCCTGAAGAATTAGGCTTTTAGGGCAGCCTGGGTGTGAATGACACTGTAGCAAAACAGGCTTAGGGCAGCCTCAGTAGTCAAACACCTGGGAAAATGAACGCCTTGGAGGAAGTCCATGCCCTTTGAGAGAGTGGGTATCACATCCAGATTGGCACTTGGGAGAAATAATTTATGATTTTATTTTATTGTTTTGTTTTGGGTTTGGGTTTTTTGGGGGGGTTGGTTTGGGGTTTGGTTTGGGTTTTTGTTGTTTGTTTGTTTTGTTGTTTGCTTTTTGTTTAGTTTTGGTTTTCGAGACCAGCAATTTAACTAGCTGGCTACCTGGTTTCTCCCCTAGGCAACTCAAACAGAAGATTAGAGTGAGTCAATCTACTTCCTGAGACTCAACAATTGGTGGCAGCAGCAGCAGCAGCAGCAGCAGCAGCAATTGCATATTAGTCTCAAGTTCCTAAGGGGAGGGGAAGCCAGACCTTTAGATACCATAGCTCCCAACAGCATCCCTGTGAGGCAGCATAACAGTTAGTGGACTTGACTGGTCCCATGAAGCATTAGGAAAAGGAAATCCCACATCCTGTGCTTGGAAGCACATAAAAGCCAGGGCATGTATTGCTGAGCATTGATCTGCCCTTTCCCTTCTCAGTGACCTTGTGCAAGAAAGTCGCCATCTGTGAAATGAAGGTGGCACCAGCACTCTCCTGGGAGGGCTACAGAGTTTGCCACCACCACCACCACCCACATACACACACAAATAAGTTATGTTTATTTTGTTCACTGTACCCTAGGGGTCTACAACGGTAGACTGTGAATGAATAGTGCTTGAATGAGTAGCCAAATAAATGAAACTCGGAGAATGTGCAGATTGGCGGTGGTGGCTACTGCGTCCTCTAGAATGCCATTCCTACTGGAAATTAAACTTTGGCTTTCGTATTAACCTTCACACGCCTACTAACTGGTGCCTGGTACTTTATATGTCTTACCACATGGGATTCTCAAAACACTTGTAGAAAACATAGCAATCCCGTTTTGTTTTGTTTTGTTTTGTTTTGTTTATGTGGTGTGTGTGTGTGTGTGTGTGTGTGTGTGTGTGTGTGTGTGTGTGTAACAGCAGCAAAGCTGTACTTAGAAGCAGAACCAGGATCCCAGCCCAAGTCTGGCAGTTGCTTCCTCTCATCCTTAGCATTTTTGCAATTCACAAAGATACATTT
This sequence comes from Acomys minous, assembly GCF_964271855.1. Taxonomy (NCBI): domain Eukaryota; kingdom Metazoa; phylum Chordata; class Mammalia; order Rodentia; family Muridae; genus Acomys; species Acomys minous. The sequence continues at coordinate 44,997,091 of NC_140489.1, forward strand.
CGATTTTCTGGAAAACTCCTCACGTATCCAACCTCATTTATACCATGTGATCCATTTAGGATTTCATCTTTTCTTGTCTAACAACTTAAGAAGAAAGATTGTTTTATTTATTCATCCTGTAACCCTTCAGTCTTCTACATTGTATATACTCTTCTGGTAGGTGTGCCCTGCGTGTTACCTGAGGAAATCAATTTAATGTCTATGCAAGAGTATTGCTAGGAATTGAGTGCTAAATACAGGTTACATATTTCAGGGGAAGGGGTTGGGACTTCAGAGTCACCTGCTCCTGAGTTTGACTCCAAGCTGCCACTTATTTGGTGAGCCTCTCAGAATAATGGGAGCATCTTCAAACAACAGACCTGTCTCCTGGTGCTGAGGTAATCAAGGAGCTAGTGGAGGCGGTGTGTCTGGCACATGGGATGTACTCATGGTTGAATCTCTCAATTTCCAATGTCAGCAGTTTAAGAGATTTAGGAAGAAATGTGGCAGTCAGGCATTGTGCATATCTGAAAGCCCAGTGCTAGTATCGTGGCCATGTGCTACCATACCCAGCTTTAAAAAGTCAATTCAGTTTTCGTTTCGGCATTACAACTGAAGAAAACCAGGGGGTGAGTAGCATGCAAGTCCTCCACGAAGCCTTCCCTATTAGTACGTATTCCGTTATGGTGTTCACCAACGGATGTCCCAGGGTTTCCCCATCTCTTAGCCAGCCTCTATGACGGTTCCTACAAAAGAACCTCAGTGTAGTGAGCAGATGTGTACATATAGTCATGGAGAGACACAGCATCCAGATATGTTCTAACTAGTGCGAAACACCAACTTGAACAAAACGCACCCGGCTCTCATTTGCCAGACACTGACTCTGAGAAGGGGTATCTGCTTCATTCCTTTTTGTTATGAAAGTCTCTCCTTTAAACATGACTAAAACAATGTGGTTTTTTTTCCTAACAAACTTACCTGCACATGCTTCTTTCAGACCTCACGGTGGATGTCCCTGGACACGGAAAGGTGGTGGTGGACATTGCATACGGCGGGGCATTTTATGCATTTGTTAGTGCAGAAAAATTAGGAGTTGATGTGTGTTCTTCGAAGACGAGGGACCTTGTGGCTGCAGCAAGTGCAGTGACAGGAGCAGTGAAAGCCCAGGTCAGTCCCAGCTCTCCCTTGGTGACAAATACAGATTACCACATCCGTTAAGGAAATTAGACACAGGCACATTTAAACCTCTGTTCATACTAACAATAGTGTACTAGGTAAGATAAAGGGTTCTGGCGTGTCACTTGCGAATTCTAGCTTTGACCCTGAAAGCATTTGTAACCTCCTCTTCATGGGTCTCAGTTTTCTTCCTTTTTTTTTTTTTTAAATAAAGTCAGTTTAGGGGATAAGTGACTATTTTTTTTCTCATTTCTAGCACAATTCTGCAAACTTTGAGTCAGGACTCACAGATAAAAGAACATTACAGCATTTGAATGTTGTGTTGCATGATGATTTACTAGCCATAAAAATAGCATGATAGTATTTAATATACTTGTATTGATCATTATTATAGGCTCACTTAAGGCTTTAGTATGGTAAAACTTATAACTTAAGTAGATGAAAATATACAGCATTGGGCTGAAGAGATGACTAAGGAATTAAGAACACTGGCTGCTTTTACAGTGAGCCCAGATTTATTTCCAGCACCCACACAGCAGCTCATAATCATCTTTAACTCAGTTCCAGGGGATCTAATGCCTTCTTCTGTTTTCTTGAGTACCAGACACATATGTACGTAGAGATGCATGCAGGCAAAACATACATGAAATAAAAATAAATATTTTAAGAAGAAAATGTACAGCATATTGCTATTTTTCTGGGGCTATCAATACCAATATACAGAATTATTTTATCATGCTAAATTTTAACACTCTTAATTTGCATCTGTTTTCTATCCTATCAGACAGTTAATGGTTTAAACATTTTTTTAAAATCTCACTTTGTTTTTAAATGAAGTCAAGAAAAGTGGGCCTCATTTTCTTAATAAAAAGAGTAATTTTGAGCTTTCTGGTAAAGCTTCAACTGCTCAGGCAAGTCATAATGGCAAGGTATGGACTCTGAGAAAACCCAGAGTCCTTGTACTTTGAGAGAATTGAAGTTCCTTCATCAAAGGATTGGGCAGAAGAATCCCTTTGTCGTTTGTTGGCCAGGCCATCCATATTGTTCATGCAGACTTAGGGGATAACCTTTTGTAGAGCTAGGTACAAATTTAATGTGCTCTAAGTTCAACCTTATTTTTTAACATATATATATGTGTATAACATTTATATATATATATATATATATATATATATATATATATATATATATATATATATATATAAAACATGTGGGTATTGCATATGTCAGACACTAAGCTAGATGTGGGAGACCCAAATGAAGGGCAAACCCCAGGGATCCCAGAGCTTGAGCCAGTGGAAGGAGCTAGAACATCATGACATGTGTAAGAGTGGAGGAAAGCGTGCAGGTCACTCAAGCCTGGTTTGAGAGACTGGCCTTTAGGAACCCAGGTCTGTCTAAGTAGCATGTGATACCTACATGAAGATGATGATCTCAGGCATTAAATGTCACATGCCACAGGAATCCAGGAAAAGCTCAACTGCTGGCCCTCGCAAGGACCAGAAGCACCATTCTTCTGGGCCTGGATATACTGTCCCTCTAAGTGGTCCTGAGCTGTGTGCCTCTGTGTGCAATAACTGCTTTTCATAGACCCTCTAGTTGGTGGTGGTGAGGGGTTTTTTTCCCCCTTTATTTTGTTTTTCCTTCTCCGTCCAGTTGTTACCAGTAGCCTGTGAATCTTTTCTTTTTTTTGAAAAGTTTTACTCTGCTGGATTTCTCCACATGCTCCCTTTCTGTGTGATGGTTTAGGCTGAGGCACAGGTTCCTGTGGACTCAGCACCATGAACTCAGGGCTTCCCAGAGAGTGTGCTGGGCGTGCATATGGTAAATAGGACTGCACATTTCATAGAGGCTAGATACAGAGTGGCTTCCTCAGCACGAACTCAGCCTAAGAATCGTTAACTGCCAATAAAAATGTGTATCCAGAGAATGACATAAAATATTCTTCCAGACTCATCCAACAAGGTAATTTCGAAAGCGATACGCATTGAGAAAGCTATACCTAGGAGTCTGTTGTTGACATATTTTCTTGAGATAAATTTGAGTCCAAAAAACCTTTTCCATTTGGTTTGTGGTTGTTTTATCTGCAGTTTAAAATCAGCCATCCTGAGAGTGAAGACCTTGGCTTTCTTTATGGAACTATCTTAACAGACGGAAAGGATGCTTATAGCGAGGAGCCCACCACCAACATCTGCGTGTTTGCAGATGAACAGGTAGCAGGACTGTAAACTGTTAAAGCTCAAACACCAGATGTGGCCGATGGAGAACGCTCACAGTCCCATCGTTTACTGTTTCTGAAACAGGTCGACAGAAGCCCCACCGGCTCTGGAGTGACAGCCCGGATTGCTCTGCAGCATCATAAGGGTCTGCTGCAGCTGAACCAGACCAGAGCCTTCAAAAGCAGTGTGACCGGCTCCGTGTTCACCGGCAGCGCTGTGAGGGTGAGTGTGGCTGCCTTCTTATATGTGAATGGCTCCTGAGACAGAAGAGGCAGCGGCTGAGTGCCGGGTAAATTTCTTCACTGTGCTCTTAGAGAGCACTTGAAAGCAGACCTGTAAGACTTCTTTCTCTTCAAGGATCAGTCCTCAAAGTGTAGCGTCGCACCTCCGGATTGAGCCACTGGGCTTTCCATGGGTCAAAAATGTGTAGTTTGCTTCCCACTCTAGGAGTGAAACCCAAGGGCCAAGTCTTAAAGACCAAACAACTGCAGGATTTTCTTAGTATCCTCCTTTTGCCTTCTTTTTTTCAGGAAGCGAAGTGTGGGGATTTCAAAGCTGTCATAGTGGAAGTTGCAGGACAAGCCCATTACACGGGGACGGCAAGCCTGACGGTGGAAGATGACGACCCACTGAGGGATGGCTTTCTTCTCAAGTGACATTTTCCATGTGTTCTAAGGGTTTCTCTTTGGAAGTAATTACCTATAAATGATATTGCCTCTGTATTACGTAAAAGCCAATATCCAATTACACATAAAGGCTAATTCTTATACTTACTAAAAAACAGTACACTATGGAGTTATACTTCCTATTTGTAAGTCTTTTTGAGCATAAATATTACTGGTGTACCAAAAAAATCCATGAACTTTTAAATTCTTGATATACAGGCAAAATTAAACGTTATTTAATCTATGCTATGGAAATTGCAATACTTACAAGTTTCTTTGAATGATTGCTTCAGCTATAGACCACACAATAATATACTTTGCTATTTTAATGTTCCAGTCTGAATAAAATACAGACCCCCATAAGCAGCATTCTATGGGCGTGTTATTATAAGGTTCCCAATACTTGGCTAAACAATCTTAGGAGACTCACAAAAAAAAAAAAGTCAGCTTCTTGGACGGGCATTGTTATAGCTGCTGCTGGGATTTGTTTTTGCTGTAGAGCCCCTGTCATCTATACCCCCTGGTACCCAAAGGCCACAAAGTCACCAACTGATGCTGCCAACACCAACTGGTAACCCATCTTTTTAGATGGTGCTTTTTGGTTTAGGGGTGGTATCTTGTTTGGTTGTTGGTTGTTTTCCCTTTGTTTGGCTCATTCACCTGTCTTAAGGATCGATTCTACAATTTCATGCTACATTACTGAAATACAACTGTGATGTAAAAATTAACCTGAGGAGGAAAGTCTAGGAGATCAGAGATAAAGAAGATAGAAAAGGTGAGCTCAGGAGGTCTTGCACAAGCTATGACTTATGCCAGGCAAGTTTATTAAGAAGCACACCATCTTGTGTACTATTTGCAGGGGGAAGTTGGGAGAACTAGCAGAAAGCTTTCCTACAATGGGACAAAGTCAGCAGGAAACTAAACAATCAGTGTTGAACAGGAGAGCACAGGCTGCCTTAAGGGGCATCATGGTTCAAAAGCACAGTCCTTGGAATGGATAGCTCTCCTCTCTTCAGTGGGAAAAGCCAATGTTCCAGGAACAAAAACTTTTCGCTCCTTCTACACCCTGACCCTTGACCCAAACTGGACTTTGCTAAGGCTGTCCCTGGGCAAGGATACAGAACTAGGTTTAATTTTGTCTTTTCATGGGGGCATCTGAGAAAGCCTTCGGTCAGCCTGGCTCTCAACAATCAGCCGCTGGTTCCATTTCAAACATGAAGAAATCTCATTATTGGCATTTTTGACAGTTAATACTTACTTTTGAGCCTGTTTCTTAAAAAAAATAGTGCTTGAAAGCCAGGTGTGGGAACATCTGTCTGTAATCCCAGCACTTGGGTGGTGAAGCCAAGACAATTGTAAAGTTTGAGGTCAACCAATATATTGAGGCCCTGTCTTTTAAAAATCAGGAATAAAATAAATAGAGTATTGTCTGCCATCATAAATCAAAACACTAACTGCAAAAAAATTGGTGATCTCTTGTGAGGTGTGTAATATACTTCAGTACTAAGCACATCAGATACTGAATTAATCCATGTTAAGTGGCATTGTCACCCACCAAGCCTTTATTGACCCATTTTGGGATCTATAACTACATAACCTCACCTAAAGAAAAAAATATATAGTAAATATTTTTTATCTCCCAATTATCCCCAAGCCGTTGAAGTTTTATGTCAAAACCCACCACTTATCGCAAAGGACAAAGAAGCACTGTCACTAACTCAGTGTGTCCAAATTTCTATACACTAGATGATTTGCTGCGTTTAAAGAATCTGTCTGTCTGTCTGTCTGTCTATCTCTATCTCATGCCTCGTTAATTAGAATGCATTGTTTTAAAGTCACATTTCCTGATGTGCCACATACACATGATTTACTTGAAAGTAGCATGCTGCTAGTTGGTGTTAGTATTAGTGCAAGTATCCCATGGCTACCAAGGACGAAGAACTTTGTAATAATGAGCAGATGATGTGATTGTTTCTCTTCTTGTTTCAGAGTTGTCTATAGATAGTGCCTTCCCCATTAACTGCCTCAGGGTAGAGCTTTGCCTCACCTGTGGGAGCCATTGCTCCATCCCACTTATATATGGTAAGCAGATGCTGGGCAGACATGTTGATCACTCTAGTATAGTCAGTCCAGAGGATTTGTGACTCCCACAGGCTGGTACCACCTAACATCGACATGCTAATCTGCCTGTCCTTTGCTCTGCCGCTGCCTTCCTCAGAGTCAGGGACACTGTGGAGATTGACCCCCACCTCCTCTGGCCTTGAGATAGGAGCACTGTTGATTCTGCTTCTGGATACCACTCCCTGCAGTCCAGTTCATCTCGAGGCTTACCGCACCAGCAGACTGCAGCCCCCATAACCTCCTCCCCCCTCAGTGGCACTGATGAAGCAAGCACTCCTGGCCTTTTTAGCAAGTGTCACCCCAACGCCTTGCCTCGGGTGTCAAGCTTCTAGACACACCTTCCTCATGTATCCAACCATCTTAAAATTATTTTCTAGAAACTGCTTAGCCTGAGAGATACATGGGTCACCACAGGGTTCACCGCACCCATGCTGGATACCGCTGGCTCCTTGCAGTCAAATGTGGTACCTGTTAGAGCAGGATTCCTAATGCCTCCGTGCGAGTGTCACCCATACGCTATCTCAGTGAGGCTCCCTAGACCACTGGGCTGGTACTCAGCCCCCACCTGCATGTGATGTTGTAGTTGTGTGAGCCAAAGTCCATACCCACTTCTTGTTCCAGGTCTTGTAGATTCCTTAAGAATCAGGTCAGCCCTCAACCCTCAAAAGTCATGCACTGTATCCTATTCCTCCTTAGAGCAACGTGCATACGTCTATGTAGCTATTCACTGAAGTCTTAAAATGCAGGTTCCAGTTGACTGGACTTGGGTTGGGCTGTCTCTAACACGCTGAGGTGTCTGGAGGGAGATGCCTCCCTTCCACAAGGAATCTCTTGTGTATTGTATGGGTGCAACACCTGTCAATTAAAAAAAAAAAGCCTATGGCCCAAAGATGGGACTTCTGGTAGGCAGAAGGGATTCTGGGATAGAGACAGGCACAAGAGATTTAGCTGGCAAGATGTGAGGAAGATGGATGCATGGTGCCTGATCTCAGGTGACCAGCCACGTGGCAAAAAGTAGATTAGAATAATAGGTTATTTTAAGTTATGAACTAGTCAGAGAAGAGCCTAGCAATATGGCCTAGGTATCTGTATAATATTTAATGAGCTGTATGTGTCGTTATTCTGGGAGCTTAAGGACAGGAGGGAAAAAACACCCACAACATAACCACATCCTAGTACTACAGACTCCCATTGGGTAGAAAAACTTTTTGGCAAATCAATGTTAATCACCTGCTGGGGCTCAGGATTCACCGGTGAGTATGCCCTTCCCAAACAACTTCTCTTCACTCTAAAATACCCGGGAAGTCTGTCCTTTAGGTAAAGGATGGCGCTGGCCTCCACACAAGCAACTCCCAAACTGAGACGATGCCAGGAAATTACCATTGTGCCTTACTAACTGTATCACCCGCCTGCCTTGTTTGCCTCGTCCGACTGCTGCTTGGTTTTAACCACCCCTGGCACTCTATACAGCACCCCTTTCTTTTTCACTCAACTGTCCTGCCCCCTGCGTTTTCCCATTCGTGCCCATAGAAATAAGATGTGGGATTAGGAATGAAAGTCTCTGGAGGGGAATGAGGACGTTTGGAGGGGTAGAGGGCTGGGCTCCGGGAGGACAAAACAAAGTGGCAGAGGAGAAGACACTGGTGCAGACCAGGAAAGAAGTCAACCAGGATGGTGCAGTATCCCTCTTGCTTGAATCACGTGCCTGACTGTGGCCCTTGTTTGGTAAAGGTCGACTGCTACTTGGTTACACCTCCGTGACACTCCGTCTCCACAGCACAGCATGCAAATCCTGTCCGATTAAAAAAAAAAAACATACACATTTCTTTTTTACCCTCGACACCTTCTCCTCTACCGCCATCCCCCCCCCACCCCGCCCCAATCGTCGGATGTGGTTTGGTGTACAAAGTCTTTATCAACTACTGTAGCAACTTTATCTCCATTGATTTTGCTATTAAAACAAAACACTCCTCTCCTTGTAATATGTTTGCCTAAGAGTGTAAGTCTTGTGGGGCAAGGACTTTTATTTGCTGTTTCCTAAAACTAGGTTGAAGATTGTATTTACTAAGTAATCCATAGGTTCTATATTTTTGTACTGAAATGATTGTTTGGCTGCGGTTGGTTTTACCTTGAAGGGACTTGTGGCGATTTCTGGAGACATTTTTAGTTGTGTCAGCTCCTGGCATCCAGTGGGTTGATACTAGAAATATTGCTAAGCATCCTTTGCGTGGAACAGCCAGCCCCAAGCTACAAAGAATGATCTGGCCCAGACTGTGTGAGACTGAGACTGAGAAATCCTTAAATGCACTTCTGTTTAGACTCTTAAGTTTCCTGTAGCATACACTGAAATAAACCCTTTAGCCCTCATATGGAGTCTAAGACCTGCAAGCGTCCTAGTCGTTCTTCAAGAGTCTCTTGAGCTTGTGAGGACGTTAGCTGCTCCTGGAGACCTTGTTGAGGCCCAAGCTTCTGGACCTCCACCCCAGTATCATCAGGTCAGTAGAATCTGCATCTCTCAAAGTTCTCCAGCAGCGCTGATATCGCTGGCCATGGACCCACGCTTTGCAAACAGTTGCTTTAAACAACACAGGTAACCGGAAGGTTTAACCAAGCCTTTCCTACTCAAAGCCATTGCCACAATCTGGAGACACAACTCTGCTGGGCAGCCAGGCCTTTCCTGGCCCTGTTTCTCCCGACTCAGTATCTGCCAAAGTGCCATGGGGACTACCAGTGTCTTATATGCCACACATACCACATTCCAGAGACCTCACGGGAATAGGGGTGGAACCTATGCCCCCCTCTGTCTCTCCCCATGCATTAACCAGTTCCCATCCAAGGTCCAGGCCCTTGAACAGTAAGTAGATGACGTCTTCCCTCCTGGATCCTCACAGAGATGAGCCCAACCTCAGGAATGTTGAGTGTCAGCAAGGAGTCAACTGAAACAAATGTTATAACAGCAGTTTTCCAAGTATGGCGCCTGGACTATCAAACCACCCATAGTATTCACCCCAGAGCAACATCATCTGAAATTGAGATTGGAACACGCAGTCTGATTGATTCTCTTGCCCGCTCAAAATACAGAAGCACTAGAAATAACCCTCCCCACTCCCGCACACCAAGTTCAAGATCTCAGGATGTGGACTGTTTCCCTTCTCCACCTGTGTATGCCAGAGACGCCCACAGCAGCTCCCCCCCCCCCCAAAGGCCTTTCCTAGGGCATCTATGCCTGACAGGAAAGAGCAAGACCATCTTAGTTGAATCTTCCATTCGTATGTGGGATGGTCTGGCTTTCTCTGACCTGCCAGGGTGCCAGAGGTGGATCATGCCAGCAGAGCCCTGGCTTAGTCACCTCGGGCTGGGGAAGGAGATGGTGTGGGCCGGCTTTTCTGGGGTACCGGGCTAGCGTCCCGCCCCGCGTTCCTGCGTAAACAGGCGGTTCCCTCGGCAACGCCTGGAACCCACATCAAGGTTCTACCAGTCCCAGGTTGTGACCGCCCCGTTTCGGCCGAGCCCCACCCACTCCCCGCGGCGGCAGCTCGGGTCCCCGCAGCCTTTTACCCTGCTGCGGGATGAGCAGAGCGGTGGCCTGCGTAGGACCCCATGGAGGAGCAGGCGCGGCCGGCCGCCCGCCCTCCCGCGAGCGAAGCCTTGCCAAGCAACGCGCATCCAGGAGGGGACGCGTCCACGGCCACTGCGGCCGCGCTGTCGTTCAGCGCCGTAGCCATCGTAACGCTGGGAAACCAGAGCGACACGGGACGGCCGGAGGCGGCGGGGCCTCGGGGACGGCCGCCAGTACTTTGGCATGGGGCGGCGGTGGCCGCTCAGGCGCTCGTGCTCCTGCTCATCTTCTTGCTGTCTAGCCTGGGCAACTGCGCGGTGATGGGGGTGATCGTGAAGCACCGGCAGCTGCGCACGGTCACCAACGCCTTCATCCTGTCGTTGTCCCTGTCGGACTTGCTCACCGCGCTGCTCTGCCTACCCGCCGCCTTCCTCGACCTGTTCGCGCCGCCCGGGGACTCCGGGCTCTGGCGCAGTTTCTGCGCTGCCAGCCGCTTCTTCAGTTCGTGCTTCGGCATCGTGTCCACGTTCAGCGTGGCGCTCATCTCGCTGGACCGCTACTGCGCCATCGTGCGGCCGCCGCGGGACAAGCTGGGCCGGCGGCGCGCTCTGCAGCTGCTGGCCGGCTCGTGGCTGGCTGCGCTGGGCTTCTCCCTGCCCTGGGAGCTGCTCCGAGCACCCCGGGAGGCCCCGATTCCACAGAGCTTCCACCGCTGCCTTTACCGAACATCTCCGGATCCTGCGCAGCTGGGCGCCGCCTACAGCGTGGGGCTGGTGGTGGCCTGTTACCTGCTGCCCTTCCTGCTGATGTGTTTCTGCCGCTACCACATCTGCAAGACCGTGCGCTTGTCGGACGTGCGCGTGAGGCCAATGACCACCTACGCGCGCGTGCTGCGCTTCTTCAGCGAGGTGCGCACGGCCACCACGGTACTCATCATGATTATCTTCGTCATCTGCTGCTGGGGCCCTTACTGCTTCCTGGTGCTGCTGGCTGCGACCCGGCAGGGTCAGACCACTCAGGCCCCTTCGCTGCTCAATGTGGCGGCTGTTTGGCTGACCTGGGCCAATGGGGCTATCAACCCTGTCATATATGCCATCCGCAACCCCAATATTTCCATGCTTCTAGGGCGTAACCGCGAAGAGGGGTACAGGACTAGAAACATGGATGCTTTTTTGCTCAGCCAAGGCCTAGGTTTGCAGGCCAGAAGCCGCAATCGCCTTCGAAATGGCTGTGCCAGCAGATTCGGGACTTGCAGCGGGATGCCTTCTTCCAACCCGGCTAGTGGGACAGGAGGGGAGGTGGTCATGTGGGCTCGCAAAAACCCAGTTGTACTTTTCTTCCGAGAGGGACCACCAGACCCAGCTCCGGCAGTCGGCAAACAGCATAAATCTGAAACTGGGGACAGTACCCTCTAAAAAGGGTTGGGGTGGCCAGCTTGTAAAAGTGAATTTCCACCCCTCTCTTTTAGTGACGCGGGAATCCGGGGAAAATCATGAATTTCATAAAGCCAAACATTTAAAACTAAAAAGACAGAAGTGGCAGGGATACTATTTCATTCTCAAACATAAACAACGTAAAAGAACACCCCCTTTCTTCGAAAGTGCCAAAAGGAGTGTGAAATGCAAAAAATTAAAGCAATCTTAAACCACACAACCAAGCATTGTAAGGTGTAAGTGCTAAAAAGCAACAGAATAAAATCCAGTTACTGAAGAGTTAATATTACAGGAAGCACAAACCTGTGAAACAAAAATCATTGAACTGAACTTAGCAGATCTACTGAACTACCGTCGTTTTAAATGAGTTAAAGCCCTTGGAAATGTTTGAAGGCCCCTGTACTTCACCAGCATTCAGCGAAACTTCACGTTTTAGAGCCTGCCCGTCTGACCTGCTTTGGGTGCTTAGAGCAGAAACAGCATCGCACAGTTTGGTGCGTGCCCTCCACCTCCAGGAATCTTTGTGCGAAATTTTAAATTCAGAATCTATTTTAAACCACGCCAGGGTTTTTGAAAAGGTCGTTTATTACTAGATATAATTCATCGGTCCAAGGGGCAAATGAGCATGATGGTTGTTTAAACAGAAGTCCAGTAGTATTTAAAACAAAAACTCCTTCTACGCCTATTTTGGGCTCCAAATTATGTCTTGGGAAAACTCGGCTCTGTTCTTAAACTGTTGCTCCTGTTTGATAGTTTGTATGGATGCCAAATGTTTTCATTACAAATAATAATAATAATAACTTTCATACTAAAAGATCTTTGTCTATTGGGGCAATTTTGATTTTTTTATAGAGCCCAAACTGTACTGTGAAATCAAATTGTTTGAATAAGCTGAGTGATGCTAAGTATACGTAGGATCTGTATTATACATACAGTATTGGTTTCCTATTACCTTTTAATTGCCAAATGTGATTCCAAAAAGGAATTTGAAAGTAGTTTGTAAACAGTGGCCACATTCTTGGAATAGCCATAAACATCTTAAGAGGCCATACTTTCTATTTAAAAGTTTGGGTACTTTTTAGTAACAGATTGCTGCTTTATAGGTATGGCTTGTATAAAATGTCATATTCATCATTAGAAGGATAATTAGTATGAGGTTACAAGATGGGATATAAGTTCATAGGCACAAGGAGAGATACCTCAAGCAAAATGAAAATATTTTCGGGAGCTTGCAAAAAACATTTTTTACAACGATTCAGAAGCACAAGTTATGCTTTGTATATGTGATTTTTCCCACACTGAATGTAACTTTGAATTTTCTTTCCTCCCCTGATTTTGCTTCTTGTTAATCCGGTATTCCATAGCTTTAGCTGAATGAGCACTTTGAAAAAGTATGAGTACACTTCATTGTGTGGATTTCATTGTGAACTAGCCAGCATTATTTTCCTTGTAAAGCATTTAAGATGTTCACTCGTGTGTAAGTCTTTGTGTGCCAGGTGAGTGTACAACATTTTGTAATGAAAGATGAAAATGCATGCTTCCTGTCTTGGTGCGCAAAAAAAAAGTTTTAATTTTTCTTATTCTCTGGGTATCACCGCAGTCAGAAGTTTGCAAATTATATGGGTACGTTATTGCTACAGTCAATGTAGCTCAAAGGCAATGAGGGAAATCTCTCCTTTCTAAAGCGTATTATAAAGTTACAGGCTTAATGCAACCAGATTCTAGGATTTAAGGAGAAATAATAGTCTTGCCATTATGAAATTTGTAGCGCAGGAAATCTTATTTTGTAGAAAGATTATGTGATTAGACGAAGGAGGCAAGCTTGTTACACAGTAGGGGTGTTTCCTAAGAAGAGCTGAAGAAGGAACCCAACAATAGACGTGATGTGGAATAATCCTGTGTGATGAGTAAAGGGGCAAAATCCAACAGACTGGAGGCAACAGGTTGGTGATGGTTTAGAGGCTTTAAGGAAGAAACGGAATTCCCCTCTCCATTGTCAGGGATAGGACATTTTAGGAAAGCAGTGGTCACGAAAGAGACCATTCTAGAAACCATTCTGGGAGTAGTTCTCAGAATCATCACTGGTAGTTAAAGAGAGAAAACAGAAGTCCCTATTTAAGTTGGTGAACAGTGCGTATGTGTGCATGCGCATGTGTGTTGATTTTTCATTCACGGCTTTATGACTATTCAATGATAGAAGTAGGATTTGCCCTGAAATCTGTTTAGCATTGTGGCTCTTGTTCCCTTATCTGTCTACTGGCAGGAAAAGCAAGGATGAGGATCATGTGCCGTGATCAGCCTCACCATCATCATGCGTCACTTTTCCACTTCATCTAAGGGCGGTTTTCTTGGTACTGATGCAGCTAATAGGTGGAAAGCACAGAGCCTGCCTGCAGAAGGGTCCACCCACGGCCAGGACTCCTTTATGGAAGGGAAGAAAGGGAAGGAGTGTCCTTTTCTGAAGAGTCTCAAGGAAAGGAGATGAAATTGGAAGCAAAAGATATCTTCCTAAAGGCCAGCCACTAGCCTGCCCTCTAGAAATACTTTAAAATTGAGATGGGATGACTTTCAATAAAGCTAAAAGTCTTCCTCATGTTTACCACCAGCATGAAATTATATGGCCTAGTGGGAGAAAGGAAAAAGGGACTGTGGAACACTGGGAGGCATTAATATCAAATAATATAGAAAGGGCAGGATAGAACTCATTGAAATGTGTCTGCTCCTAGTTTATTTCATTTGGGTTGCAACAGTAACAATAGTTAGGCAAATTGGCCTACTCAGTTGTCATAGCAACCTTGTGAGCAGGGTGCTGTTTTCCTTTAGCCTGATTCACAGATGAGAAATCTGAAGAGCAGAGATTCAGTGTGATTTGTTTGTCTGAGGTCACACAGCCAGCACACATTAAATATGGCATTTGTAGCTGATAAACTTTGCCAGAAGTCCCTCTAAACACTGTGCTGTTCCACCTCTCATTTGTAGAAGACAGTAGGAGCAAGCAAGAACGTAGACAGCTATGCCAGGACTTGAAAGTAGATATCATAAATTTAAAAGAGAGGATAAGTTTAGTGCGGGGGAACAGCTGTGTAAGATATGTTTGTTGTTTGGTTTGCTCTGTTTTTGTTGTTGTTTTGTTTCATTTTCTTTGTTCTTTTTTTTTTTTTTTTAATGTATGATGCCATTCCAAACAGTTATTTTTCTGAAATAATCCTAATTCTTGGTCTAATGGCCCCAGTCATCCATAGTCTCCATCCCTGCTCCAAAGAAGATGAACAGAATTGGAGAAAACATTTAGAATAGCCTCAAGGAATACTCCAGGCACCTAGACACTGTAACCCTACCAGGACCTTCCACCCTGGCCCTCTTCTGAGCATTTCCCTTGTAACACACCCTCCTGCCTGCGTTAGAAGCTTCCAGTATATTCTCAAAACACTTCATCCGTCCTATCAGCTTGTCACATGACATTTGTTCCTGCTTTACAAAAGAGCATACACACACACACACACACACACACACACACACACACACACACACGGTTATAGACTGATAGTTCAGTCACCAGGGTAGTGACAAACTAACCTGGACTTACAACACTTCCCAGCAGCTAGGTGTGGGTTCTCTTCACGGGAAAGCTGGCTGAGAATCAAACGGAGATGGATGTGGCTGCCCCTGCATTTTTTCAGGCGTGGGGGGAAGGGGGTCAGCTCTCCGCTCCTGCACCCCCAGCTTGAGAAAGCACAGGGTAGCCACGCATTTAGCCAAAATTAGACTCCAGGAGACAAAGATCTAGGTTTTAATTCACTAAACAAAAGTTCAAACTAAGCTTAAAGATACAAGGAACCCGGACAAGGGGCAAGGACAAAAGAAGAGACTGAGAGAGAGAGAGCCCCTGGGTTTTAAAGCCCAGGTATATAGGAAGTGTACCCAGGATGCCTGGGGATGGATTTGAAATGTCCTTTTGAAAAGGGCCAAGTCAATGACACCTTTTGGCCAAAGTTGTTTTCTTTTGTTTTGTTATTGTTTTTTGTTTGTTTTGTTTTGTTTTGTTTTGTTGTTGTCGTTTTGTTTGTGGTCTGCTTTGAAATGTGTCTCTGAATGGAGCCAGCCTTTTGACACCTTTTGGTCCAGGTCCTTGTGAACTGCCGCCAGTGCGGGAAGTGGGGTGTGGATGGACGACAGGACACTCTCCTATCCCAAGCCCAGGAAGCCGGCTTACCAGAAGAATATGTATCTTTGGACCTTCCCTGGTTGGCAACCTCCCACAGCTAAAGTCCCATCTCCACCTCAGGAATTTCATTCTCTCAACCATCCCTTTCTCTGGCATCCTCAGCCTTCCTGCTCTATCAAATCCTGGTCATGAACGCTCACGGCAGGCACACTGTGTCTCACACAAGAAAGGAAACATATTTTATCTGTCCTGCTTACTTATATATTGGTGTGATAAGACATCATGGCCAAGGCAACTTATGAAAGGAACCGTTTAGTTTGGGGCTAGTGGGTTAGAGTCCACGAGCATCATGGCGAGATGGCAGTAGGCAGGCAGTACTGACGCAGTAGCTGAGAGAGAGCTTGTATCCTGAGTCACAAACAGAACACGGAGAGATAACTGGGTAGGGCTTTGGGTGTTTGAAATCTTAAGGTCCTCTGCCAGAGACACACTTTCTCCAACAAGGCCATACCTCTTAATTCTTCCCAAACAATTCCTCCCAACCTTGGGGACCATTCAGGACACTTTCTTTTTCTTCTTCTTCTTCTTCTTCTTCTTCTTCTTCTTCTTCTTCTTCTTCTTCTTCTTCTTCTTCTTCTTTTCTCTCTCTCTCTCTCTCTCTCTCTCTCTCTCTCTCTCTCTCTCTGCTTTTCTCTGTCTCTGTCTCTCTCCTCTCTCTTTGTTTTCATTAGACAAAAAATTGCCTATCATTTTACAGTTGATCTAAATCATGATCTATAGTTTTAGGGGTACAAGAAATTTTATGAAATTCCATATTTTCTCCGATCCTTTATTCTGCCTGAAAGATTAGCTCCAATGTAAGCATAAGAAGTAGGATGAAAGCGTAGATGTAAGACATAAGCATAGGCGTGAGATGCAAACATAAGTGTGAGATGTAAGCATAGATGTAGTGTGTAAGCCTAGGTGTAGGCTGTATGCATTGATGTAAGGTGTATGCATTGATGTAAGGTGTATGCATTGATGTCTGATGTAAGCATTGATGTAAGGTGTATGCATTGATGTAAGGTTTATGCATTGATGTAAGGTATATGCATTGATGTAAGGTGTATGCATTGATGTAAGGTGTATGCATTGATGTCTGATATAAGCATTGATGTAAGGTGTATGCATTGATGTAAGGTTTATGCATTGATGTAAGGTATATGCATTGATGTAAGGTGTATGCATTGATGTAAGGTGTATGCATTGATGTCTGATATAAGCATTGATGTAAGGTGTATGCATTGATGTAAGGTGTATGCATTGATGTCTGATATAAGCATTGATGTAAGGTGTATGCATTGATGTAAGGTGTATGCATTGATGTAAGGTATATGCATTGATGTCTGATGTAAGCATTGATGTATGATGTAAGATGACACTTATTCTGTGTCAAGGCTTGGTGGACATCATGCGCAATTGGTGAGCCAGCATACTGGCATCTTTGGGGCATCCATCCATCACTGCTGCTGCATAATTGTCCCTCCAGGCCTGATTCTCTTGGTATCAACCTAAGGACATAGCATACGATGGAATGTGTATTAGAGGAAGCTTACTGAAATGTGAGAAGGCTATCGAATCTGCAGCATTTGGATTATGTCCCACATTTTTCAGCTTAACACACATTCTACCTACCCCAGGTAGGGTTGTCCAAGAGTGCACAGCTCTCATCTCCCCCAGAACCTGAAATTACTATGATAGTTACTACAGCAATTTCCAGAAAGTTCTCAGGTCTTCAGTCATCTGATGAACTAAATTCCAGGTGAGTGCAGGCAAGGAGTTGGTTCTCTCCTTCTAGAACCCTGACTACAAGGTCAAAGGGCAGATGTTTTACCTCACTTGTGCTGTGTGGAAAATAGTAGCCCAGCATACTTTAGGATGGAGTTCTTTCTAACTGTGTCTAAATGTCTTTCTTGCAAAGACTCATGAGAAATGTATAGAAACCAAAAGTATAAACCATACCTGGGATTCGAGAACAATAGAAACTGTCTGTGAGAGCAGAGTTCTTGGACAGTTTTCAATACAGCCAGCAGCAATATGTTTAAAGAATTAGTTGAGTTTTTTTTAACCTGGCCTTAGACTGAGCATTGCAGTGCATGCTTTTGACCCCAGTTCTCAGTAGGTAGAGACAGAAGCAGGCTTGTCTCTGAGTTTGAGGCCAGTCTGGTTTACATAATGAATTTCAGGCAAACCAGGGTTATACAGAAAGACCTTGTCCCAAACAACAACACAACAACAACAAAATCTGGGCTTAAAGAAAGCATATTGACAGTTTGCAACCATTATTGAATGTCGGTAGAGGTAGAAATCATTAAAAAGGCACAAATTCTGGAGTTGAAATGAACAAATTAAAATTTCATTGGAGGTGCTCAGCAGTAAACCTGACCTTGCAGAGATAAAAACTGGGGGGGGGGGGGGAGAGTATTAAATATATTTCCAAAGAGATGTGAAGTCTGGAGAGCACACACACAAAGTACCACTAAGCACATCACCTGAAAACGAAGATGAGCAGGAAATGTACTTGAAGAGAGGGCTTAAAAACCTCTCCCCAGATTTGATTTTAAAAGTAACCTTCATGGAGCCAGGGGGGGTGGTGCACACTTGGGAGGCAGAGGTGGATCGCTGTGAGGTTGAGGCCAGCCTGGTCTACAAAGCGAGTCCAGGACAGCCAAGTCTACACAGAGAAACCCTGTCTTGAAAAACCAAAAAATTAATAATAATAATAATAATAATAATAATAATAATAATAATAATAATAATAAAGTAACCGTCACATTGAAGAACCCCAATGAACTGCAAGGCAAACACAAAGGGCTGTATACATAGGCACACCTCAGTAAGAATACTGAAAGACTAAACAACGGAAAAACAAAAGCATTAAGAGAAAGACAGCTTATCACACACACAGGAGACCCAGGAAGGTGAATGGCTGTGTGTTGGGTTTTTGTTACTTTGTTTTGATTTGGTTTAGTTTGGTTTGGTTTTGCAAAAACAATAGAGGCCAGAAGATGATATAATCAAGGCACAGGCAGGAAAATCTGATACTCACCCTAACCATCAACACCTGTCCTCACTCCTGTTAGGCAGTTTTCTCTCATTTTTAGCTATGTAACACAATCAAAAGGTATTTTTCCTTTAATGGTTTTGCTCTTTGTACACACCAGCTACCAACTTACACTACTGTTCTGTACATTGCTAGTTTTCAATTAACAAAATATCTTGACAGCTACTCCATATGGAAGTTTCCATGCTTGTTTTGGTGCCTTAGTTGATTTTTGCTTTTTGATATCAGCACTGTGCCATACGTCTCCTAGGGTGTGGCTGTTACTCCCAAGATGAAAAACCCTCACCTGAAGCGCATGCTCGCGCCACTCTGCCTGAGCTCCCACACACCCTGCCAGCCTTTCTGTTTGTCTGTGAGTCCCACAGTCTCCAGTCTTTCCCAGGTCTGCGGTGATTCGTTCGACTCCTGTGCAGCTCGTAAATCTACGCCAAAGGCTTACGGAAAACTGCCGTGAAGAAATTTGCTTCTCCTCTTCTGAATCTGTTTTCTTTCCTTTAACGTGACTTCCAGCTTCATCCATTTTATTGTAAATAACATAATTTCCTTCTGTGTAGCTGGATAAAACTCTATTGTGTAGAGGCACTATGTTTTCTTTATCCACTAATCTGTTTATGGGCATCTCTACTGGTTCCATATCGTGGCTAATTGTGAATAGTGATGTAATTAATAAACACAGATGTGCCAGGACCACTTTAGGATGCCAACTTAGATTCCTTCAAGCAAATACCGGACAGTGGTATCTATAGCTGGGCAGAGAGATGTTCTAATCTTAGTTTTTGAAGAACACTCCATACTGAGCAGCTGGACTAGTTTTCATTAGCACCAATAGCATACAATGGTTTCTTTCTCCCCCCATCCTGCCAGCATTTGTTGTCACTTGCTTTTCTTCTTTTTTAATTGAGCATATTTTTTCATATACTATATTCTAATCATGATTTTTCCTCCCTACGTCCCCTTTCATCCAGCTCCATACCACCATTCTCTCTCTATTTAGAGAATAAAAGACCAAATAAAACAAACAATAAAGCAAATTGAAAAACAAACAAGCAAACCAGGTACAAGAACACACACAAACACATACAGGCACAAAGAAAACCCATTAAAACACAAAATAAAAAAATAATATACAAACAAATGACTGATAAGATTATTTTTTAATGCCCAAACAACTGGTCTTATGCCCCCTGCACATATGTAGCAGATGTGCAGCTTGGTTATTATGTGGGTCCCCTAACTATTAGAGTGGGGGGGACCTCTCTGTCTCTGATGCCTCCCTTTGGATCCTGTTCCCCTAGTTGGGCTGCCTTGTCTGGCCTCAGTGGGAGAAGATGCACCTAGTTCTGCAGTAATTTAACCTGCCAGGGTGGGGGGGGGGCACCTTCCCCTTCTCTGAGGAGGAGCAGGAAGAACGGGGGAGAGAGAGGGAAATGAGGAGAGGAGGTGTGAGGAGAAGGGGGCTGCAATCAGAATGTAAAGAGAATAAACAAACAAACAAACAAATAAAAATAAATGTTTTTTAAAGCCCAAACAAAGCAAGATGGAAGAAAAACCATACAAGTATGCCACTGAGCTTGCTCATCTCCAGCGGGCATGGGGCTTACTTTTAGGTGGGGTTTAAATATCCAGTGACACTCTATTAGAGAAAGCTAATTTGTCCTCTGCAATTGGTTGTCACTTGGAGATAGTTCCTTGGTTAAGGATGGGAGCTCATGTCCACTTCCCTTTCTCAGCCCCGGGACTCTCTCTGGCTTAAAGCTGTGCAAGGCCTATGCTTGCTGCCACCGTCTCTGAGAGTTCACATGTGCTTCAGTTCTGTTGCGTGGGAAGACACTGTTTCCTCAGTGGCCTCCACCCTCTCTGCCTCTTACTATCTTTCTGCCTCCTCCTCTTCTGCATAGTTCCCTGAGCCCTGAGGGGAGGGGTTTGATGAAGATATCCCTTTTAGGACAGACTATTCCCAGGTCTCCCACTCTTTGCACGTTGTCTGGTTGTGGAGCTCTGTATCAGCTCCCATCTAGTGTGGAAGGAGGCTTCTCTGATGATGCTAAGTGAGTCATCAGTCTATGGGTACAACAGAAAGTCGTTGCCATGTCCCTTTAGAAGAACAGTCGTATTTGGTTTTCCCCTGGGTCCATGGCCTATCTAGTCTCGGGTTCTTGAACAGCTGAGCAGTGTCAGGCATGGGTTCCTTCTCATGGAGCGGTCCTTAAATCCAATCAGTGTTTGGTTGGTCACTCCCACAAGCTTTGTGCCATCATTGTCGACATTGTAGATGGAAGAATGTGGGGGATGGAATAAGAATAGCCCCATAGATTGGAATATTTGGTCACCAGGGAGTGGCACCATTTGAACGGATTAGGAGGTGTGGCCTTATTGGAGGAAGTGTGTCATGGGGGTGGGGGTGGGGAGTTGAGGGGGTGGACTTTGAGGTTTCAAAATACACATCTCAAGCCCAGTCTCTCTCTCTCTCTCTCTCTGTGTCCTCTCTCTCTCTCTGTGTCCTCTCTCCTCTCTCTCTCTTCTCTCTCTCTCTCTCTCTCTCTTCTCTCTCTCTTCTCTCTCTCTCCTCTCTCTGCTGCCTGCAGAATCTGGATGTGGAACTCTCAAGTACTTCTCTAGCCCCATGTCTGCCTGTCTGCCTCCATGCTTCCCACAATAAGGAAACTGGATTAAACCTCTGACACTGTAAGCAAGCCCCCACCAAATGCTTTCTTTTATAAGAGTTGCTTAAGTGTAGTGCTTCTCAGCAATAGAACAGTGACTAAGACAAAGGGTTTGTAGCTTAGTTGGTGTTTCCCTTTTTCCTCTGGAAGTGTGCAGAGCAGTGCCGTGAACACTAGTCAGTGGGGGTGAAGGCTCCAGGTAGGCACCAGCTCAGCTTCTCCGTGTTCAATGAGTTCTGTAAGTATTATGTGTGGTTCTTTATGTTTTCAGTATTAAATGTTTTTAATATTAAAGTTTTAACATTTTTATTGTGTTTGTGATACATTCAGGAAAAAAAAATCAGTTTTTGAAGAGAAACCAAGAGCCCAGGTTGTTTTAGGTTTCCCATGGGCCCCTTTGGCCAACAATTCCAACAATTCAATTAGATGGAACCCATTCTTAGAACTGAAGGTTTTATTTAGTGGCATATATATTGAGAAGCATCTACTGTATATTAGGGTTCCATACAATCCCTCAAACGGCCCTCAGTGTTAGCCGTCTCTCCCCATGTTTCTTCTTTACCCATCCTTTCCCTTCCCCTTACCAATCAATCACCTTGTTCCAGCCCTGACCCTGCCTCTCCATCGCTGTTTGTTCTATATCCTCTTCCTTGGGAGAAACTCCCCTCCCTTCAAGTCTCTAACCCTCTATACACTGTACCTCTCACCTCTACGGTCATGCCTACGGAAGGCTTGAAAGCTAACATCCACGTACAAGAGACTCTATACAACACTCGTCTTTTAGGTCTGGGTTACCAGCCTCAGAAGGATTTCTTTATAGGCCCACCCACTTACCTGCAAAATTTATAATTTTTTTTTGTTGTTGTTGTTGTTGTTGTTTAACATCTGAGTAATGGTCCATTGTGTAAATGTACCATATTTTTTTCTTTATCCATTCTTCTGTTGAGGGACATCTAGGCTATTTCCAATTTTTGGCTATTATGAGTAGAATTAACACGAATAAACAAGTGTCTCTATAGAGTACAGAGTCCTTTGGGTATATGCCAAAAAGTGGTAGGGATCAATCCTGAGGTAGAAATATTCTGGGGTTTCTGAGAAGCAGACGCACTGATTTCCATAGCAGCCAATTTTCTAAGCTAGCCTTGCTCCTTCCCAGCTGCACTCCCCAAGTCACTTGTCAATATGTCTTCTCGTGTGGCCTGCATCTGCTCCCTCAGGCCATGTTCTTTCTCTCCGGCTTCCTTTCTCCTCCCTTCCTGGCCTCATGGTCCCTCCCTGAGATCCTAAGCTCCTCCTACTTCTCTTCTGCCCAGTTACAAGCTGTCCATCCTCTTTTATTTAACCAATCAGAATACTAGAAAGCAAGGTTTACACACTATCATTCAGTGTATGTGAGAATGCACTCATCTGGACTGCAACCAGTCTTGGGGCCCAGCGTTTAGTATTTATATATGCAGCACCTCCCTCCCCCACCCATAGGATAATGAAGTACTGCTTTCTCCCCCTTAGGATAGGGCTGTTTTGTAACATGTAAATCAAGTATCCCTGGTACCTCTAGCCCCAGCAAATCAAACACATTCACCCTCAAAACGCGTCCCGCTGCCCAAGGTTTATAATGTCCTTGATTCTCAAAACAAATGCTCTCTCACTCCACTCCTCTACTGTAACTACCTGAGATTTGTCATTTATTCTGGAGAAGGAAGGGCTCCCTGGAGAATCACAGCTGAATGCCCTGAGCACCTGCCTGGCTGCCATGAGCTTCGGGACCGCCCACGGCTTGACTGCTGGTCAGTCAGCCACGTGCTGCTGCCACTGCAAACATCCTCGGTTTGCCAGCATGCAGAACTGCTTCTGCAGCCGTTGTCCTGAGTCCCACCAGAACTGCGTCTCGTCTGACCTGCCCTTCGGGTGGTTTCGGCTTTCACCCACACCCCTACCGTTAATACAGGGAAGGGCTGTAACACTGGGGTACCATCACAGGCTTTTGGAACCTCCAAGTCTCCACTGCGGTCTGGTACCCGCAATCTCATTCTAAAAGAGCTGAACTGTAACATCCAGTGGAAAACTCATTTCCACCTCCCCTGCTGAGACTGGAAGCCTTGCCTAGTGCATGGGTCTCACCCTGAGCACTAAAAAAAAAAAAAAAGGAACCTTTGATCCCACACCTTCTTCTGTTCCTTTCTGGAATAAACACGCCTGGCAGCCTAGCGTCAGGAATCGCAGCATAACAGCCTGGCCCTGAGACAGCCCAGGCTACCGCTGGATGGGGAATGGCTCCTGCCTGGTGTGTCCTCTTGAGGTCCCATTCAGAGAGTGCTCCTAAATGTCAGTGGCTAACTCCAAGGGATTTGTTGTCAACAGGGGAAAAGGGAAAGCTGTGTCTGCACAAGGCTCGTGGAATCCCCAGTGAATGTCCCACGCTTTATTTACAGCAGACATTCTGACTTGGGTTAGATAAAAATTTCTATGCGGTTCTAATTTTCACTTCCTAGATGGCTATGGATTTTTTTTCACGTTTATTGGTCATTCATATATTTCTTCTTTTGAGAGCTATCTATTCAGTACATTTGCCCGTTTGTTGATTGAATGATTAACTTTTTGTGTATAATCCTTGGAATTATTTATAAAATCTGATGCTAATCCCTGGCAGGTACATAGCTCAGGAAGATTTCCCCTATGTGTAGGCTGTCCCTTGGTCTGCTGATTGTTTTCTTAGCTTTACAGAAGGATTTTAATTTAACACAATCCCATATGTCAAGTCTTGGAATTACTTCCAAAGCTATTGAAATCTTTTCAGGAAGTCTTCACAAAGGCCTATACTTTAAGTGTTTTTCCCTAGCACTTTCAGAGTTTTGGCGTATTTTGAATTAGTTTTTTTTATTCAATGAGAGGTGAGGACTTCGCTTCATTCTTGTGTATGTGAATGTTGGTTTTCTCAAAACTGTTGGTTGAAGAGGCAGTCTTCTCTCCAGTGTATGTTTTTGCCAAACTTTAGGTGGTTGTAATATGAATTTGAGTCTGGTTCACTATTTATTGTATTTCATTGGTTTATGTGTTTATTTTTGTGTTAGTGCCATCGTTTCTTTACTATGGCTCAGGAATTGTGATAATTGCTCTTTCTTCCTGAGATTGCTTTGGCTATTTAAAGTCTTTTGTGCTTTATAGAAACCTTAGGAGTTTTCCTTCCTACATCTCTGCAGAAAGCCATTGGGATTTTGATGGAGATTTTTTTTTTCTTCAGTTTGTGTGTTGGCATTATTCCTTAACAATTAGACTTTATTGTACAACCCAACTATCCTATACAAGAGGGGGAAAAGTTAAAGGGAAACAAGAATAAACCTTCTGGGTATCAGTTCCACAGGACGGATCCCTAGGTGTCTTCAGGCCCGCAAGCTGATCCTCTCCCTGGTCCTAACCTGCAGCCTTCTCCTCTCCTCTCCTCTCCTCCTGCGTCTCTCTCTAGGGGCACAATAGCTGGTCCCTCCTCCTATCAATGTTTGATAAGAAACACAATAACCCGGCTGGAGTCCCTGGTCTGTTTCCTGAATTCTGGACCCAGGATGGCTCCACTGAGTCTATCACAATGTCAATCTCAGTTGGGTATCCATGGTGTTTCCAAGAGGCAAAGCCTGGGGCAGAACCCGCCATCTTTTCACATTTGTGGATTGCTTTTTATAATGTCATCATTTTCAAAATATTAGTTCTGTTGATCTGTGACGTCTTTCCAAGCTCTAGTATCTTCTTTTATCTCTTTCATCAGTGCTTTCAACTTTCGATTGTGGAGGTCTTTCACATCTCTGCTTATTCCTAAGTATTTTTAAAAGAGATACTACAATTTGTTTCCTGAATCATCTTTCAGCAATTTTGTCATTTGTTTATTTAAAAAGTTCTTGATTCTGTATCTTTACTGCATAGCCTGATACTTTCCTGTGGTGTTTATCAGAACTGAGAGTTTTCTGGTGGAATTTTTAGGGCCTCTTAAACATATAATTGTGTCATGTACAAATAGGAATACTTTCGATTTTTTTCCTTTCCTCTTTTTTTATTGCTTTATTGGGCTGAGATTGCAAGCATGTATTGAAAAAGAGTCAATACTTTTGTCTGTTTTGATTTCACAGGAAATGCTTTCAGTTTTTCTTCATTTAATATAATGGTGTTGGGCCTGTTGCACATAACTTTTATTATGTTAAGCTATATTCCCTTCTAGTCCTAGATTTTTCAGATCTTCTATCATGGGAAGATGAAAAAGAATTGACTTTTTTTCCCCTCTCTTTTAAATGAGATGGGTTAACGAAAGGTGGCATAGAATTCAGAGGACAGCGAAAATAGCGGGCTATGGCAGGATTCCAGACTGAGTTTACTTTAAAGTCACAGCTGAGGTAGAGTCGCTGCTTGAAGACAGGGGACAATGAGCCTAGCATTTAAAACACAAGTGAACAGACCGAAGTTGATTGCAGTGTACAGCAACATTGTACAACATTGTACACTTATCTAGCTATCAGTGGCAAAGTCATTACAGGAGGAAAGCCAGATGTTGAAATAGGCTTGGGAGAGGGTCACCATCATCTCAGGCAAGGAACAGCTCGCCTTTCGCCAGTTTCTTACTTCTAGCTATGGCCAGTCTCCTCTCTTTGCTTCTACTTGTAAGCCTTGTCATCCTCGCCCCTCTCTTCGGCCTGCTTCTTGGGCTGTTTCAAGGGTTTCTTTTTTGTCACCGTTGTATCCCAACATGATGCCTGCGGCCCCTTCTCCAGACTCAGGGGTCCTGAAATTTCTGTCTTCATGTCTTATGTGTTGTTTTACACTTTTTTGTATATGTATGTTGAACCATCTGCGCCCCCAGAATGAAAACAGCTTGATCATGAATGAATGTGCTTCTTAGTGAGTTGCAGGATGGTTACAATTTAAGTGCCTGAAATACTGCAGACTTCCCACAAGGTGGTGCCATTACCAAGTACAAAAATTTTCAAAGCTGGAAACTTACGAATCGTTTGTAAAAGTTGGTACATTGAACATTCATAGTCTTTAAATGTTTTAACATCCTGATTGACAATTTTTATCATTTACCTGTCAAGGTATTGTAGGAAACCTCAGAGTCTGCTCAAGACACCCCAAAACCAAGTTCTCAGCACAAAGCTTTATTGGCCCCAGGGGGACAGAGGGCTGGAAACAAGACACAAGGACAAAGGAGAGGACAAGGGAGAAGAAGAAAGGAACGGGGAGAAAGGGGACAGGGAAGAGGGGTAAGAGAGGTTTAAACAAAGAACTGCCTCTGGATAGAGAGAAGACAGGCGTGGCCCATAGGAAAATGGCAGTTTGTAAAGCTAAAATGGGAAACCCCCTGTTGGGATGAGGTGTTTAAATTTAATTAGGCATGATAATTAGGTGAGCCAAAGGGTGCTTTTGACGGCTGAACAGCTGGACCGTGGTAGTCAGCCTCAGGAGGAGGAAGCGGCCAAATAAGGGAACAGGCCTTGGGGGCTCGCTATAGGCATCTAATCTAATGGGTTTTTGCAAGACAGAGGGAACTGGGGAAAAGGGCGAAGCCTGCCAGAGCCACATTCGCCACGTGAAAGGGCTGGCCAGAGTCCCTTCAGGTAGATGTTTCAAAGATTTGTTTTATTTTTTGCTATGGGTATATTGGGGGGCACATCTGGCGGGTGCCCCTGGGGTTCAGAAGAGGGCCTTGGAACCCCTACAGCTGGAAGTAAAAGCGTGGAGGAGAGTGGGTAACCTGTGGGAGTCGTTTTCTCCATGTGAAACCTGACGATCCAACTCAAGCCGTCAGTTTCCACTGCAGGCACCTGTATCTGCTGCCATCTCACCAGCTCGGAACTAATGTAGCATATTAAAATATCGGCGGTTATTATTTTAAAGTAGCCTGTGAGTGTTTAAAATATTTTTAACAGAAAATAACATTAAGCATATACATTAAAATGTGTTCCAATTAAATTTTCTACTAGTGTATGAAATGTTGCTAATAGTAAATTTTCTCCCCCTTTTCTTAATCTTTTTGCAGAACAAGCATGGTGTCAGTACTGTTTTCTGTAGGTTCTCAGCTAACTGTGCTTTAGTGGCTGACTTCCTGTCTTGTGCTATGTGGGTAGAACCCGTCATGGCAACTGAGAAACAGGCCAAACGTCTCAGATTTGGAGAATGGCACTGGGGTTGCAGCTTAAAGGTGTTCACCTTATGAAGCTTTATATTTTTTCAGAGGGTGGAATGGAACATTGAGTGTGGCCAACGTTCAACGAGTGCATCCGTTTGGACCTCTGCTTAGATGATTTCATTTATTTTTCTGGCCTGTGGCTTAGCTCTTACTATGCTTATCCCACGGATAAAGCAGCTGAGACTCAAAGAGATAGTGGGTTCAAGATCACTTGGCTCGACAGTGGAAGAAACTGAGTGTGCTGGCTAGTTTTATGTCAACTTCACACAAGCTAAAGTCACCCGAGGGGAGGGAACCTCAGTTGAGAAAATGCCTCTCTGAGATGGGGCTGTAGGCAAGCCTGTAGGCCATTTTCTTAATTAGTGGTTGATGGGGGAGGGACCAGCTCTTTGTGAGTGGTGCCGTGCCTGGGCTGGTGGGTCCAACTTCTATTAGAAAGCAGGCTGAGCAAACCATAGGGAGCAAGCCAGTAGGCTGCACCCCACCATGGCCTCAGCTCCCAGCTCTCAGCTCCCAGCTCCCAGCTTCCTGCCTGGTTTGAGCTCCTGTCCTGACTTCCTTTGATGAGGAGCTGTGACATGGATGCCTGAGCTGAATAAACCCTCTCCTCCCCAGCTTGCCTTAGGTCAGGGTGTTTCATCACAGCAATAGCAACCCTAGTGAAGACACTGAGGCCAGTAGTTCTGGGCTCCCTAATACTCACTGATCTTGCTCTCTGCACCTAAGGATGAGGTCCTGTAGGAGTGTTCAGGGCACCTGAGTCCACGCTACTTCTCTGCCAGAACGCTGTTGACAGTAGGGAACCTACAGCCTCGTGTGTCCCTTCTGCTCTTTTGGAAGCATTTATGAAAGTTTTCCGCTCAGACTCATCCCCGTAGAGAAGCCAAGCATCCTCCAGGTCTCTGGGAATGAGACATTAGCCTCCTGGACTTAGAGGAACACTGAACAGACAGACAATACACCATACGGACTGTTGGACACTAGCAAAGGCCAGACTCTTGGCGATCACCAGGGTAAGGCCCAGGGCAACAGGAGAGTGTTTTCCGTTACACATCCTTGTGTTAATTACACAGGACACCCTGGCAACAGTGACCGGGATAGAGTCGTGCAAACACAGTGTTTCCAGGGTTTAGCGGGAAGGTATTAAGAGGAGGAATATAAGTATGGTGGTGTGGGAACTGCTGCTTCTCTTTGGCTGCTACTCAGCGACCTGAAGAGGCCTCTTAAGGTCCCCTGTGATCAGCCTGAAGGCCAAAGAGAAGAAGGGAGGGAAGAACAGAGGAAAGTAAAGAGAGGGAAGAAGAGGCCGAGGAGAGAGGAAAACAAAGAATAATTAAAAAGGGAAGGAGAGAGAGAGAGAGAGAGAGAGAGAGAGAGAGAGAGAGAGAGAATATGGAAAACCAGATGATCAATAAAAACTGAACATTTATAGGCTTGACATACAGCCAGCCAGTTTTTCTTACTTTCGAGGCAGGCTCACTGTGTAGTGCAGGCGTCTCACTCAACATCCTTCTAGCCTCATGTCCTAAGCGTTGGAGTTGCACTCCTGCCCCGCCAGGCCCGTTTAACGTGGTCATTAAGCACCCCTTGCCAGGCTCTGAGACCCTTGTAGAAAGCGGTGAGATGGACAAGCGCTCTGTCGTGGAGAGCAGGTGAGTTGAGAGAAGCGACCTCTCCTAAACACAGAGCACCAGGTTGCAGACTTCTCCTCGGCTCCTTCCACTGTTCCAGCGTCTCCATAAACCCAGCAAAGTAGACACAAACTACGCTAGACTATTAAAGTGTACCATCCTCTCAAAAGCCAATTTAATTTTATTTGTTCTTTGGCTTGTATAATTGGGCTAGTATTTTTTTTTTTCATTACTGCACGTCTACGTAGGTTTAAAGAGCTGATAAAAAACTGTCTGTTTCTATAGTCTACCCAATCAAGTCACTCATATTTTTTTTAAATCCCTGAACAATGTAGAGAAGTCAGAATGAAGGTGGGATTTTGTTTTAAGTTGGTGACTGGGATAGGTGTAAGACAAAAAAATTTAAATTAAGCACTGAATGTTGGATATGGCATGAAGTGAATTACAGTTTATCTATTTAAAAAAAATTTTAAATGCTTGCTTGGACTAAAGCACTCACCTCACTGACAGAGTCAACTTGAGGTCAGTGCTGCCAGATAATTTCTAAATGGTTTCCAGACTAATTCTTTGCTTTTGGTGCCAAAAAAAAAAGCTAATCAGTTTTGCTTAAATTATCAAACTACAAGTGTGACAGAAAAATCCTTGACAACTAGTAAAGCATGGACACCGACATTGGCATTATACCCTCAAATGTGTTTTTCAGATGCATTCTGGGTAAAGAAATATTCACTCTACTTATAGGGAAATTGCTATGTTGGTGAAAGGGAATGCAACCTCCTCCCTGATCTATTATAAATTAAGACTTGGGAGAAACAGTGTGAGCAACTGCATCTGGAGATGCCACGGCTCATGCGAACAAGGATGTTGTCTGTGCTGGCATGGCTTCCGTGTCTGGAAAAGTCCTCCACACTGCTACAGCCCTATGGTGATGTGTTGATTGCCCTTGCACAGAAGAGATGTACAGGGTGTGGCCCGAAAGAAATGTGTTTGTTTACTGTACAACAGTACATCAATAATCGTAATTGGAGAAATGCAGAATGTGGGCTCTTGGGCGCTGGCTTCTAGGATGTCAGCAGACACCAGTGCTTTGCATTGCTCTTCTAGCAAGCACAGGCTCTTCAGGAGGCAGCACTGCTGCTGCGATGTGGAGGGAAAGGAGAGGCTGGCTCCTCACAGTCCGGTGGAGCATCTCTTAGCACTAGCCTACCTAACACTGACAGCAAAGGGACAATGCAGCTCTTGGCCTCGAAGAGAGTTCAGGGTACATAGTGATGAGGGAATGGACCGGTCCTGTGGAGAAGCCACCTAGACTAGTGGGACTCTGCATGAATGCCCGTGTACCACACTCACGCCTGGTACCTGGGGAAGACAGAATAGGACATCAGAGCCATGTGAGTGCTAGGACCACAGCCACAGTCCTCTCCTTTGTAAGAACAGAAAGCACCCTTAACCACTGAGCCATCTGCCAGCCCCCAGAGTGACTTTTAAATGGTTTCTTAGGTGGGTTCGTGTTTGTTTGTCTTTAAGACAGAGTCTTACAACATGGCCCTGGCTGGCCTGGAACTCATTGTCTAGACCGGGCTGAAATGTGAAAGGCGTGTGCTATCACACCCAGGCCTTATACACACACAAGGTCATGACATCTGCAAACAAAAATAGTTTGAATTCCTCCTCTCTGACCTGGGTGCCTTTTATCCAGTTTTTCTTCCTTGGATGCCCTGGCTGTGGCTTCCGTTTTCCGTCTTCTGTCTTCCGTCTTCCCGTGCTTTAGGTAGCAGCAGTAAGCAGACACGCTTGGCTTCTTCCTAGGCTTAAGTGTGAGGAGTTTATCTTCAGTGATGGCAACACTGACCGTTTAGCAAACGTCTTTCCTCACAGTGTGCAGGTGCTCTTGTTTTCCTACCATTCTGATCATGAAAGGGTTTGGATGGTATACTTCTTTTACACATTTGCTTAGG
The DNA here is from genome assembly GCF_964271855.1 of Acomys minous. Classification (NCBI taxonomy): domain Eukaryota; kingdom Metazoa; phylum Chordata; class Mammalia; order Rodentia; family Muridae; genus Acomys; species Acomys minous. The sequence continues at coordinate 45,027,932 of NC_140489.1, forward strand.
TGATTGTGTATTTTGTCACATATTCTAATAATATGATTGGCATATTTTTGAATGTTAACCCAACTGCACATTCCTGTGACAAGTGGTGTAAAGTAAAGGCAGTGGTGATTTGTACTGTATTGTTGAACTCCCTGTTTCCCATTTGGATTTTGACCATTTCTCCACATATTTTCAGTCTCTATTGTTAGCTACTCATTTGTTTATAATTGCAAAATCATTCTGCTAGATTAAACGTCTTATTGCTCAGCATAGTTTGAATGCCTGAGAAGGGAATCAACAGGCCACAGATTCCCCAGATAACCTGCCGGAGTCTGCATCTGCTGAACCAGGTTTTCCCAGCATGTTGAGGAAATTGCAATATAACCAACTGATAGAGTATAAAACAGTGCTGGTCTCCATATCACTTAGGCTGCCTTTAGCTGCAAGACGTAGGTACCCCAATTTCAAACAGCTTAGACAATAAAGATGAAGTCTGAAGCTTGGAGCACAGATGGTGATGTGAGCAACTGTTTCCTTGGTTCTCCTGAGCACAGGGCATGGTACACAGCAGGTCACTTGCTGTTTACAGACAGAGTATGGCGTAAGGCTGCTGGGACTCACTTCTGTGAATGTTAATTGAGGAAGGTTGATTCTAAGCTTTATGAATTGCAGGTTCCGTTTGACTAATGGCCCTGTTTTACACCAGCCTTCTCCTCCTCCTCCTCCTCCTCCTCCTCCTTTTTCTTGATGTAGTTTGGCCTTTCCCATGGGCAGATTGTCTTCAAGCTGGCTTATGTCTTGGCTGATAGACACAAGTAACAGCAGCAAAACAAAGGCAACAATTCCACCCCCCCCACCCCCCCCCACCCCCCACCCCCCACCCCCCCCACCCCCGTCAACCATTTAGCAAATGCCCAGAATTCCACTTTGCTGTTCAATGTGAAGTCATGTGCCCTCCCTATTCGATGTGTGTTGGAAACTTGAGTGTACCACTGGACTGTGGAGTAAAATCATCCACGCCCCTAAGATATACCAAGGGGAAGGGGGAAATGGTACCAGAGAGACATTACAATATTTTCTGCATTCTTCTTTAGATAAAACGTCAACTATCCCAGAAACTAATAACTGGTTTCATAATTGTGATAAATCCCAGGTCTTGCCTTTGTGCTTCTGTTTTTCAATAGTAGTAAGCAAGTAACAGACACACCTTGTGCCAAAATAAACCGATGCTCACCATATCAAACCAACAGATTCCCCCTTTTATTGAAAATACAATATTTTCTTATACCATATAACCTGACTCCAGCTTCCCTCCTACTCTCCCCTCCCCCACCTCCCTTCCCACCCACATCCACTCCTTCTCTGTCACTTATTAGAAAAAAATAGACAACAAAACCTGACAAAATAAAGGATAATAAGATAAAACAAAAACTTCCTCATCAAAGCAAGTTGGACAAGACAAACCAATAGAAGGATTATTTTTATAATCGTGTCACACAGCTACAACTTAGTTCCTGCCAGTTTCTGAAACTCCCTTTGTGTCACTGGAGCTTGGCACAGGGCCCAGCACAGAGACAGCCTCATGAAATGGCAACAGACAAACAGCAGCGACAGTAATGCTGCCACCCTGACCCCCACCCATGAATCTGAAGGGATCTGGAGATTCCAAGCCACTGGGCCGCTGTCAGGTATGGTCATATTTCAGGATCCACAGCATCTTTAGTTGGGTGTTTTTGTTTTGATCCCAAATGTGGGATGGGGAACAGACTTGTGAGAGAGCAGGTGCTGTTTATCCACTAGAAGACGAACCACCTCAGGCAAGGCTTGGTTTTTGCCAGCTGAAACACATTTAAGGGCCGACTCTGAGAAGATATATATACCCAAAACAGAAGGCTGGGGGCTTATTCGGTCTTGGTATTGTTTGGCTGTTCATCGCTCCACTTGGAGATGCTCCTAGAGAGAACCACACCAGAGAACGCTTCGGGGCTCCAGGTTCCAGCTGCTGTTCCAGGATCCAGCAGCAACTCTGATGGAATTGCTGGTCTGCTGAAATCCTGCCGAGTATGCCAGGGGAATCACTCCCAGGATTTGAGTCCAAAAAGGTCTACTTCCCCTGTTCCCGTTAACCTCTTTTCTCTTCTATCTAGGGTAGGTGGGTTGGAAGGGAGGGGTAAGAATTAAAGAACCACAAATAAAGTAGGTTTAGAAAAGGTCGAAGCCTACAGCCCTCATTTTGAATGTATTATGTATGGGCAAGTCATACCTACAAGGTACTGTGATATCATGGCAAGTCTTTCATGCAGTGTGTGTGTGTGTGTGTGTGTGTGTGTGTGTGTGTGTGTGTATGTGTGAGTGTGTGTATGTACATATTGTGTGAGTATGTGTATGTGTGTGCATGTGTGTGTATGTGTGTGAGTGTGTGTATGTGTGTGTATGTATATATGTGTGTGAGTGTGTGTGTGTGTGTGTGTGTGTGTGTGTGTGTGTGTGTGTGTGTGTGTGTGTTATACTGGGGCCTCAAACTTACCATGTGGCCAAGAGTGACCTTGAACTTCAGATCCCTCTTCCCTTCCATGCCTAGTGCTGGGGTTTCCGGCTTGAGCTGCACACTTGGTTTACGTGTACTGCTGAGCATGCTATGCGAGTGTGCTGTAACTGAGCTACGTGCCCAGCCCTCAGACTAATACCCCAATACAACTGAACGGGGGTGGGGTGGGGTGGGGTGTTACCCACACTTCATCTTGTGTTTCTCTTATGCTTTAACTCTAACCTCCTGTTGCTGTTGTAACCGGTTCCCACAAACAGTGATTTAAGACACTACGGCAACGCACACCAACCTTTTTCTCGTGGGTTGGGAGGTCAGAAATCTGAAATGAATCCTGTAAGAATAAAACCTAGGCTGACCCTATTTGGTGTCATTCCTTGCCTCTTCTGGCTCCAGAGGTGGCTAGCATTTCTTCACTGACAGGCAAATCGTTCTGGTCTCTGTTTTCTTTATCAGATGGCCTTCTCTTCTCCCTGACCTCTTTCTTCCCTCACGGGCCCATCTGGTCCATCTGGAAAATCCAGAATCTCCTTCCTGTCTCAAGCTGTTTAACTTAGTCACACATGCAAAATCTCTTTACCACAAAAGTTCTTCAGAATTAGGATGGGAGCCTTAATTCAGCTTGCCACACTAAACAACACATATTTAGAAATCACGTTCAAATTACTTTTCAGACTGAGGAAGGTACATGCCAGCAGCGAATCAATGCCCTCTTGTTCCTATGCTTTGTATTGATTGCTTAGCTTTGCTGTCATATCACCTAAGTAGCTACCCAGCTTACAGAAGGCATGACCTTGAAAAGCAGGCCTATTCCTGCCCCGAACCTCTGTTGATTTATAGTTATCAAGTCATATTTTGACTGTATGAGAAGAAAAGTTTAGCTTTGAAAAACGTCAGTTTGACATTGTCACTTGCTGGTGCGGGAGTCTCTGCGACCTTCACAAGCCTGTAGAGAGGTGATTTCAGGGAGGTCAGAGGGCAGTTTGGTTCAGCATTACTTAGTAGCCGGTGCTGGCTCACACTGCAGGAGCCTGACCCTGAGTGGTTCATTTTAGGCATATTTAAGCACAGCAACAATTTTATGAAAACTTTTCTGATGATAATTAACTCGTTCCAGTGTGCACAGCAAAACATAAATCTCTTTGAAGAACAAAGCGAGCTAAATAAAGATCGTTCATGACCACACAGGACACTTTCCTTAGTGACAGGTTTTATAGATTCACTGAGAAAAATAAGCTTACAATAAAGGTCTGGGAGAAGATCCAGTGTGGTCTCAGGCCACACAGAGCAAAGGTCACCAGGCTAGAAAGTCGCTCCCAGCCTTCTGGGCAGGGGACAGGCCATGCATTCCTGCTCTTGAGGGAGCAGTCCATGTGTTTAACATTCCAGCTTCCCCTACAGTTTATCTGAGAGTAAAAAGACCCCTGTGGCCCCTACATGATGGGACAGACCGGCTGTCTCTAGAGGGGAAAGCCCTTTTAGTGTGACAAAGGTCAACCATAGCTGTGGGAAGTCGCCAGAATCACAGACAGAATTTAGAGAGAACAGTTTTTATGATTAAAGATTATTACAAAATCATAGATTTCCAGGCAGTTGTGAGAAATGGCATTTTTCCATGTGCCTTTTACATTTGATTCCCCCCCCCCCATTTCAGTATCTTGTGAAAGGACAGTATAATATTACAGCCAGGATAATAGTGCACAAGATAACAAATATTTCTTTCTCACATACTCTGGTGCCTCACCTTTGACCATGTCCCCTGGAGAGGGAGACCTGGTGGCACTCAGAGGAAGGACAGCAGATTACCAAGAAGAGACTTGATACCCTATGAACATATACAGGGGGAGGTAATCCCCCTCAGGAACAGTCATAGGGGAGGGGAATAAGGGGAAAATGGGAGGGAGGGAAGAATGGGAGGATACAAGGGATGGGATAACCGTTGAGATGTAACAAGAATAAATTAATTAAAAAAAGGAAAAAAATAACAAATATTTCATCATCAATAAAATCCCCCAATTTTCTCTCTTGTAGCCAGGTCTCCTTCCTTCCCCCACCCTCAGCCTCTGGCAATGCAAATCTTTTCTCTTTTCCAACAGTTTTGTCATTTAAAGAATGCTACACAAGCCGGGCATGGTGGCGCATGCCTTTAATCCCAGCACTCAGGAGGCAGAGGCAGGTGGATCACTGTGAGTTCGAGGCCATCCTGGTCTACAAAGCGAGTCCAGGACAGCCAAGGTTACACAGAGAAACTCTGTCTTGAAAAACAAAAAACAAAAAACAAAAAACAAACAAAAAAAAGAATGCTACACAAACATTATAACACAGATTTGACCTTTGCTGTTAGCTTTATTGGCACACTTTAGTTCAATAAAGACCCCTCCAAATTGTTTTCATGTATCTGTGACTAGTTCCATATAGCAGCCAAACAGTTTTTCTGTCACATGGACATACCACAGTTTGTTTAGCCATTCATCTGTTGGATGACACTCCAGTTCTCACCGGGAGCTATTACATTTGGGGCTTGTATGCACACTCAGGTATATGCATACTCAGGTGTATGCACACTCAGGTGTATGCACACTCAGGTGTATGCACACTCAGGTGTATGCACACTCAGGTATAAGCTTCTGTTCGAACATAAGTTGTTGTACCCTGAGAGAATGTTCAAAAGTACAACAGTGCTTCACACCAGGTTTTTTGTTTTTTAAGATTTATTATGTATACAGTGTTTTTGCCTGCATATATTCCGCCAGAAGAGGGCGCCAGATCTCAGTATAGATGGTTGTGAACCACCATGTGGTTGCTGGGAATTGAACTCAGGACTTCTAGAGGAGAGGTCAGTGCTCTTAACCTCTGAGCCACCTCTCCAGCGGCCCTATGGCACCCCCAGCCCCCTCCCCCTCCCCCCATCCCCTCTGCACACGAGAGATCGAGTTTCTGCCTGTCCTTACCAGCATTTGGATGTCTCACGCTTCCTGACCTTAGCTATGTTAAGTAGCGCACAGCCACAGTTCACTGTAGTTGTGATATTCGTTTCCCCAGCACCTGATGATGCTGCTGCTGCTGCTGCTGATGCTGATGCTGATGCTGATGCTGCTGCTGATGATGGGCTTCTCGGTCTTTGCTTGTGTCAACTGTCACTGTCAGCAAGCTTCTGGGGTCATGATGGTGTGGGCACAACAGCCAGGAGAGTCCTGTAGCCTTCACCAAAGCTGTCCCACCACTTTTATTTTACAGAGTGGGCTTCTGAGCAACCTCATTTAATTAAATTTTCCTTCAATGGAGAGGACCTAGACCCCTTGCTCAGATGTAGTAGATAGGCAGCACATCTCCTTGTGGGTCCCACAGTGTGGGGAGCAGGGGCTGCCTCCAACATGGCCTCTGTTGCCCACTCATTGATCGCTTCTCCCTGGTGGGGCGGCCTCACCAGGCCACAGAGGCAGAGGATGAAGGCAGTCCAGATGAGACTGGAATGGCTGGGATCAGATGGTAGGTGAGGAGGGCTCCCCCTTTCTGAGGATAGGGGAGGGGGGAGGGGGAAGAGGAAGGAAGGGGAAGGCTGGGAGATGAGGGAGAGGGCGACAGTTGGTATGTAAAGTGAACAAATTAAAAATAAACACATTTTAATAAAAAAATTAAAGGTGTGGAATATTCATTATCAAATTCACTATTTTAAAACTATTTTCCAGCATTTCTTTCTTTTTAAAAAAAAAACTATCCATTGGTTCACAATTTCATATATGTATACAATGTATCTTGGATTCCCACTCCTTACCTTCCTTTTATTTATTTTTTTCAACATAACATTTGTGTTGATTATTTGTCAATTTCACATAATGCACCCTGCGCACACTCACTCTCCAGCCCTCACAGGTCCACCTGCCCACCCCTGTGGCCTTCCCCACGCCCAGGAGGAAAAAAAAACATGCACAACTTCAATTTTTGTTGCTCATCTACTCACTGGAGAACAGACAACTTCAGAGGCCATCCCCATAAAGAAAACTGGGTCCCTTCCTGCACCCTGCCAGAAGCCATCATGGTGGAGAGCTACACAGGCCACTTATCACAATTTTTAAGAGTTCTCTTTGAAGACTTCCTGTCTAGGTTGTTACTTTGGGGCAGGGTGGGGGAGGGGTTGTCATTGACACCCTGGATGTCCCCTTTCTCAACAGTGAGTCTGCAGTCATCAATACCACTGCAGAAATAGCTTCCTTGCCCTTTACAGTCAGCCGGAGCAGGGATCTTGGACTTGCATGTGATTTCTGATGACAGCGTGGAGCATAGACATCCACATGGCTTCCTGTGTGAGCACGACTAACAACCTCAGCATAGTTTCCAGTGGCAGTATAGACCACCAACACCATCATGGCTCTCAGGTGGCAGCACAGGCCATGGCCATCAACATGTCCTTTGGGGCACAGACCACTGAACCAATATGGTCCCTGGAGCATTTGGGCCCATGGACGTCAATACAGCTTCAGGTGACAGGCCAGACTTCAGACATCCAAATGGCCTTCGATGGTAACTCAGGTGACAGACATCAACATGGCCGTCTGTGGGTGCACAGACCGTGGACTTCTACACAACCTCCATTAGAAGTACAACCCATGGACATCAACATGGCTTCAGGCAACAGCACAGACCATGGAGATCTGCATGGCCTTCAGTGGTAACGCAGACCACGGACATCAACACGGCCTCAGGCTGCAGTAGGACCACGGACCCCAACATGGCATGGACCGTGGACACTAGCCCGGACTCCTGCAGTAGCAGACACTACGGATGTCACCTGGCCTCCGGAGGTAGCATCAACTTGACCTCCAGCGGCAGCCCAGACAACAGACATTCACACGAAGCTCAGGCTTTAACACGATCTGGGGCAGCCTGCACAGACCACAGGTACCGACATGGCCTCTGGGATAGTACAGCTATGGAGGTCTTTCAAGAAGATCCACTTAAGAAAACGAACCTTTCTTCATCTCAGACATCTATTGTTGCTCGGAACCAGGGAGATCATGAAGCTGTGCAGTGTTCGGAGGCTGAGTCCATGCAAGCTCCAGGCTGCAGCCCCTCCTCAGCAACATGTTCCTCCATCCACCACAGCCACCGCAAACGCATGTCTAGTTCCGCCTCTCTCCACTGCGCATGCGCTGCTCTAGTCGGTCCTCCATCTTTCCCACCTCTCCATTGCGTATTCATTTCTCCGTAGTGGCATTTGCCCAAACAGCTTTACATGTGAATATTTATTGCAACAAGTAGTTAGTCTGGTCCAAGGTTTCTGACACACAATTCTAGACCATTGCTGAGACATCTTGGATATCTTGCTGTTGGCCAGAGTCAGAGTGATCGTAGGACTAAGCAGTGCAAACAGGGGCAGGTTCTGTGCAAGCTCCGGGTTGCCACGCACCTTCCTGCCCTCTGTGGTGGCCACCTTGAGGCTTCCTGAGCTTGACCTTTGTGTTTGTAGCCTGCAGGCAGCATCACTACCTAGTGCTCTCCATCTTCCCGATGGGCAAGCAGCTCTGGCTGCAGCCATAGCCACTCTATGGTGAGGGCTGGCTGGCAGGCATAGGACCGGTCCTATCTCACAATGACATCTAATTCTTCAGGACCGGCTCCTCTGCATGCTGCAGCTGCTTATAAGTGTTGGGGGTAGAGCAACTCAAAGCACTGGATCTTGGCCCGGATAACATCTGAGTTGCTCAGCCAGGACTCACCTTCACCAGCCTTCTGGGTAGTGTCTCTGATTCAATATGTTTTTTTATTTTTTTTAAAGGAATGACTTCTCACAATTCCAGGCAAAAACATATTTAGAATTAGTACTAAGCACACCAAATATATTTTAGTAAAACTATATTCAAAAGCCAAATAATTAAGTCAATGTATTTTCATTTCATTATATTGAGTAACATGTTACTCTTAATTTCTGAAAATAGAAACTGTCCTTCACTAACTTACAAGTAGATAAAATATCTCTCACTGACAGTCCATAATAGGTTTCTGTCATATTAGCTATCATTCTACTCACTTATCTATCACGGTGACCAAAACACCATGACCAAGGCAACTTATGAAAGCAAGTGTTTAATTGGCTTACTGTTTCAGAGGGTGAGAGTACATGATAGCAGAACTAAGGCAGTGAGACCTCACACTTTGACCTGAAAGTAAAAGAAAAAAGGAACACGCGGGAACGATGCCAGTCTTTTGAGAGCTCAAAGCCTACCCCCAGCCCGGCGCCATGGTGCACTCAGGGAGGCAGACGCAGGAGGATTTCTGTGAGTGCGAAGCCAGCCCTGGTCTACAAAGGGAGTCCAGGGCAGTCAAGGCTACAGAGAGAAACCCTGTCTCGAAACAAATGCACAAACAATAAAAACAAAACAAAACAAAACAAGCCTGCTCCCAGGGGATCTCCTCCCAAACAGTTTTACCAACTGGAGACCATCATTCAGTTGAGCCTATGGGAGCCATTTTCACTCAAACCCTCATGTCCTCCATCTGTGGGGCACAGCAGTCTGGAGGCATTAAACAGCAAGCCGGCGCCCATGGTTTGGCCAGAGTACCTTAGGTATAAATAACATGCTTTTGGGATAACAGCAATGAGACATTCATGCAAAATTCTTGCGTATTTTTGGGTCTTGTGACTTTGCAAGTTGGGTGTTAGTGCACAAGCCTTCTCAGAGTCTATAAATCATAGGCCGATCCTGTGGTGCTTGGAGGGAAAGTTCCCCTACAGGCCATCAATATTTCAGCTTTTTCCCTCCCATATTTAGGCCCACTCACTTTTTAAGAAATGATGCTTTGTGAAGCAGGCTTACAAAAAAAAATCATGTTAAAAAAGTGTTGCCTCTACTATGCTTTCCCTGGCATCTCTCATAGTGTAAGAGCAGTACTGTCAGGGACCTGACACACCTATGGGTGGTGGGGGTAATAAGACATTGTGCAGCCAGACTGTTGCTAACTTGCTTGCTGCTTCAGCATGCTACAGCGAGGCCATCTGAGGTGACATCCTGCAACAGGACATGGGCCAGTGTGAGCGGTATCCTCCCAGAGGGCTGAAAGATGGAGGTCACTGCCCCTCAGCTCCCAGGGAGCAGCAAAGCCTTCCCGCCCGCTTCATGAGCCAACTGGGACTCCCAGATGGCCTTGCACGTGCACACAAGTCACTCTCTGGAGAAGCATGAACTGGCCACAGTGGACATTTTTTGCTATTCTATCATCCACTGTCATCCCCCCACCCCCACTGGGAAATCTGTGAAAAGTCAAAGATAGGTCTTGTAGAAAAAGAAAATTAAAGCATAATATGCACATGTGTTTGCTCTACACACAGACCTTCCCTCGACGCTGCTGCCTCAGCGGTGATGGCTGAAGGGCCTCATACATGGTGGTCGGAAGGCTCTCTGGAGACATCCCATTCACACATGCGTGTTGGCTTCCTTTCACCCCATGTGTGGTAGAAAGAATTAGCAGAGAGCCATCTCGTTGAGAGTAGCCTGTTTTATGCTCCCACTGGGACCTAGGTTGAGAAGCATAAATACACATATAGAAAAAGCACTCACCTTAAGATACAGCCCAGGCTCCTGCTCACTGGCTCGGAGGGAAGAGCTTGGGATTGCTTTGGTTCGTGCATCACTGGATGCTTCTTTATGGGCCAAGGCAGAAGTCTAACAAAACTGGAAGGCAGAAGCGGGGTGCCGGCCAATTCCATCTTTCCCATGAACAAGTTAATGGAGTTCCCACTGAACTTCCTTGAGCACCACTCCAAGGCAAAGCGTCCCTAGCCCAGGGTTGGCAGAGAATTCACTTTCTCCTGGAGGAAGCAGGGGGCCCTTGTGCCTAAGAAAACATAAGGCTCGAGTCTATCTCCACAGAATTACGGGATCAGGGCAGCTTTAGTACCCATCTGTCTGGCTTTTCTACAATAAGCAGAGCTGAGAGTGTAGAAGCCGAAGAGTGGTGGCGTCCTAAAGCACTGTCAGTCTGATCGACACGCCCCGAGAGCCAGAGAAGCAAGGGAAGTACTTTGAAAACAAAGCCCTAGGCATGTGTTTTGCTTGTGTGTATTACTTCATTTAATTGTGATGGAACCGTGTCAGGAAAAACATCACTATGTTATATACAGCTTGTACCACATATGTGAGAAGTGAGCGGTGGACTGAGCGCACAGACAGTGAGCTGAAGGCTAGAAACTCAGCAGTTCGGCTCTAGATCGCTTACCCTTAGCCGTTCAGTGACATCACCGTGATGTCCACCACCAATGGATCTGGGGTCTTGTAAGTGGGGAGTTAAGAGACTGGGGTTCAGGGGGGAGCGGGTGAGGAAGAACTGACACAGAGAGAAGGTTCCTGGGAGTCAAAACTTTTGCTCAGTCTTGAAGGACACTAAGGAGCCGGGAGAGGAAGAGCCAAGAGACAGGCTATGGCAAGACCAATCCCGAGAGGGAATGGGGTGGAGAGATGTGTAGAAGGGACAGAGAATGTGTAGCGAAGAAGCTAAGCAGTGCAGCATGCTTGTGGCACAGATGTTGGGTTGCCATGGGGAAGGGGCGTGGTGCAGAACTGGAGGTGAGACTTAAGACCTGAGATCTATGTAAGCCAAAGAGAATGTGACTTCAAGGATTACGGCAAGCCAGGCATAGACTTTCCGCAGTTGGGAGATGGGCAACATTTGTCTTTCAGAAAGACTATTTTATCTCTATATGGAATCACTGACAGAAAATTGGAACCTGAGGTCTAGCCAAGAATAAAGGCAAGAGGTGGTGTGAGTAACTGGAAAATGACTCCTTAACCCAGTGAGAAGAGATCCAGATAGACTGAGACTGATGACTGGCTTGATGTGGAGAGTAAAGGGACACGGGTGACAGGACAGAGTGACGCTGGTGTGCCTCACATACACAGAACTCATCTCTGAGTTCTGATTTTAATAATGCAAGCCTCTTCCCTGGGTCCTCTAGGACCCACGTTGACATACTGAGACTTCTTTCACCTTCTCTCTTTGCCTAGTGAATGTTTTGCCAAGTTAACAATTCTTCAAGGATAATATCTCTCAGGTGAAGTAGCTGGTGTGCTTCCATCTCCTGGTTTGACTCTGGCTGTTGCAGAATGAATAGAGTTTTCCAAAGAGCTCTGAAGATCATCAATATTTCGAGTGAGATAGGGGCTGACAGGAGAGAGGGCTTGAGAGCTGGTAGGAGATTCAAAAGGGTCTCTGATACCAAGGAAATGAACCAAGCAACAAGGAGAGATAGAACAACCAGACCGCGAGGAGAGGCGGGGGTGGGGGCTGAGGGTCCACCGCTCCTGACAAGGAGGAGTTATTTAATCCAGATGTGCAGACACTTGAGGAAGTGCCAGTGTGTTGCAGGATATTTGATCACACTGTGAACCCCAAGATTGTGTTGTTTACTGGGAGAAAAAAAAACTGTTTTTAGTTGTGGTGTCGCTTAGCCCTAGCACATGCCTTTAATCCAAGAGCTTTCTGTTTGATTATTGTAAACAGGATTAAATAAAGTCAGCCATAGGTCAAGAGGCAGAGCAAGCAACTGGTTGACAGGAAGACGACATAGAAAACCAAAAACAAAGCATAAAGAGTGAGAGGAAGTCGGGAGGACAGATACAGAGGCACACAGGAAGTAGAAGAGGGGACGTTGAGTTTGAGGGGGTTTTGAGATGGCCTGGAGAAGGAGAGCTTCTTTTGGGATGTTGGCTGAGGAGAAAGGTCAGCTGGGTGCTTTCTCTGCCTCTCTGAGCTAGCAGGTTTTCACCCCAGCATCTGACTCCCAAGTCTTTATTGGTAAAACCAAACATTTGAGATTTTCTTAAAAAACAACACCCATGCTCCCATAAAGCAACCCTAATAAAACTCACAGGGTCATTTGAAATAAAGCAGAAAAAGAGGGACCAGTTGGAAAGAAGAATATCAGCAGAATTGGGAGTGAAACAGGAAAGACAAGATACGATCAGAATTATATTATATACATGTATGGAAATATAGTGAAATCCATATGAGCAATCTATATATGAATGCGAGAGTAAAGACCGACACAAACGTAAGGGACCATTCAGACCAGAGAAATAGTAATTAATGATTCAAGACTCCAGAGGAAAGTAGTGAGAGAAGCTTCGTGCCCTTAGAATGGAAAGACAAAAAGGACAAAGATGGAGGAGGAGCCACTAAGCTTGTTGGTAGGCTGGACCACTGAGAGTTCAGATGTGGGGAGGCCATGTGTCCGGTGGAGGGAGAGGACATTTGCAATAGGCCCTGGTAAGGATGAAGAAGAGATGATGTCAAGGGCTTTCTGAGACGACACAAGGCCAGTGGAGAGGAATCAGTGAAGAGACTACCCTGTCCATGGGATGAGTTGTGCGGTTTTGCTTGTTTTACCTTTAAGGCACAGCAGTCCTTAATGGGGCACTGAAAAGTCAGACAGTGGGGTTAATTCAGGCATGAGACTGTTGGGAATTCACAAAATGTGGGCATGAATGGATCGATGCAGGCTTAACACAGGAGCTCGTGAGACTATGCTGTTCTTAGAGAGAAGTCACTCTTGTGGGGAAGGGCTTCCCACAGAAGCCATGCAGAGAGAAGAGACCCCCGCAGAGACTGGGTCCTAGTTTGAGCCTCCTTAACAAAAACCACCATAGTTCCTCCTTAGGTCCAGTGAACCTACGAATTCCCATTGTCAAAAGGCTTCTAAATCCATCTGCTTTAAGTTCTTACTTATTCTTTTTTTTTTTTTTTTTTTTTTTAGTTTTTCAAAACAGGGTCTCCCTGGACTCACTTTGTAGACCAGGCTGGCCTCGAACTCACAGTGATCCTCCTGCCTCTGCCTCTGCCTCCTGAGTGCTGGGCCACCACCACCCTGCCCCTTACTTATTCTTTACAAGGAACTTCCTTTGAGGGCAGTGTGGTAGGGAGCGGGGAGAACTCTAGAGTTGGAGATGTAATGATGGAGGTCTGATTAAAACATTGTTTTTCTACTTTCAGTTTCTTAGGACTGAGACCAAATCCGATAAGCACCCTCATGCAGGCTAATAAATGAAGGTAATAAAAAAATATTGTCCCCTGTTAAAACCACTAAGTGCCAGTGTCCCGAACTTTCCGAACTATTTTCTTGAAAATGCATTTTTATTTGGCTAATTTCCCCTTAGGGTAAAACATAATTTTTAAAATTTGTATTCACTGCAGCCTTTAAATTACTGTTTTCCTTAATGTTGGCAAGTTGTGATTAATTTTAGCAAAATTACAGATCTCACCAGGCATGCTTTATTACATATCTGCCTATTGCTTCCCTCGGGAAGATGAAATTTTTTCGAAAAGCATATTGCTTAAGGGAAGCAAGAAAGCTATTAAATTTGTAAATCAACTTATTTATAAATTTTGTTTACACTAATTTATATTTCATTAAAAATGGTGCTCATATTTGCATTATTCATGACAACTAAAATATATATTACTAATTTCTATATTTCTAGGATGGAGTTTGATTGCTGCTAATATTTTCAGATTTATCTCTTTTTCTCTTGTGTTCCTCACTGGGAAAAAAGGCATCTGTATGATGGGTCACATGGGTACTTCAAGAGCACGCCTCAGACCTGCCATGTCCTTCACATAGACTGTATCTTAACCCTTCTCATGTTAAAGATTTGCTTAAAAATGACACGGGAGGAGCCCAAGGGAACTCAGTGGGTAAAGGCACTTGCCAGCAAGCCTGCTGACCTCAGTTTGGTTCCTAGAACCCAGATGACAGAAGAAAAGAACTGACTCCTGGCAAGTTGTTCCCTGACTTTCACATGTGTGCCATGGCACACACACATACACATAACACACAATAAATAAATAAAAAATAAATAAATATTTAAATGGCATAGGAAAAACCATAAATCTGGAAGTGGTATAGTTTTATAGTTCAACCATAGAGGCACTAGCAATAAAATGTGTACATAAAAATATATGGAACAGTGAGTTCAAATAAATGATGTAGTGCTAAACGGCTTTATCAGACAAGCTGTCTGATTCCACTAGTCACTTTGCTGGCTAGAATCTGAGACTGCTCCAGGGACGGGGGAGGTGAGCATCGCGGGGAGGCGAGCATCGCCGACAGTCCTCACAAATCCTTTGACTGCATTATGCTGTCAAGCAGCATGGTAGAAGGCAAACCCAGGCTCACCTTCTAACACACCCACACTAGCTCATGTCATTCATAGCTTCCCTGCCTGAGAGTTGGGTGATTGCCTCTGGAGGCCCTTGAGAGACAGTGAGGGTCACAGGCGTCCAGGGCTGATGTCCAGGAGGCTGGGCACATTGTAGTTTCCAACTGCTAGCCTCAGGTCCTGGCCTTCCAAATGACCATGTGGGGAGATAATCAAGAAATATTTCAGTGCAACTTACAGGACATGTACCACTAATAGGCCATCTTTCTTGGACTGATTATAAACTATTAAAACTAGGAAGTATTTCAATTTTAAAGACCGGATGCTAAGGGATGTGAGAAAAGTGAGTTTGTTGCTGAAGTTGTGTCCATCAAAGTAGAGGTCTGACAATGGCATGGCTGGCTCCTATTCCAGGGTCTCACCATAGAAAACCCCAAGGTTCATTGCTTATCCTGGGGGAAAAAATGGCAGAAAAGGAAGACTCAGAAATCAGTTGGAAGTTACAATAACCAGCTCCTTTATGAGTTGCCCATGAGAGCGTGTTTTTTGGTCAACATGCTTGGCCTTAAGTCTTTAATGTCTGATTCACGGCCTGGTAGCAGGGTTGTTCATGTCTGTGCATCAGAACCATCAGAAGCTCACTGTACTGCTGGTTCAGGAAAAGCCTCCCTTCAGCCTCCTCCACAGTGATCCTTCTTCCCCCCAACCCCCGACCCCCCCCACCTGCACCCCCCCACCCCCGCCCGCTCACTTCAGCAGCCCTTGACAGACCGTGATAGATTTGTATGCTTCGAGCGTTATTAGACACGCAGCACTGGTCTCATTTTTCCTTGTCTCCTTTATGGCCAATCAGCTAACTGTCCTGAGGAAGTCTTGTCACCCTTCATTCTTGGCAGGTGACTCCAGAGTCTCTAGCCTGCGTCTCTCTGCTTGACAACTTCCCGCTGGTGTCTCATAGATGCAATGAGCTCCTCGGGGTGCCATCTTGTCCTTTCTTCCAGGCGAGTGGCATTGCTGGTCTCTCAGCTACACAGACATCCTCATTGTGCCCTTTGGTCTCCGAAATGTGAGGAGACGGCAGACATCCTGGAGATAGGGTAAGGCCTCTTGCAGAGACTCCATATTTAATTTTGGTGTGTTCTGTCTTGACTCAGACTCACCTGGCTTCCCCTATGACTACAAGCACGGTGCCAGCTTGTGTGCTCCCATCCCCGCACAGCTCCAGTGACGTTGTGCTTCCTCTTGCACGTGACTAAGGCCCCAGCTTCCCCACCACATCAAGAGTCTCTGCATCATGGTTCCAATGTCCATCTTGCTCCCTTAGGTCCCTGCATTGCAGGCAAATCCTTTGAGACAAACTCTTTGTTGAGCAGTTTTAGACACTGTCAAGAACGCTTTTTAACACTCTACCAGTTAATCTTTACAACATTTGATGGTATTTATTTTGTCCATCTTTGAAACCGGGAAACAATCTGAGAAAATTCAGTTAAATCGCCCAAAATATTATATTTAAATCTGGACTCTTTGACCCAGGGGCTTTTTCATTATTTGGTTATAGAGTCATATATGTTCTTCATGTGAAATTCTACAATACCCATTCCATGTAACTTACATACCAAAATCTTACTCATTGGCCGAGACAAGACCACTTCTTCCTTGGATGTCTCCTGTTGTCCCCACCTGGTGGACCTGTGTTCTTCCTCCTAGTGGCTACTTTCGGATACATCCCTGGCGTTAGTGACTGAGGGTGTCCAGTCTCATCTTCACTCAGCCATGGGCTATGATTGTATCTCAATTATATTTGTTTCCCTGTGCTGAGCTAGTCTATTCTACTTGCTCAATGTAGAAATGAATTGTCCAACAAACACAGACAAAAGATGCAATATTAGCACTGGTAAAAAAAAAAAAATGACCTGACACTGCATCATAGTCCCGGTGTGTCCCTGAACACCACAGTGCTATTTTATAATCAAATGGGTAAAGACGACACAAAAAGGGTCCCTACGTGTGGGCTGCTCACCTGAATGACATAGGTATTGCATTATGCTATCAGTGGACACCACTGCTGTCCGTCTTGTCTTTCTATACTGCTGTGTGGCACAGTTGATGGAGAGAGGGTCAGCAGGTGTCCATTGACCCCTGATAGGTAACAGAAGACCACAGTATGGGTACTACCAAAGTTCAGCTTGATGAACCAATACATTTATTGGGGTAACTTACAGGAGTATGAGTAAAGGGTTATTTCAGGAACAGAAATGACTCAATGGCAGCAGTAGCAAAAGCTTACTCCAGCATGGCTCTTTGGCTCATGAAAATTCAATAACCTGCAGGCAGCTCAACAGGTTGAACTTTGCCTTTCTAGGTAGTAGGATTGGTCTCTGCCTCCTCCAGGCCGAGCAGCACTCAGTAGTATTTACTACTCACGTAAGCCTGAGGAGAGCGGAGACCATCAGTTGCAGGGACTTCCTGAAGCTACCAAGTTGTTTACTTCCTCAGGTTTTTTTGGGAAAGATTTATTTATTTGTTTATTTATTTATCATGTATACAGTGCCTGTATGTATACCTGCAGACCAGAAGGGCATGTCAGATCACATTATAGATGGTTGTGAGCCACCATTGCACTCAGGACCTCTGGAATAGCAGTCAGTGCTCTTAACCTTTGACCCATCATCTCTCCAGCCCTACTTGCTGAGTTTTAAGGCGCTTCCCTGCAGGATGCAATAACTCACCTCTCTTGAGAACACTGTAAGTCTTAACCAGCTTCCCTCCGAGATGGAGGCTTTTATCTTAGAGGAAATGCTACATAACACATACATCAGTCTTTATCACCAGGGCAGTGACTCAGCTTGTGCTGTGCAAATGAATTATGCGGTAATATTGGCAATAAATGGGCTTTTTATCTGAGTCCACGGGGGAATAATAACCAATTAATTATGAAGTCTGGGGCCATCCTTGTCCAATGTTAAGAACCTGGCACTTCATCCCTAGCTGAAACCCATGAAAACATATTGTTGTGGAAATTTTGGCTTATAAGTAAGCATGTTTTTGTTTTAATGCCAGGTGTGGGATATGGGTGATGCTCCAGTTTGTTCACAGCTGATAAATACCTCCTGAAAGGGTGCGTGATCTTCGTCAACTGTCAACTACCTCGTGCAGGGGTGCGGTCTTTGTCAGTGGGGATAAAAATCAGACCCAGGCAGAGACTGGGGGGCTCCAGAAAAGCAAGAAAGCTACTGGTGTTTTCCCCCTGCTGCTCCTAGCTGCTGTTGATACAGCTGAACAAAAAGAAGTAGGACATATTCTGAAAGGATTGTACTTGCCCCAAGGAACCCAACGACCCCGAACAGCAGGGAGTAACTAAGGAAAACTACACCCCCTCTCCCTGCTAAGTTTCTCTCCCACCTGATGTTAGGGTGTTGGGAAGGATTGGGCTGAAGAAGGGAGAAAGAGATTTAAGGAACCCAAAATAAAATTACATTTTAAAAATACGCCAGCAACACATGCCTTCACTAAAGCTCACCAGCATTATACATAAACTTCAAAACATGAAATAAGCCAAATGTCCACTAACTGACAATGAGTAAGCAGGCGTGGCATAGCCTTATGATGGAGTACTATTCAGCAATAAAAAAGACTAAAGGATCGCTATGTACCGCAACATGGACCAACCGTGGAAACATTCAGCAGAGTGAAAGAAGCCAGTCAAAATGGCCACATCTTGTATAATCATTTACATGAGACAGCCAGAATAAGCAAAGTCACAGCCGCAGAAAGGAAGTCAGCAGTTGCCTAGGCCTTGAGAGGAGGGCTATGGGTAAAAATAAAAATAAATTAAAAAAATAGAGAGCAACTGCTAAAGGTTATGGAGTTTCCATTGAGGGTAACGACTACTCTAATACAGACCGTGGTGACACATGCGCAGTTTAGTGAGTGAGCTGTCTTAAGTAGGGAGCACTAACCCACTGCGCCGCTGGAGCGCCCTGGTCAGTGAGCACACTGAAAAGTCCCCGAATTCCATGCTATGCAAGGAGTGAATTATATGGGATGTGAATTATTTCTCTGGGAAGCTGTTATTTATTAAGGCTGTCAAAGGGGCTGAGCAGATTATTATGGAACAGGGAGATACACTAGCCAGAGGTTACAGAGGATACTAAAAATTCTGTCAGAAAGCAGGGGGTCAGTATTTGGATACCAGACTTCTGCCATCTTTATATGGGTTACAAGGAAGCAGAATGGGTGATGGGAAGTGGGGTCTCCATTCTCCCCTCTGGCCCCACCAGCTTGCTTTTACGCTGCTTGGTTTAGATCAATCCGGAAATGCTTTCCTCCAAAGTATGGATTTACTTGTCGGTATCTTGAAAAAGCAAAAGTAACTATTTTATCGTCTAACAAGGGGCTTTTATCTCTTTGTACTAATTTTGAAAGGCCTTTAACACAACAGAGCATTCCCACCTTCCCTCTGCCCATATGTGTGTGTTTGGATTACCAACAGTTTTAAACTCATGGAAGAGCGATGACCTGGACTTGAGGGTGAAAGCTGTAAAAAGCAGCTGTGGTGTTAATGGCTGCTACGTGCTACAGGCCAGCTGGGACCTGACAGAACGCCGGGCCACAGAAACCCTGTAAGTGAATAACACAAGGAACAGTCTATAAATAGGAAGACTAACAACTATCAGCCAAAACACACAGATACTGGAGAAGCCACACAGAAAGGAGTCAGGGCACCATTGGGGTACTGTTAGGACCAAATGTGCTCTGTATATAAAGATGGCAATAAAAATACTACCTTCTTCCGAGCTGGTGGGAGGGGTCAGCCTTTCTTCCCTCCCTGGTTTCCATCCAGCTCTCTGGAGAGAAAAGCTGAGCCTGGAAAACTGAGATGTGTGGGAATGCTAGCTCGCATCTGGGCTCTGCACTTGTTCTTAAAAAGCCAACACACAGGAATGGGGTGGGAGTTCTGGTTTGTAGAAAGCATCCCATTGCTTCAGAGATGCTCAGAGAGCCCACTAGAACCCACAACCCCTGGCCAGTGTGTGCGTTGCAGGGGAGGCTGACTTGCCTTGCCAGGATTTCCAAGCAGGGTATGTGAGGCTGACTGAGTGTCTCCCCACCAAGCCCTCCTGCTTTCACACATTGGTTGTATTTTCGAGTGTATTCATTCCTTTGAGTCAGAATTTCCCTCCTCTTTTGTCTTGTAACCTCCCACCCATTGTCTCCAGCTCACCTTTTCTTCCAGGTTTCCTCAGTCCCCTCAGGCAAAATTACTCATTTCCCACCTCCGCATCCCTAAGGCTGTCTCTGTCTTGGCCCTTAAAACTGCTTGATTCTCCCTCCCCGGAGACTGAGGGCTTTGAAAAAGGAGGATTACAAGCAGTTATTTTAAAATCCCCATCACTTAGCATGCTTGGTATATAGTTAAGTACTTAATGGATATTTTTCCATGCCCTGAGAATATAAAGTTTGAGTCTTGGCCCAGAAGGGGTAAGAAAGATATACTACTGGGGTGCATGCTTGTGTGTGTGTGTGTGTGTGTGTGTGTGTGTGTGTGTGTGTGTGTGTGTGTGTTACTTAGAAAAGACCATTGAAATGAATAGCCAAAGCCAGAAGACCAACAGTCTGTTGGGAACATCCCAGGGACAGTGATGGGAGTGGATGAGGTGGGTAGATGGAATCGTCAGGTCGTATGGTCATGGTTGTATTTATGGCTGCATAACAAAGCAACACAACAGAAATTCACTAAATTTGATCTTTAGATCTAAGCAGTGTTGACAGAGCCCTTTAAAACACACAGTTAGATGGTAATTGGAACCGGCAAATGTGGAGACTGGATGTTAACACAGAATAGCTAGTCTGGGCGCTGCACTCATGGAGAGACCTCACTGGGCAGGCCTCCCCCTTCCTTGGGTTACTTTGGTACGGACCCCACCAGTGTGATGGTTGGCCAAACCTGTAGGATAGATTAAGCTTTGTCGCAGGTGGAAGCAGTCTTGACGGGCTTTACCCTTGGGGCACACCATGAATACCTTGTGAGAGACTGTTTGGAGCCTTCCTGGGCTTGGAATTCAGGAAGCCTACCTAGGAACCCCACCGTGGCTATTGTTTTCCTAATTGACCCTCGAAGGGAGAAGGGACCGCCCTTTGCATATGACTGGGAAGAGGTAGGAGGAGAGAGGAAGAAGGCGCAGAGAGAGAGGAAAGGCCCGGACCAGCTCGTGGGACTGAGACACCTAAGGACCCGTCCTGCCGAACGGATTCCAGGAGGTTTTAATCTTCTGTCCCTTTAACCTTTTTTTTTTCTTCTGGTATATGCTAGTTGGGTTGTATAATAAAGTTTAATTGTTAATAAACTGAGCCAACATCTGGCGCCCGATGTGGGGCCCGATGGGTTCCACAATCCCTAATGATATGAGGGAAGATTCAGTATTCCACGGGATAGAAATGTTGTTTCAGGGTATTGGCAAAATTGCAACTGCTGTTGCAAAACTCTTTCCTGCATTATACTTAGAGGGGATTCTTTGTTTTCTCATTGTCCTTTTATTACAATATTTCATGCTTAGAAGGATTAGAAGACAGGCTAATGGCATAGAAAAGCCGGAAGGGTCAGTAAGTTCTATCCTTTTGGAAAAGATTGCAGATTTGACTGGACAGATAGAAAGGCTGAGGTATGAAAATGAAGGGATGGGAAAACGGATAGAATTTTTGGCATTTGGTAGTGATGAAGGACAGAAAATAGAGAGACCGGAAAGCCAGAAAAATCAGGAAGAGTCAATAAGCTCTATCCTTTTGGAAAGAATTACTGACTTGACTGAACAAATAGGCAAAATACAGAGAAAAGTGGAAGGGCTGGAAAAGCAGAAGGCACCTTTGGTTAAAAAGGGTGGAGAAGGTCAGAAACCAGAGGCAAAGGAAGCCAGACCGACCAAAAGGTCTTTGGAAGTAAATGTACCAGTGGAGGATACTTCCACAGTCACCCAGGCACCTTCAGCTTTTCCAGTCACTGTAAGACATGTAATCGAGCCAAATGGTGCTGAGGGTCATGACGAAATAGCCTGGTGTCCTGTAGACATGATGGATTTAAAACATTTTAAGGAATCCATCATCAGATATGGTATGCATTCTAACTTCGTTAAACAAACGTTAAACAGCTGGGCCTATCAGAATAGACTTGTTCCCCAAGATTGGAAAAATTTAGTTTCAGCGGTATTGGAAGCAGCACAACAGTTACAGTGGTTATCATGGTGGCGAACAGAGGCTATAAAAATAGAACAAGAAAATATCGCACAGGGAATAAATATTAATAGAGATCAGTTACTTGGTGATGGACCATATACTAACATGAGAGAACAAATTCAAGCTGACGATAGAGTGATTGAACAATGTCGTAAGGCAGCCTTGAGAGCTTGGGAGCTGGTAGAGGAACCTGGGAAAACAACTATTTCTTTTACTAAGGTGTTCCAAGGACCTCTGGAGCCCTTTACAGAATTTTTGCAGAGATTAGGATCTGCTATGGATAAGGCGATGCCAGATTCTGATAACAAAAAGGCATTAAAACTTATCATGGCTTATGAAAATGCAAATGCTGAATGTAAGAAGGTGCTTAGACCGTTAAAGGAAAGAGGCGCTCCATTAGATGACTGGGTAAAGGAGACAGTTAATATCAACTCTCAGGAATATCAGAATAATATTGTGGGACAAGCTTTAGTCAGAGAGCCCAGATATCATAATACTCGGTGCTTTAATTGCGGTCAAATCGGTCATGTGCAAAGAAACTGTAGAAATAGAAGGCGCACTAACCCAGGAGAAAACGTAACTTATAGAAGAGAACAGGGGGGTTCTGGTTATGATGGTAATGAGGTACCAAGACTCCCAGGGTACTGTAGTCGCTGTGGAAAAGGGAAACACTGGGCTCGGGATTGTCAATCTAAGCGAGATGTGCAAGGCAATATCTTGCCGACGGGAAACGGCAGGAGGGGGCCATCGGCTCGGGCCCCCGTAAACAATGCCAGCCGAATTCCTTTGGCCAGTCAGGAAGTGACAAACCCGCAGGAAAACGGGAACTGAGTGTTAGCGATCTAATGCATGCTACTGAAGGCAGTGCAGCCTTGGATCTGGCTTCAAATATGTCTCTTACCCTAACTCCTCAGGTTGAATGTTACAAATTAAATACTGGTGTTTTTGGACCTTTGCCTTCAGGCACAGTAGGATTGGTTCTGGGAAGAAGCGGGCTGACTTCTCAAGGTTTTATTGTGCATCCTGGTATTATAGATGGAGATTCTAAAGGGGAAATAAAAATCTTGGTATGTGTGAAAAAGGAGATGAAAATTGATGCCGGGGATAGGATTGCTCAACTCCTACTGTTTCCTTACATTAAGGGCAAAGCCGCTCCAGTGGAAAGGACTGGTGCGTTCGGGAGCACAGGGACCCGTGTGTTCTGGCAAACAGTAATTAATGATCAGAGACCTAAGTTAATTATACAATTGAATGGTATTAAAATAGAAGGCTTGGTAGACAGTGGAGCTGACGTCTCCATCATTTGCCAGAAGTCTTGGAACCAAACTTGGCCACTTAAGAAGGTTTATACAGAAATTGTAGGAATTGGCAAGTTATCTCAAATAAAACAAAGTGTACAGTGGCTTGAGTGTGTGGGACCAGATGGGCAGATAGGGAGGCTGAAACCCTATGTGGCTGACATTCCTATAAATCTATGGGGAAGAGACCTTTTACAGCAATGGGGTACTCAGATTACTATTCCTGCAAATACTGGGATAAAGAAGGTTGAAACAATGGGTGAATTGGTATGCGCTTCTAGGGAAGAGATTAATGTAAGTGATCAGAGGCGACCACCAGCTATGCCCATTGTCCAACCTCAGAATTCTTCAGGTTTAGAGTGTCAAAATTTATAAGAGGGGCCACTGCTGAGATACCAACCGCCTTGCCCCTAAAATGGATTTCAAACAGACCTGTATGGCAGGAGCAGTGGCCCTTAACAAAAGAAAAGTTACAGGTGCTTCACGGTTTAGTGCAAGAGCAGCTGGAGGCTCAACACATCGAAGAATCTTCCAGTCCCTGGAATTCCCCTGTGTTTGTGGTAAGAAAGAAATCAGGTGGTTGGAGAATGATAACAGATTTGAGGGCCATAAACAAGGTGATTCAACCCATGGGTTCGCTTCAACCTGGAATTCCTTTGCCTTCCTTATTACCTCGGTCTTGGCATATAATTACAATTGATTTAAAAGATTGTTTTTTTACCATACCTCTACACGAGAAGGACAGGGAAAGGTTTGCTTTCTCAGTACCTACTCTGAATAGTAATTCTCCAATGAAGAGATATCATTGGAAGGTACTTCCACAGGGAATGTTAAATAGCCCAACTTTATGCCAGTATTTTGTACAACAACCTTTAGAAATACTTCGTAAGCTGTTTCCTCAATCTATCATATATCATTACATGGATGATATTCTGCTAGCTGATTCTGATCCTAGTATTGTAGAAAAAATGTTTCAGGAAGCACAAAGAATTCTGCCATGCTGGGGATTACAGATTGCGGTGGAAAAAATACAAAGAGGAGATTCAATTACCTATTTAGGCTATAAAATAACTGAACAAAAAATTCGACCACAAAAGGTACAGATCCGTAGAGATCAATTACAAACTCTTAATGACTTTCAGAGATTATTGGGCGATATTACCTGGTTAAGGCCTACAATCGGGTTAGCTACCTATGAGTTAAGTAACTTGTTTCAGATTTTACAAGGGGATTCGGATTTAAACAGTCCTAGGTGTTTAACTGCTGAAGCAGAAAAGGAGTTAATTCTGGTGGAACAAAAACTTCAAAAGGCATATGTGGATAGAATTGATCCTGAACTTGGTTGCATTTTGGTTATTTTGCCTTCAAAACATTCTCCTACTGGGCTTCTCATGCAAAGGGAAGACCGGATTATAGAATGGATATTCCTGCCAAATAAACAAAGCAAAAAATTGAAAACATATATAGAGAAAATTTCTGAATTGATTACAAAGGGAAGAATAAGGTTGCGTCAACTGTCAGGGATGGACCCGGCGGAAATTGTAGTGCCTCTTACTGATTCTGAGATTATGTCACTATGGGTAATTAATGAAGATTGGCAAAAAGCTTGTAGTAATTATTTGGGAGACATTAACAATAGATACCCAAAAAGCAAACGTATACAGTTTATAAAAAGAACTAATTGGATCCTTCCAAGTATTGTAAAGAGGTCACCAATCTCAGGGGCACCCACCTTTTTCACTGATGCAAATAAATCAGGTATGGCTGGTTATAAGTCTGAGAAAATGACCAAGGTGATTAAAAGCCCCTTTACATCAGTTCAAAAATCAGAATTATATGCTATCCTTATGGTTTTGTTAGATTTTCCTGAACCTCTTAATATAATTACTGACTCTCAATATGCTGAAAAGGTTGTTTTGCATATAGAAACTGCTGAATTTACTCCTGATAACACAGAATTGACTACTTTATTTATAGAGCTGCAACAGGTCATCAGAAGCAGAAATTATCCCTTGTATATTACTCATATTCGATCCCATACAGGTTTACCAGGTCCATTGGCAGAAGGAAATGAAGAGATCGACAAATTATTGATAGGTAATGTATTCGAAGCCTCCAAATTTCACGAAAAACATCATGTCAATGGTAAGGGGTTGAAGAAAAGATTTTCTATCACTTGGCAACAAGCTAGAGAAATAATTAATAAATGTCCTACATGTTCCTTATATAGTCAACTACCATTACCTGCTGGAATTAACCCTAGAGGTAACAAAAGGAATGAAATTTGGCAGATGGATGTGTTTCATTTTGCAGAATTTGGAAAAATGAGATATGTGCATCATACCATTGATACCTATTCAGGTTTTCAATGGGCAACTGCCTTAAGTTCTGAAAGGGCTGACTGTGTGATTACTCATTTACTAGAAATAATGGCATTTATGGGAATACCTGCACAAATTAAGACTGACAATGCTCCTGCATATGTGTCCCTTAAGATGAAAAACTTCTTTATGTATTATAATATAAAACATGTTACTGGTATACCTCACAATCCCACAGGACAAGCAGTTGTGGAAAGAGCTAATCGTACCTTAAAAGAAATGCTTATTAAACAAAAGGGAAGGGTAAAGACACCCAGGGATCGATTAAATAATGCTTTGTTGACTCTAAATTTTCTTAATGTGAATGATGAAGGGACGTCAGCTGCGGAGAGACATTGGATAATAGAAAAAACTGAAGAATTGGGGCAACCAATATTCTTCAAGGACTTGGAAAGTATGAAATGGAAACCTGCAGTAGTTTTGAGATGGGGTCGTGGGTATGCGTATGTTTCCACAGGGAATGAAAATATATGGCTACCAACTAAACTTATAAAGATTAGATCTGACCATATAACAAGTGAATCTTAAGAGCTACCTGGTTCTTAACAGCTTGACATTGTTCCTTACAGCTTGGAGAACTAATGCCCTCTTCTGTCCTATTGGTGTATATGCAGGTAGAGCCCTGTATTTGCAAAAAGCAGGACAATGCTGAAGACAGCAGGCAGCATGGGTGATTTAACCCCAAAAGCATGCCTCTGGCACCTCGAGCAAGATGCCTCAAATGATGTTCCCTTGAAAATTATATATGTACTAACATACCTGTACTAATGATTTATAAAGTCTGCTTACTTTCAGAGCAAAAAACAGGACAATTATGAAGATCGAACTTCTGCCTCTGGCACTACTTCTTCTTCCAGAAATTGCATGCATATTAACAATAAATCGACTAGCCGAAAGGATCGATCCCAAAAGGACTGGACAAAAAACAGCTAGCTTTTCCAGCGCTTGGCCAATATATTATTTTTCTTGGGTACCCGAAAAATATTTTTCTCTTAAACAGCATCAAGTAATTTTGAGAACACGACGCCCCCATTCCCAGTAGGTGGGATGTGTGTTTTTGGTGGGTTACCAATGCTCATCTTTGCCTAACGGGGTTATTTACAATTAATAAAAGTTCATTTGGGGATTTCTTTCTTCTATCTTTCTTTCTCTCTTACTTTCTATCCCTTTTAATATTAAGAAAAAGGGGGGAAGGAAGGGAGGATACAGGATTGTAGAATAAAAGGTAGATTATTGAATCTACTAACTTAAAAATTTCTACATTGGTATTGTAGATTGATGGAAATTTAAGACTTTTGATTGATGGAAATTTAAGACTTCAACTTTTGCTTCACATTGATATGAACTTAAATTGTATACTCCATTCATTTTTGCCTTATGTATTGTATGTTTTATGTTGACAAAATATTGTATATTGTATGTCAGAAATTTACGTTCTTTTTGTTCAATGTTTATTTGATGTATTATCCATGTACCACTAATGTCTTATAAAAAACTGTTTGGAATCATCGGGGATAAAAGTTGGTATTTAGTTACGTAGAAATCCTATTAGATACTCACTTTGTTATAGAGCAGGTTTGTTTAATAGCTTGTCTATGTCTTCAAAGGAATAGATTGATAACTGTAAGAATAGATAGATTTGCTCTTCAAACTCTTCAGAGATCCACAGAATATGGCATTTAATGATGAGGGCTTTCCTGACAGAGAGAGACATCCGCTCCTGGCCGCCTCTTCATTTGCATCATTGAAGATGGGGGCTTCAAGAGACGCTGGTGACAGAATGGTCACTAGACGGAAAAACTGCTCTGCTACTGCTCTTATCTCTACGGCTGATGACAGGCTGACTGTCTGCAACGATCAACAATGATGCTGGAAAGATGACTGTCCAGCTTTAAAGAGAATAGATGGACCAGACCGTCGGATTTCCTGCTTCAAAAAGCAGTTCGTTGGATGTTTTGGGCCGAAAGGCTGAAGACTGATTGCCCCAATGAAGGAGAGAATTCGGTGACTATCCAGGCAGTCTGCTCTCTCTGTACTCTGCAACTTGGAAGTTGCCTGCCAGCACTTCCTTTATTAGATAGATTTTCCTTCTTGGGTCTCTGATGGGATTGAAGACTAGATAGCCACAGTGTTACTAGAAGCTTTAGTAGATTAATAATTACAGTTTCTCATGAAAGAAAAAGACTCTCTTTGGTAGGATAGTGGTATACTTTCCCTTAGGATAACAAGTATAAAAGGACTTTGTTATGTTCTTGATTCCTGATGAGTATGTATATATGTATATATGTATATATGTGTATATAGTTCTTAATTTTTTAGAGAAGGGTGAGGTGTAGGATAGATTAAGCTTTGTCGCAGGTGGAAGCAGTCTTGACGGGCTTTACCCTTGGGGCACACCATGAATACCTTGTGAGAGACTGTTAGGAGCCTTCCTGGGCTTGGAATTCAGGAAGCCTACCTAGGAACCCCACCGTGGCTATTGTTTTCCTAATTGACCCTCGAAGGGAGAAGGGACCGCCCTTTGCATATGACTGGGAAGAGGTAGGAGGAGAGAGGAAGAAGGCGCAGAGAGAGAGGAAAGGCCCGGACCAGCTCGTGGGACTGAGACACCTAAGGACCCGTCCTGCCGAACGGATTCCAGGAGGTTTTAATCTTCTGTCCCTTTAACCTTTTTTTTTCCTTCTGGTATATGCTAGTTGGGTTGTATAATAAAGTTTAATTGTTAATAAACTGAGCCAACACAAACCAGGTTGGAATCACTCATGAATCTGAAAAGAGTGGAAGTCCCTGTGCCCCTTTACAAAGGAGGATCACGTTCAGCTGAATGCATATGTCCCAGAGCTGGGCTAGTGGTGACAGTGGCTGCAGCAGCCACTTTAGAGAGTGGCAGCAGCCGCCATCGTGGCTGGAATCGCTTCCAGGAACAAAACAAATCAAGTGAAGGTTGGCCCTCAGAGCTGCTCTCTGCTTCAGGCTCTCCACGTGGGGCTTCCTGCATGGTTCTCACTTGGGAGTCTAAAGCGGTGTGTACACTTCATACCTAGGCTTGCGCCTGAATCTCTGCGCCCACCTAGGAATTCTTGTGTCGAGCAGTTCTTATCCACCCTAGAGTGAGAACTGCATTGCCAGGATTGGGAGCATAGAGACCTGCAGGCTTAGGTCTCTCCACCGGATGCAGCGCTGACGCTAGCTGCAGTCTGCATTAGACAGCTGTGGGTGCAGAGCCTGAGAAGCAGGCTGGCGAAAACACACACACACACACACACACACACACACACACACACCGCCATTCACCTCCGAGCATCTCCACCCAAACGCGTTTATTTCCCATCCTTATTTTGTTTTCTTCCTTGAAATTACAGCATGAATCATTCCTTTCTTTAAAAAAAAAAAAAGTGCCTAAAATTGTTAATCCTGACTTTGCTCAGTGCTGACCTAGGCGTGGTTAGAAAGGAGCTCTTGAAGTCAGCTGCTGGGGGTGAATTGCTGAGATGTTTTCCAGAAGGTTCTTTTTGACAGTCTATAATGAGAATGCTATGCATTCTATTTCTGGAAATGAACCCCAAGAGGAAAATGAGAAATTCTGTCAAAGGTTTATGTTAAAGAAGCTGCTCACAGCGATGTTCTTTTTTAAAAATATATTTTATTAATTTATTCATATTACATCTCAATTGTTATCCCATCCCTTATATCCTCCCATTCTTCCCTCCCTCCCATTTTCCCCTTATTCCCCTCCCCTATGACTGTTCCTGAGGGGGATTTCCTCCCCCTGTATATGCTCATAGGGTATCAAGTCTCTTCTTGGTAGCCTGCTATCCTTCCTCTTCATGCCACCAGGTCTCCCCATCCAGGGGACGTGGTCAAATATGGGGCACCAGAGTTTGTGTGAAAGTCAGTGTCCACTCTCCACTCAACTGTGAAGAATGTTCATGGCGACGTTCTTATAAGCCAAATGCCTAGAGGTAGGGGGACGCCACCAAGAGTGCATGGTTATTCTGAGATACTCAGTGAGCAAGGCTAGACTACACAAGGCTCAGAAAACACATAAGAATCTTGGTTGTTATAGTGACGATGTTTATTGGGTAGATAGCTTGTCAAATTCATAAAAT